>NW_026542599.1:77665568-78265568 GCF_028750875.1 Macrosteles quadrilineatus | reverse complement strand
ATTTCACGCACATACTAAATGTTAAAATAACATCTTGATCAGCATTGTACGTGTTATTAAATTTACGGAATGTAAATAAAAGAAACGTCTTATAACACTTAAAACATATATTTACGCTTGTACTGTTACTCACAAGACGGCAAATATACAAAAAAAGATGGTAAGTGATGATCGATTTCGATTGGTACTCCAATCATCTTCACCTATTGGGTCTGATGATTGGAGTGTCCAATCGAAATCGATCACCACTTACCATCTTTTTTTGTATATTTACCATCTTGTGAGTAACAGTACAAGCATAAATATATGTTTTAAGTGTTATAAGACGTATCTTTTATTTACATTCCGTAAATGTTTAACGAATACTTATGGCTTTGGTTGGCCTAAAACAAAAACGTACTGACCCAAAAGTAGGTTCAACTATGAAAACTACGGTAACTCGGCGAGACATTCACGATAAATATTATACGATATAATGACTTATTTAAACTAACCCAAGCTTTTCCGGTTGGCTATGCTCAACGGCGAACATCCTGTGATCCCGTCCATGATGAAAATGGCGGATAACTTTGGTTTCTCTTCTTTCAACATTAAACGATGCAATGTCAAATAATAGTGATCATCAGTTTCAACGAGGTATGTTTTTAAAGTGTAACCCCATTTAGTCACAGTCTTTTCCAAACGAGCCTGTGAAGATACGTCAAGTGAAAATAAATACAACAATTGAACAATTAGTGGTAATTTGGCAAGCCTAGGCATTTAAATAAATGAAGTACGTATTTAGCACCTTTTTTATCTGACAAAAACGTAACCATTAACAAAAATAAATTATTCTTTATATACATTTTAAATGAAAAACTTTAAAATAAACATTAAATGAGTAACTCATAACTCTCTGAACTTTCACCACAAAAAAAGGTATCAAAGGAAGTGTAAGGTAATAATCCATCTACTAGAGGTCATGAAAAGAACGATAAATGAAAGTAAGATTCAACAAGCATTAAGAAATTAACGAGACCAACATTAACTAACCAACATAAACCAATGTTTCAGTTAATTTGTGATGGCGAGTTCACGTAATCTAATATACTGTCGTAATTCACTATCACGATAAGAAAAAAGTCAAAGTGTTCACACAACAAAGTTTTAGCGAATTTCCCATATAGGGAATAAGCTATTACCGTAGTACTCACGGTAAGACCTGGACCCGGGACCGATTTTTTTTCGTTTTGAGGTCCCTAGAGGCCAAAAACACCATCCGTTCAAATTAATATATATATATATATATATATATATGTGTGTGTGTGTGACTGTGTGTGTCCGTTAGCGCGATAACTCGAGCAAAAATGATCCGATTTTGATGAAATTTGGTACAAATGTGTAAACCTACGTTTATTCGAAAGAGTTCGCGAACCAGCATGATCGGACCATGGGAACGGGGGTTTATGGGGGCTTTTATGGGGTAAAAATGGGTTTTTCCCATTTTTGACCCAAAAAACATAAAATTTTGCAATTTCTTTCTAAACTATTTTGTAGAGCTTAAAAAAACAATTATTTAGTATATTGAAGCGTTATAATGTACCAAATGGTTACGGAGAAAATTCCAAAAAATTGTAAATTTAAAATTCCCATGTTATTCTTATGGAGAATAAGTAAACTGTTGTAGTTTGCTTGTTTATAAACATATTTTGCCCAAATTTGGAAAATGTTTTTATTTCTTACTAACTATTAACATTTTACATAAAAAACACTTTTACCCTCCCTGTTGCAGCAAACCTAAGTTTGTGTAAAACTGATTCTATTTAAATAGGGAATAAATGTGATATTTTTAAGGAGACATTTTAGTGTAAATCCATTCAGGGAAATGGAAATTCGCTTAGTCTGCAGGTTCGCTGCGGCGGGGGTATTTTGTTTTAAAACTGTTCGTTTTACTTATCATGATCGCAAATTTCTACTATATTCTATTGGATAATAGACACCAATAATTATACGGTCATAAACTCATATTTCATAGTATTTTTACAAACAACGTTGGAACAAAACTAATGTATAGTGTTTTTTGTAAAAGTTTAACATGTAAAGCATTAAGTAAGTAAGATATTTCGTTTAGATATATGTTACTTACATTGAGTTGCTCTGCAGTTTTACCAACCGATATCTTTGTTTTATCAGACTTTGAAGCCGAATAACTTTTCGTCACTGTCACGAACATACATAAACACACTATCAAAAAAGTAACTTTAACAACACCCATTATTAGAAGTGTAATTAAATTACTGAAAGAAACTATACATGTAGAACAGTGTTACATCGCTGGCGTGGAGAGCTAAAAGAGTCACTTATGAACGTTTTACTCGTAGAGAAATGACAAACGTATTGCAAAGCGAACAGGTGTTTTAAACAGTTAATTGAACTCCATCAATCATATTTTAAACTGACATTCGTTTCGAACAAATTACAAACAGTACTTGATCGAGCTTTTTTCGGATTGAAAAAACAAAATTAATAGATAAGTTAAAATCAACATTTTTATAAATAAAATATTTATTACGTCATCAGTGTGAACGCAATTTATACAAAACATATATAAAACACAAAGTACCCATGAACTTTTGAGAAAACTACAAGTCACACCCCCATAAACCATACACTTAAAATGTTCGTCATGACTAGAAACGTTGCGCAAAACTATCCGTTACTTCATAAAGGGCAAGGTTGTAATTCCAATTCAGAACTTTCCATATACCTAATGTTACAAATACCTCAGCTGTACTCATTTGTATGTTATTCTTTCAATTTATTAGGTACCTTATTAAAATCAGGTGTGATTATTTGTTTGTACACTGCATTCTGTTTTGTTTATTACAGCTTAACTTCACCAATCAATAGTTTTATTAATGTTTTATTATTTTTAATCAATGAAATCAAACGGGGTGAAGCGCGTGGGTAATGGCTAGTTTGAATAAAACTCATTGAGTGAGTTTGAACTTCCAAGATTATTCCTACCCTTGGTTACAAATGCATTTGATGATCATCAGAATAATAATGCTATGTTTATTAAGTGATTTAATCCTATTTAATGTATTTCGAATTAAAAAATGGTGTTACCGTTGAAAGAATAAATAAACTAGGGTTGCTTTCAGAGAGGTGAAAGCCAGTTGAGCGGAACAAACGTGATTTGATATTTGTATAAGTAACTAAATGTAAAAAAGTTAATAGATGTTCTAATGCTGGTTTTATTGATTAAAATTATAATAATTCAGATTTGTTTTTACTACATCTTGTTATTCAGATACCTCTTCCAAAAGTGCATTATGGTAGTTTTGACCAGGAAAATATTACAGTAGTTGGAATCTGGTATTAACATCCAAAAAGGGCATTAAAGTATAAAAAAGAGAAAGGAAATTTAACATTCAAATTCAACTGTAGCCTACAACAAAAACATTGGACTTCATTTTTCACCCTTACAATCGGTTAAAGTAGGCTATATTAAAGTAAAAAAAAAACAGTAACTATTAAAAAAACTAGTATTAAAGTATTACAACAGGAGGGAAATTTGACATTTAAATTCAACTGTGCAACATAAACATTGGTCTTCATTTCAACCCCTGCAATCGGTTAAACTCAGCTTTCTTTGCTAGAAATAATTTATCAGGCAATTAATTATTTACTTATTACGGTTGTAACTGGACGTATGTATAGTCCGTGGCTTGGCAATCAAATAACAGTATTTATATAGGATAGGCTACCTACTGTTGTCAACATTTTGCTAGAATCATTGACTTTATATAAAGTCAATGCTAGAATACAGTAGATGGTTTGTTAAGACCATATGCAAGCATTTTTGAAATCGTTTCCCCGTTTAACCAACTATTCCAAAAGATAAAAATTATATGGTGCAACACAAATAAACAACTCGATCATCTACCTATAACCTACACTACACTTTACCTCCCTAATCTAACCTTACTTAAAAACACTTAATGTAGTCACGAATACTCATAAACCCCGACCTACCTTCCCCATATGCATAAATTAGATCAGTGTTCAATCTGCGTTTTATTAATAAGTGTAATGACTTACTGCACCGTCGATGTAATTCAACATAATATAACCTGTGATGTATTATCGGATTAAATATCGATTTCGATGCGATTCGATATATCGCTTACTTAATCCTGATTTCTAACATTGTCTGTTTCTAATCAGCTGGCAACACAAATAGGTTCCCAAGAAAGTATTCACTGATCCGGATCCCTCCGCTCCTTGTTTATGCTCCGCGCATTGAGAAAGTAGTTCCGTATATTTTCTCGATTTTCAGTGAATTCCGCGCCTTAAAAAATGTTTTAATGGCATTTTTTGTTTTATTACAATCATAGGAATGGTTTAAAAACGTTTAAAAGAAACGTCTAGAAAGTTCAGAAATACCTTATGATTCTCTTGTTTACATTTTTCTTGTAAACAAAAAACTGTCATATGGCTACTTTAGTCCCATAAGCCTAATGTTAAAATTTGGAAATTTTAAGTTCGTTTTAAATTGCATTAGCATTATCTAATTGAAATTTGTTTGTTTATTAACCATCTCACTATTAGTCTAAGTAATCTTGTTAAGTTTAGCTGAAATGTGTTCTGCCGTTATTGAGTGATGTTGCTTTATTTGTTGCATTGAAGTTGATCCCAAAGAGCTACGCTCAATAAATAAACTAGGGTTGCTTTCAGAGAGGTGAAAGCCAGTTGAGCGGAACAAACGTAATATTGATATTTGTATAAGTAACTAAATGTAAAAAGGTCAATAGATTTATTTACTAATGCTGGTTTTAAAGATTAAAATTATAATAATTCAAATTTACCTCTTCGAGAAGTGCATTATGGTAGTTTTGACCAGGAAAATATTACAGTAGTTGGAATCTGATATTAACATCCAAAAAGGGCATTAAAGTATAAAAAAGAGAAAGGAAATTTAACATTCAAATTTAACTGTAGCCTACAACAAAAACATTGGACTTCATTTTTCACCCTTACAATTGGTTAAAGTATTTAAGTATAAAAAAACAGTACCTATTAAAAACGAGTATTGTATAACAACAGGAGAGGAAATGTGACATTTAAATTCAACTGTGCTGCATAAACATCGGTTAAACTCAGCTTTCTTTGCTGGAAATAATTTATGATTGTTAATACCAAGTATTCTTGATGGAGGATATGATTGTAATGTAACTGGAATGTAGGTCTTCTGCCATTATTAGGACGATTTAGCGACGGCATTTTAATACTGGCCTTAATAATACCATTGGCCATTGAATACAGTAGATTTTGATGAAAATGCTGGCTACAAATTCAACATGGGGATGGAATGTCTAGTTGTATTGATAGTCAAAGATAAAACAAAGGCCTACGAAAAATGTAGGGCTATTTTAATGTAAGACTCAAATGTAAAACGCCTTTAAAAGACTAAAATAAACTGAATTATCAGTCATGTATTTCAATGTGTAAAAACGTAAAAACTGCAAAAAGACTTACTTATTGAACAATAAAATAAGATGGCTGAAATGTAGGCATAAACATAAGTAAGAAGTAAACATCGCATTCAGCTGATTTAAGTGAAAACAGAATAACATAATAAATAGAGAAGACATGCCTTAAATATACAATGTAGACAATATAATTAGAAATTAGTAGCCTACTTCTGGACAGGCCTAGACAATTATCCATACCGTGGTTAAAAATGTACTTCTATAAGCCCAGGTTTACTTATTACGGTTGTAACTGGACGTATGTATAGTCCAGTGGTGTAGTATTAGTAGTGGTGTATGTTAGTGGCTTGGCAATCAAATAACAGTATTTATATAGGATAGGCTACTGTTATCAACATTTGAAATGACTGAATTGTTACCAAATTACTGTTTCACAAAATGCAGATTCCATTTTCAGCCGAGCCATTAAAATGAGGATTTGCCGAACAATTATTAATATTACAGAATAGTATATAATGATATACAACTTTTCACATTCCATAAATTATATGTTAGTTTTGCTATGGTCAAAGGTCCAAATCCAAAAATGTTCTCTTTTCTTTTGGTCAGTATGTAATAATTTGCTAGAATCATTGACTATTGAAAGCTAGAATGCTAGAATACTGTAGATGGTTTGTTAAGTTAAGGCCATATGCAAGCATTTTTGAAATCGTTTCCCCCTTTATCCTTAACCAACTATTCCATTCCAAAAGATAAAAATTATATGGTGCAACACAAATAAACAACCCGATCACCTACCTATAACCTACACTTTACCTTCTTAATCTAACCTTACTTCAAAACACTTAATGTAGTCACGAATACTCATAAACCCCGACCTACCTTCCCCACATGCCTAAATTAGATCAGTGTTCAATCTGCGTTTTATCAATAAGTGTAATAACTTACTGTAACCGTCGATGTAATTCAACATAATATGAGGTATTATCGGATTAAATACCGATTTCGATGCGGTTCGATATATCGCTTATTAAATCCTGATTTCTAACATCGGCTGTTTCTAATCAGCTGGCAACACAAATAGGTTCCCAAGAAAGTAGTCACCGGTCCGTATCCCTCCGCTCCTTGTTTATGCTCCGCGCATTGAGAAAGTAGTTCCGTATATTTTCTCGATTTTCAGTGAATTCCGCGCCTTAAAAAAGTGTTTTAATGGCATTTTCTTGATTATTAAAATCATAGGAATGGTTTAAAAACGTTTAAAAGAAAAGTATAGAAAGTTCAGAAATACCTTATGATTCTCTTGTTTACATTTTTCTTGTAAACAAAAAAACTGTCATAGCTACTTTAGTCCCATAAGCCTAATGTTAAACATTTGAAATTTTAAGTTCGTTTTAAATTGCATTAGCATTATCTAATTGAAATTTGTTTGTTTACAAACCATCTCATTATTAGTCTAAGTAGTCTTGTTAAGTTTGGCTGAAATGTGTTCTGCCGTTATTGAGTGATGGTGTTATATTGTTTGCATTGAAGTTGATCCCAAAGAGCTTCGCTCGCTTCGCTCGCTCCGCTCAACTGTGGTTGCTTTCAGAGAGGTGAAAGCCAGTTGAGCGGAACAAACGTGATTTGATATTTGTATAAGTAAATAAATAAATGTAAAAAAGTCAATAGATGTACTAATGCTTGTTTTATTGATTAAAATTATAATAATTCAGATTTGTTTTTACTACATCTTGCTATTCAGATACCTCTTCCAAAAGTGCATTATGGTAGTTTTGACCAGGAAAATATTATCAGTTTATTTGGTGCAACACAAATAAACAACCCGATCACCTACTTATAACCTACACTTGACCTCCCTAATCTAACCTTACTTCAAAACACTTAATGTAGTCAGGAATACTCATAAACCCCGACCTACCTTCCCCATATGCCTAAATTAGATGAGTGTTCAATCTGCGTTTTATTAATAAGTGTAATAACTTACTGCACCGTCGATGTAATTCAACATAATATAACCTGTGATGTATTATCGGATTAAATATCGATTTCGATGCGATTTCGATATATCGCTTATTAAATCCTGATTTCTAACATTGGCTGTTTCTAATCAGCTGGCAACACAAATAGGTTCCCAAGAAAGTAGTCACTGGTCCGTATCCCTCCGCTCCTTGTTTATGCTCCGCGCATTGAGAAAGTAGTTCCGTATATTTTCTCGATTTTCAGTGAATTCCGCGCCTTAAAAAATGTTTTAACGGCATTTTCTTGTTTATTGAAATCATAGGAATGGTTTAAAAACGTTTAAAAGAAAACTCTAGAAAGTTCAGAAATACCTTATGATTCTCTTGTTTACATTTTTCTTGTAAACAAAAAACTGTCATATGGCTACTTTAGTCCCATAAGCCTAATGTTAAAATTTGGAAATTTTAATTTCGTTTTAAATTGCATTAGCATTATCTAATTGAAATTTGTTTGTTTATTAACCATCTCACTATTAGTCTAAGTAATCTTGTTAAGTTTGGCTGAAATGTGTTCTGCCATTATTGAGTGATGTTGCTTTATTTGTTGCATTGAAGTTGATCCCAAAGAGCTACGCTCGCTTCGCTCGCTCCGCTCAATAAATAAACAAATAAATAAATAATAGTTAAGTACTTGGTTACTGGTGAGAGTATGTCGTTTGCGGTAAAGACCGCTTTCAAGTTTTGGTTCTTCACCCTGGATTAGGACAAGCATACCATGAACATCGCGTTGGACAGGATCACAGTGACGAATCTCAGTGTTTGTACTTTGCTCTTGTGTTTGGCCTGCGAATCATTGACGTAAGGAAACTGATGGTTATTGCATATCCAAGATTGGACTTGCAGGATGATTCGCGGAATGTGAGCAAATCTCCTGGAATTCTCTTTTCTTCTATGACCTCACACATTATCATGAATGCTTGGGCAAATGTGTTACTGTCCCATATTATTCCTTCAAGTAGCTGAATCAATTCAATGTCCATGTCGGGGTTAGCAGCAATTCGTCCGTCGAAAGCATTGGTGTTTCAATCTTTGTGCTCTTGTAAAACAAGAACTTGAATAATCTTTGGCAGTTGTTGAAAGTCAGGAACTATTTAGATAGATTTTGCAAGCACAACTTAAGATATTGAAACACGTTAGCCATTCCTAAATAACCACATTTATATATTGGACCTCGCTAATGTTACTATATAGTCTAACATTATTAAATAAACCAAAAAGTTTTAGTCAGACATGGTGTAGTTGGTATTGATGAAAACAATAGACTAAACCCAATAAACATTCTCACGTTGCTTCCATTAGGAAAACCACATAATGTAAACACAATTTAATCTGAAAACACAACAACAGAGAACATTATGGTATATCAAAGGATAAACCAATAAAGTTAATTCCTGCTTTGGAGCTGCACACTGCATCCGTCCATCCTTTGACTGTCTGTTGAGATATGAACGGTTCAGTGATGTGATTACAAAATTATCTGATGTTGATTCAGCATGAGCAAACTATGCGAATCCTACGACCAACAGAGGTCAGTCAAAGTTGCATTTTCGTGTAGTTTCGAACCATTTAACATATTATAAGTAAGTTAATTTTAATGATTGATATTGTTTACTACCACTCTAGGATTTGTGACATTTGCTCCCACTTTCTACCTAACCTAAAGTCATCATAGTATGCACCTGACCGGGTGATTAAATCCAATGGATGCATAAAATGGTGCGCCAAATTTTATAGCTATATTATTTATTGTGATATCTCATCTCAAGCCCAGTAAGAAATATTCGAATAATTTATAATTCCTTATCATATAATCTATGATATGCTTACACTGTTTATGTTTACGCAAAGTGAACACTCAAAATGCGCGACTTTGTTATCTATCTGAACAATATGATAAAATTATTTCAATTAATTCTCAGTTGTAACTCGGGTTATAACACATATAATATATTTACCAGAATTCGATTTACAACAAATTACAAGTACAATGGTTAAAACACAATGGTAGGAACGGTCGCGGTGGGAATTCCAGGAACTGACCCTACTGGGAGGAAATGTGACTGGATCAAAGTCACTGGGAGCTAAAATCAGGAAACTGTTAATTTACCTTGATTACGTCTAGTGATTCTTACACCTCTTCTAAGGATATACACGATCAAGAATATAAATCTTTCCCCCTACTGACGTCGTCAATGTATTAAACAGGTAAACCCGAACATTTATACAAAACATAAAACAAAAATAGTTCACTACTACTGTCTATGTGAGCCACTATATTCATTTAAGTAGAATTTATCTTAGGTAATACTAACTTGGCACGAATTTTCTGGGTCGTAGCCATTTGCATACACTACATCACATTTCAGAACAGCTTTTATTCCTGAATTATTCAACTCATTAAATAAAGTATCTATTTTACATACAAATGCGCAAAATAGGGACAAAATGGTTATAAATGCTTTCTTCATTTGAAATTATCATGCATATATTAAGTTCCAATGTACCCAGTCTTGCTATGTCGGGGTAGTTAAGTATTTTATTTCAGTTTATGTTCAGTGAAAGCATGGAGATTATTAAAGGGAATTCCACTACAACAGTTGTAGAAAACTTTAAACGCACGATTAAATAATACTTTCTTTGGTTCCTTTTCGTGATACGCTCGTGCGCACAATCCTTTGTGAATTACTGCAGAGTCTATTCAACAAAGACTTTAAGAAATGCATTGCTACAAAGAAACCAACATTTTAAGACAAACTCTTTAACTGTTTTATAAACAAGGAACTGCAAACAAGGACCTTTGAACATAGAAAAACAAATAAAAGTATAATGTTTTCAATTTATAATACTTATAAATTGCAATATTTGTCATTGAATTCTTTAGTCTCCAGCCGTATGATGTTTACATTAAACATTGCATATTTAATTAAACTAGAAATATGCAATAACATAAATACCAAAATACTTAATTATATTTGGATAAGATAGTACAATTAAAATACAATGAATTTTTACTAATTATTTACAACTTCAGTACTTCCTAATTACTTTATCATAAAGCCTACCTTTTCATTAAGGAACACTTCTAGAAACCCATTTTCAGTTCCTCCTTTCTTCTTAGTTATTGAGTCCAAAGTAAAAAGTTTCCCGTTCCTCTGTCTAACATCAAGCTAATGTAAAAATTGAAAAGTTTTAATAACTTCTAAAATCACTTTTGGAAATAGTCTTATGAAATTTAAACACACTTACTTACTCTTATACTTAGTTGTGTAGGACTATTCATCAGCAAACTGATTTCTTGGAAATTGTAATTTTTTCAGCATTTAGTATTATTATTTATGATATTTGAGCATCTGTTCTCCGTAGTATATAATGAAAAAAGTTATTTGAAACATCAATTTGGTCAACAGTGATATACCATTAGTAGTTACCTAATATGTAAAACAGGAAGCTTGTGTTTTGAATATAATTGCCTTAAAAATATAAATATTATTTTACTTCCTTCGCACTCTAGAACTACTTTTGAATAAAATATTTTGTCACCATATTAGAAATTATTGTGTAACACATCATAGCTCCACTACAATAAAAACCACTTAAAACTCAGTTCTTCAACCACAGAATGCGGTAGAATACTATCATAAATTATTTTGACTTAGATTTGACAAATAAATACACGTTTACGTAAAACTAAAGGCGAATTCTCGCGACTTGGCTGAGCGCTGGACTTTCAACATGCATCACGCGTTTTGGTGATTTGTTTTAAAGCTAATGACGCGTTCTGAAACCCGTGACTTGTATTTATTTCCGTTTCGAGTTCTGGTGATGGATTGCTTTTGTATTCGGATAAAACTAACTTATATTTCTGAACTACCTTAAAAAAAACTAATTACAGCTTCTTTGCTTTCGAAATAATATTACATCTTACAAAATATTTGTTTACGCCACGCTACATTGTTTTAACGAACTCCCCTCGCAAGTATTCAGTACACTAAACAGCTGTTTGCCGCCAGCTTAATCAAATGGGGTTTTATTACGCACTGTAATGAGTTTTACCGGACGCCCACCAGCTGATTATTTGGAAATGAGTAGTTATAAACAAAAACTTACCCTTTTCTAGAGGTATGAGGAATACATTGCTCTCGTGTGCCGCAAAGTGCCACTTTACCCACTAGTTACACCAATAACTATTTCAAGCATGTTTCAACAAAATACCACCTATTTTTAAACCACTTTGTAATATCTCACATCAAGCATAGAACAATCCAAATATATTTCCTTTTAATTCAAGTGTTGCTTCTATCCACGAGTTACGAATATTACGAATCCTGGATGGCGAGAACAACTAGGACTGCTGGTCAGATTTCGTTTTGAATATCCTCCAAGTCAAAGAGATCGGATTTAAGTCTAGGACGTGTATGAAATGAACGGCTAGACAAGGAGTGGGACTTTGGCTGTGGGTGAACTCGGACTAATCCAGGTTAAGTGCGTCAAGTGTTCCCAGGCTAGTATTCAAAGATTTGAGCAGTTTTAGTGGGTAGTCTATAGGTCTTAGGTTTGTAGGAGTCCCATACTACATGCTAGCCACCGTGTGTTTTTCGCTATCCATAAAAAGAAAATACTAAGTATCCCCATTTATACCGTGCTTAGCAGCCGAAGGCTATTTCATCCGAAATCATGACTGTTCTTCAAGAAATTCTCCCATGACTTGTTTGCTTGATGTCTCGTTTAATTTATTCTCATTAAATCATATAAAACAGGGGATATAACTTTTTGAATAAGTACCAAGTTTCTGGTCATTTTCAACATCGTTAAGAAGGTCTTATATCTTTATGAGGATTTAATTTTACTTACAATCAATAACTTACGGTTTCAAGAAAATCTATTAAATGCAACAATTAATTGTAAGACAATACTATTTAAAAATAGATTTACCAACTCACAAAATCGTAAAATATTGTAATCATGATGAATAAATCTCTCACAACAAAACTTAAACCACTTGAGGCGTTAAAATGGTAATCCTTAAGCTTAAACATTCTTATAGATCTTTAATTGTTCTGTAATTTACTAAAATTCAAACGTTGAAACGAGAGAACAGAATAAATAATATCTCTTGGTGGTAATTATCGTAGTCTTGCCACAGAATCCCTCAAGGCCCCATTATGCTTAACGACTAAGTCCGTTTGATGATAGTCACCATTTAGAATGGTAATTGGAGTGTATAAATAAATACACTTGTTACAAACCATTTTTGTTTTATCTGAAAAATATTTTAATAAAAAAATTGTTGTTCTTACCCTGCTAGGAATGAAACGGGTAACCAACATAACTGAGCTTAAATTACTTTATTATTATTAATAATTTTACTTAAAATTATTAAATTACTTTAAATTAATTTTTGACTAGCTGTAACCCGCGGGCTTTGTCCCGTTTAACTTCTTAATTTTCAAGATGATCTCGTTCGCATGGCTCAATCACGTCCTGGTTGAAGTTCATTCGCTACGCACACTCACCTTTAGGTTGGAGCTCGTTCGCTACGCTCACTCACCTTTAGGTTGGAACTCGTTCGCTGCGCTCACTTGCCTTCAGGTTAGCTCGTTCGCTACGCGCACTTGCCTTCAGGTTAGCTCGTTCGCTACGCTAACTCGCCTCCAGGTTGAAGTTCGTTCGCTACGCTCACTCACCTTTTGGTTGCAAATTAGCTGTTGTCATAAATTTAAAAGAAATAATAGTGCTGCACCCTGTTGGTAATCCTTGTAACTTTAATGCTATTGAACATCATAGAACGGAACCAACTTGTTTAATTGAAACAGCTGTTAAGATTCATTAATTCCATTTCTCATAAGGTTAACATGGGAAACTCCAGAGCCATTGGGGTGGAGTGGATTGGACGGATCACGAAATTGATGGTGTATAAACCCATTCCATGAAATTCTACACGTATGTACCAAGTTTCGTGGCAATCGGTTCAGCGGTGTCTGAGTTTATCACTGCCAAACAAATATATATATATATATATACAAACATCCTCTTTTATACTTATATAGATGATAATAGTTTTTCGACAACAATAACACCAGGGGCAAACAATGGTTTGACGTTTTATAGGACCGTTGACACTCTCCAGAGGTATTAAAAAAAGTGGAACTGTCTTGTGTCAGCTGTGATTAATCTCCCCCAGTACCTTGACTCTCTGGAGATAACAATGCAGAACATGATGCTGTCTGGTACAAACAATTGTTTCTAGGCTGGACACTATTGGTTCATTCACATTATCTGCTGATAAATATAAGATTTACATAATCTCATGACAGTAGAAATAAATGCTTACTGTGGCAATATTCTATACAATTCTTTATTTTGGTAGAAGTTATAAAGACCTAATTGGGACTATAAGGACCAGCGTGTGAAATAATTTTCCAAATAAATATATAAAACAACTTTATTTATAGAGTAGTTTAAAGTTGTAACTAGGGAAATCAAAGTAAGCGCTTTTTCTTTACTATAATTTTTAAATTGTAAAAATATTCATATAGATACTGTACACAAAAAGTTAAATAATGTTTTGCATCTATTATATTATGACACCTGGTTTAATCCCACCCTAAATAGTAGTATATTGGTTTATTCTATGTATTTGGAAATAATCATCAACTTAAATTAATTTTTAATCTAATTTGATGTAGCTTCTTAATACAACAATTCGTATGTAATAAGAAATTCCTTGGACATGTTTACCAGCCAAGTTGTATTCCCGCCAATAGAAACCACTTTAGCTCCTGCGCTTTCCAAATCATCTTAACCTACATATTTAAGTAGTGAGCTCGGTTTGTGATGAGTTAGATTGCGTGATAAGACCAATATTTAAACTAGAAAATTCAAATTCAGGTTCAAAATAAATTGGAAATAATTTTTGGAATGTTGTCAAATGTTTGGTAATTTGCTTTTGAAAGATTGTTTACTGATTAAATTTGTTGTTTGCCCAATTAAATTGCATAATTAAAAATAGTAATAGTATAGATTGACTTTAAAAACTGCCACAAGACACTTGCTAAATGATCAAATTGTAGCACTAATCTTTAATTAATTCCTGCTGGATACCTTTCCCGCAAAGTTTGCTGTTAATGGAGGTAGCAATAAAAATACAATGCAAATGATTAAAACCTTATAACGCTATACAAATTGCTAAAAATAAGTAATACAGTATAGATCCTATAACGTTTAATTCTCCCTTTACACTTACTTTCCAATAAGTGTCTAAAATAGTACTTAAATACAGCTACAATGTAGACAAAATGTAATCAAACTTGAGTCCCTCAGTCATTTGTTCCAAAAGTTAATTAAAATTCTATTCGTACAACAGCAACTTAATGTCTCTCGAATTTGGATTATGTTTCCATTTTGCGAAGTCCTTGACAGAACTTCACAAAACCACCCTTTGTGATTCTATTTTTAACCATTTATTTTTAAATAACTTCTTTACCAACATTGTACTTGTTATTAAATATACGTATAGTAAATAAAAATATGTCTAAAACACATGAGGCATACTTTTACACGTACAGCGTTAACTCACGAGACGGTAGGTGGTAGTCGACTTCGATTGTACACTCATAATCATACTCAGTAGGTGAATGCCCAATACCTATGATAACACAGTCACCGGTATACCTAGTTACTCACAGGAAATTTTCCAAACATTTAGTTATAAACCTTTAAGCAAATTAAATTACACAGTGAATCCTTTAGCGATACAATAATTATTATTAAAGTTTTATTTTCAGTTCCGTCATCTTTAAAAACCTCTAAACGTAGTCTTAAACGTAGTACAATAATTTGTACGATAATTCAAATTGATTTTCATTGATTTTCCAACTGTTTCGTAGCTTTATATTTACAACCCCGCATAGGTATGCGGCTGGTCAATCTGTCAACAGTGGGCTCCTCGGTTTGGTTTACCCAGGCCAGAGTTTGCTTTATCAGCAAGCGACGCCGTTTGCTGAATAAAACATCTTCTGAATATCTTGATCGAGCACTTTTTGATTGCTCAAGCAAATTTATGAAGGTTTAGAATAAATACGCTATGTTTCATAGCGTATTTGTTCTGACCCTTTTAAAGAACAAACACTGTCAATCCATAACAAAAATCATGTTGTAATTAACGTACAATATTTCTAAAAACCTTTAAACCATTTTTAAAGCAAGGATCAACACATTTTTATCCACCACAGCTGTCATAACATAAATTATCCAACAAATTCGCACCATTAAAATGATTACGGTTCAAACTATTTCACACAGAAGTTTAATTTATTATCAGCATGGAAAATGAATAGGTTATTAAACAACATTTTTAAAATATAGCACACATATTCCTTGCAAGAATTAAGCTGAATATTTACTTTAATGTAGGAAATGAAGTCTAAAACATAGTATTTAGACTAATTACTCACATAACAGCGATATTATTTATGGTATATAAATAACAAAAAATGGCTCGAATGACCCAATGTCATTCGTCTATTGGATCTCATGATGATTGGAGTGTCCAATTGAAATCGATCAACACTTACCATCTATTATGTATATTTACCGTCTTGTACAAGTGTAAATATATATTTTTAATTTTATAAGGCGTTTTTTAATTTACTTTCTGTAAAAACTATAACAATTTCAAACTTCAACGGTATTTCTAGGAGTCAGTATTCACGTGTGGAGAGACACTTAGAGAATGTTTTATTCAGTCAGTATCACCGACTTTTACTGACTCAGCGTGTTTTGAAGAAATTGCTGCGAGTCAGTTTTATTTATGGTGATTGTCTTCAATAATTATTTTACTAATATGAATCCATTAATTTTGTACAATACATTATATACATAGTGATAACACTTCCGAAGTTATTCACTACTTTTTTTCTTTTCATGTGTCTACGTCCTTAGACTTAGTTTTCAATATTTTGTGAGTTAACGGTTTAAATCCTTGTCATGTTACTATCAAACTTTAATTTAAATAAGTTTTGCAAACCCACATTACTAAGCATAGCTTAAAACACACATTAAGTGCTGGTTTCAAACGATTCCATTTGTTTAATACACCAACACCCAACATAGACATAATGATTGTACATGCTGGACATATTCACAATTTGTTAAAAATGTTTATACATGTCGTATATGCATATGATGTTTGAGAATCACTAAAATTTACGCTTTAAGCACAACACATTCTATTTTGCAATTCCTTATAAAACCTCAAATGATCAAAATTTACTTGCAAATTCATAACAACTTCAAACTTCGTGAACAAACCAACTACATCTAAGTAAGATTCAAAGTTAGGCCTGTATTAAAAGTAAGGTTTACTCAAAGCTGAGCCAAGTCTGATCTGATCTGTCTGAAGAGTTGTTACAAACTGTAAATCCGACAACTTACTGACCTGGAAATAAGAGGATTGCTCAAGAAATAAACACAGTTTAGCGATAGCAATAAAGAAGTTTTCAGCTTCCCGTGAAATACGTAAAATAGAAATCAATAGCTTTACGACAGATCTCTTACAAACTGTATTTCTCCTTTGAGTATAAGGAAAATACGCAGCACTAAACGTATTATAATGCGCATCTACATAATATCATTAATTTTCATATCAATTCATCAATTTATTGAGATGGGGACGCCACCTAGGTGAGTATTTTTACCCATTATGTGTGAAGGATGAGTGTAGAATAGTGTGTGATGATCTGTGTAGCTTTAGTTATGACTAAGATCAGCTGTTTCATCAGTCAGGATCGTTTTTTAAAAGCCCAATGATCATCTTTAACAGCTGGGTCCAGTTTCGAACCCTCAAAACGCTACTGACTTTTCTCAGGATCGAACCGGCGACCTTTAGCTTGTGAGCACTATAAACACTCAGCTACCCAGCCAGTTAAAACATATAACTTAATTAATTTACAGTAGTTGTTTCAATTTAAAAGTTCTTAGTTTAAAACTCCACTAATAAAAAAGTCAAGCCAAATCAAAGGCATTGAAGAATTGAAGCCGTGAACTAAAAGCCACGATCCCTGCTGTATTAACGTTGCTTTTTGTTTATGATAGGACCCATTGTAACACCCCAAAATTGTAAGGACCCCGAAATTGTAGAACTAAGGCCCTTTAAGCACACACAATTAATTAAATGTTAAAGGAGCTGACAAATATTAAAAACAAATATATTTTAAAATACTTATGGAATGTAAAGGATTTACAAACACGCATCTGCTTTTGAACGTTAATTAAGTGTTATAAGGGTTGACAGATTTCTTATAAGAATTATAAACGCCATGTTTAATATTATGTACCTTATTTAAACATATAGCACTAAAGTTAAATTAATTGAAACCTTAAGATTTTTATGTAACAATCAGTGGAATACTATAAGCTGCAAATTAACAAATAATGTACACCCGTGTTGAATTAAATGAGGTTTACTGACTTATATTTTAAACAACGAAGTCAATAACGACATTTGTTGGAACGGAAGCAATTAAGTCCCTTGGCAGTGTGACATCACCAATATCTGCCGCTCTTGTCCTGGATAATGTTCTCTACTGTGAGACCCGTGGGCTACTGCAACTTTGCATTTGAACTTAGACTTAAATTAAGCTTATTTAGGAAGCTTCCATCAATAGAAGATATTTTGAATTTTGAAGAATGTAGTGACATATCAACCATTGATTTCTGAAACAAAACTAAACTGTACGTTCTTGTTTCTTTTTAATTTTCTTTTCTTTTTCAAAAATGAATGAATAAAATCCTTAGATAATTGAGAGAATTAGCAACCGTCAGATAATAGGTTACTTGGATAAACAACTAAATCCAAGTCATAATATGGATTTAGTCAGAACTATTCCAGAACCAGTTGTATGTAAGAATGGTATGATGGGTATTGCCCTTCACCTTTTTAGCTCTTACGTTTTTCCGATAAGTTAATCAGGATAAATTTCCATTATTAAATTAGACAATTTATACAACATTGACACACCACTGTGACGTATTTTGAGTGAAGAGTTTTGTAGCTTTGTTACATACTAAGACCAGCTGGTTCTAAAGACAAGACCATTTAATAAAGTATAATGATAAAGAACAATTTGGTCCTTTGAACTCAAAACCCACATGAATTTTCTCAGAGTCGGACCAGCGACCCTCTGATTTCAAGGCTAGCACAAATCTATATCCACTGACTATGTTTGCCTGATTATTTGTTTCTCCTCAAATTAATCTACTATGTCAACCGTATGTTTTAAAACACGTGCACATTTTTTTGTGCGGAGAAAGCGTTAGAATCCTGATCAACTAAAATGAACCTGTGTGTACTAATGAGTGTAAAATAACTGTGTGAATGTATTTCTTATATATTGACGCCAACGAAGCACAACCTTGTAATCAAAGACTGTAACATTTCCCATAAAGCCATTTGTAATTGATAGAGGTGACGTCACCACAGTTCACTTCAAAGGAAAAACTTAATTGCAAAGCGAGGGACAGGAAGAGTTAGCGAGGCGAAACGTTCGTCAAATGTCCCACTGTGGAATGGTGGAAATAACTGTATTTGGAACTTTCAAGTGGCCTAGTTTGCATTTCTGTGAGGCATGTGTTTGCCTTTGCATTCATGTTAAGCTTTTTTAGGTTAAAAATTTTTGGAACTCACTTCCTAAGTTTTATTTGGCTCTACAACAACTCTTCAAACTGACTAAAATATTTGTTCGTTTATAATTTTTCATTTGAGGTTGTCACATAATACAGGAAAATGCTCGAAAATTCAACAGAACACTGTGAATATGGCAGATTACATTATTGCCAACATTATTAGCAGGTTTTAATTTAGTAAAAATGCATCATTGTATATTCAGTAAACAAAGCATAGTTTAAAGTACCAAAAGTGATTATTAAAAAAAAAAGAAATATTCTCCCTCGTCCATGTATTTCTGAACTAAGAATGCTTTGAGTTGTTATATTTTGTAACTGCTAAAAAATTCTGTAATTTTGTAATCTCTAATTCAATTGCCAAACTTAAGACTCGTAATAACTGTATCAATGACGAGGGAAAAGCTGAAGTATTAGGAAATATCCTCAAGGACATTCGTTAAATTAGCAAAGAAAAACTCAAGTGTCTGAATTGGTAGGATGAATAGTTTGTTTAAACAAACTATGTCCTGCGGCCTTTCCTAAAGCGCTCGTTCAGTTTAGATCAGTAGTTCCAATTGACTAAAACTTTTTTTATCTGTACTATTTCTTTTAAATACTGTTTTCATCGACGTACAAAACGTGTATAAACAATTTTAGAAAGCTATATTTCAGCAAACAAGACATTCTCCATTTAAATCCAGTAGTATGTATTATTATTTACCTTTTTAATGACTTATGTATGTAACAAAACGATAGTTAGTTTTCTTATCAAAACAAACATTTACATAATAATAACGAGCGCCTAACTAGACCACACTGAATTAATAGAGAGAATAGTTTATCAATTGTTGCACATGGGTAATATATCATTATATGAAGCGGGACAAATTTTAAAGATTTTGTCCTTGATTGTTTGTTTATTATTACAGAGACTTACAATAAACATCGTTGGAAGCCTTAATCTTAGTGAACATACTAAATTAACGTAACCTTATTGCAAATATTACAACAAATATTACTTCTAGATCACTTGATTGTATCAAACATGCTGTATAGGTTTTTTAAAGTATAACCAAGCTACTAAATAAAAATATAAGAAAAATATTAAATTAAAAATTTAATACTGATGCAGTGCAAATTCTTAACTGGATTTAAGAGAAGTAAAAAAGAAGTAAGAGTAAATAGTTTTCAAAACCAATAATAAATCCAAACACGGTACAAATGTTGGTTGCGGTGAAAAGTTTTGGATTCGGAATATCCATAAACCAGAGAACTAGAGGTTCCCATGGGAAATCTGCAAACCCTTCACTGATTGGCCACAAAATCCCACAAATATGTCACACTTCGTGTTACTGGGAGATTATTGAAAGTGCAAATTAATTAATCAATTACGGAAAACCTACCCTTGAAAAGGGTCAGTTAAATATGTGTACACATATACTCCGCTTAAACACAGAATCTTTAATTCACATTCCACTCACTCCAGATAATAATTGTTAATCGATTTCAATTACTAATATTAGCTTTATTAGTTTAGGCTAATGTACATTGGCCCTGATAAGGACGGATTGTTAAACTGAAATCAATCAATATTATTACTCTATTTTCAATTTCAGACTCTGTATTTTGATAATCACAAACAAGTCACAAAGCATTATAGAAATATTAAAAAATAAATTACCGGTTTTAATACATTTTTATGATGATTTTTTGTAAGCAAAAAATAACATTTAATTACTTTTTTTAATAAACCTTTACAAATAAAACGCAAATGCAAACCCTTGGAGTTTTACATTCCTTCAATACATTTGTATAAAATAAAGGTTGCAAAAGTAATGTTTTCACCACAGATAATACATAGCAAAGTAGTTCACGACAAGTTTCCAAATTTCCAGTTGCGAGTTGTGAAGACTGACAATATTTCAACAGCCAGTGACAACATTGCTTTTTTAGGAAATTGTCAAACATTTACTTACTAAGACCAAATAGTTCGTTGACTAACACCTTAGATTAGCTAGTACAACGGAGTATGTTTTGTACATGCCAGTATAAAACATTTATCTCATTGTAATTAAAATATTTTAGTTGAGTTAACAAACATAGGATGGCATGGGTTAGACGAAAGAAAAATTATAAGAAATTATTTTTATACGTAAAACAGTAAACGCGCTTGCCCTCAAATGTTAAGAATAGGCTTATTTTTCTATTCTAATCAGCAGGTATAGTTATGGACCTCTAGATATATTTTTATATAATAAATCATAGCGTGTAGTTATTGCATGCATTGATCATCATTACTGAACTTAAATTAATAATGATGAACTGAATGGGTGGCCGGATAAAGGATTTAACCAGTTATTATGGTTTGGGTAGCCTCCGGATTGCGAATAATAACCATGATAGTGGTTTTAAATACCTTATTCATGCAATCCAATTGTTGTCTTCACAACTAGTTTCAACCTGCTAGGAGGTCATCATCAGGTATGAACAAGGATGATATTACTTCATATGAAGTATCATATGAAGTAATATCATCCTTGTACACACCTGATGATGACCTCCTAGCAGGTTGAAACTAGTTGTGAAGACAACAATTGGATTGCATGAATAAGGTATTTAAACCACTATCATAGATTTAACCAGTGCTCGCCTTCAACTCTGATGGTCGCTGGTTCGATTCACATTGCTATCCATAAATGATGCTATCTAATAAAACTGTAGTAACTAGACCAAAGGGTGGGTCCCGGTCCACTAACAAAATTCGTAAGAACTTGAATGGTGTTAAAAACACTAATAATTCTAAATTAAAAGTAACATATAAAGGAAATCTAAATTAAAAGGACTGTAACATTAATTAACTGTTTAGTAGCTTTAAGCGTTTTGTAATAGAAATACAACTTAAGGCATATTCCAGGAACTAAATTGACTAGACCAATCAAGGAGGAGTCCAGAAAAAATAAACTCAACACAAATAGAACTCTTTCGTTCTTTTATTTACAAAACAAACTATGTCATTGTGTTTACAAATTAGGTCAACTGAGCAAAACTCCTAATACGATTTACTTGGAACAAGTTTACATAAGAGGCAAAATGTGTTTAAGTGGGAACACGAGGCTACTAAGCTTTTTGCTAAGTGGACCGTTGTATAAGCTAGTAGCTCTTGGTTAAGGGGTTATTGTGCGTCATACTCAAGCACAACGTATGCTGCTTGGCTCAACAGAGATGACAATGAAATTTAGAATACAAATTTTTTTATGAATTGCACACATTTTATTAACTTTGAACAACTAAATCGTCTCTGATATCAATAAAATAAAATTACTATCGATAAATTGAATTTGCATGATGAGTAAATAAAAATTACTAATGGGATCAAAAACTGTACTCTCAATTCAAAACGTTTTCATTTTGCTTAAACCAAGTTTTCAAACTCGATAGTCAAAATAAAAAAAAAAACTAGTTAAAATCCGAAAGAAAATTAATATAACAACACGTTTGTACAGTTACCTAAAACATTGGGTTATTGCTAAGAAATTAATTCATAGATACGTTATCAATTAAATAAGGAATATTAATATTTTAGAAATGTAACAAGAATAATTATGTCAAACATAAAAGATTATGTAAAAATAGAAGTCTCTGACTTTTTCGATTGTCAGTTTTTGCTAGCTCAGAGATCATAAACTAGTTAGACCAATTTCGCAAGGAAACAGAACAAAACCTAGTTGGGTTGGTTTGGGGCAATCTAAAGCTGGATTTGGTGGTAATAAAGTTCTTAGTACAACCACTTGGCTAGATCTCTTCCTTTTTATTTTATAAATGTATGGGTAAAAGGTCAACTGAGTACTAATAGTTCCATTTTAAAATGTATTGTTACGATAATCAGTTATCTGGTGTGTGAAAAGACCACGGGCTTGATGATGGACATGTTTGTTATATTAATAGGTTAGACTTGGCTAGGCTAACCTCTTTTTTTCAATGATTTATATCATTATATCAACATTAACTTTACCTACCAACTATTTCTTAACTATTTCTGAAACAGTCCCAAATTTTAAATGTTAACCCTTCGATCGTTTTGCTCCTCGTTTTAAAATGCAACTTTACGGTGACGGCAAAAAAGGAAAATATAAATGACTTTTAGTATGTAAAATGTTTGAAATTAAAATGTTCATATTAAAAATAAGGAGTTAAAAAAGAAATTTGCAGTATACATTTTAACAGGTAAATAGGCAATGACTAAAAAATACTCCATTTCTTGCCCTTTATAGGTACTGTAGTGGGTTGAGATAAGACATCTCGTTTTCGTTGTTTTGTATTTTGAAAATTGTTAACAATTAGGTACGGCCATATTGGGGTCAATGGTTTTGAAACTTGACCCAAAATAAATCATCGTAGTTCAATGGCATGTAGTTTTGCAACTATGTTAAAAATTATTTGACAATGTACTAAGTTATTTTAGCTCTGCCTTTAGTAAAAAAATCAACTATATAAAATATTTTCTAACATAATTTTGCGCATCTTCATAAGCTGTTACATGTTCTAATAGAATCATTTTCAACACCCAAAGGCAATGTTAATTTTATGATAAAATGTTTTAGGGATGGGTTCATAATTTATTTATTCATATAACCTCTTTAATAATTTAAATTAAATAAAGTTACCTTTTTGCATTTGCAATAGATATTTTATTTAGTTAACTCTTCATTAACACACGTGTAAACCCCAAGGCTACTGTACAAAACAATATAGCTACGTTGTATAGTAATTATAGCAAGGGATTTTCACATTGCAAGTAGTTTTATTTCAATTTTTTTCAAATGTTGTCAACGTATAAATAAAGTTGTTTGCGAAGTTTTGTGCATTAAGAACATGCATATTTCACATTGTACAGATCATAATGGTTAAAGTTGTGTCGTAAAAGACGGCCATTTACAGCTAATATTTGATAAATTACCTATTTCGATTTCGAAATACTCATCACTGTTCAGTTAAGCATAGGAAAGAAAATCAAAGAGAATGCTGGATTGAAAAATTATTTACACTTGTAAATGGAAAATTTAAGATTTTCGTATAGTAGGCCTAAAACTTTTTGCAGCTGTGATAGTTGGTTAAAATGTATTCGAATAGAAAGGTTGCAGCCAGAAAAGTCAGTAAGGGCACAGACACAAAGTGATTTTACCAGCTTTAAAAATGTTATCCGA
This sequence comes from Macrosteles quadrilineatus, assembly GCF_028750875.1. NCBI lineage: Eukaryota > Metazoa > Arthropoda > Insecta > Hemiptera > Cicadellidae > Macrosteles > Macrosteles quadrilineatus. Next base: position 78,241,211 of record NW_026542599.1, on the reverse strand, counting down.
CAACTATAATATTGTTGCATTTTGCATTGTTGCAGCTTTAATCCTATACACTTTAAAATTATTCAAGTACAAATAATCATAATGAACATAACAAAATAGATACAAAACTACATTCTTTGTAAAAAAATACGGATAAAATTGTATAGAGTTAGTGTTCGTTCGACAATTTAATTCATTTCAGTTAATTTATTTACGTGGTTTAATTTTTTTCTGTAAAAAAAAATTGTTTGATAAAATATTTACTTTACAAGGCAATGTGCAAATGATGATAAATTTCCCAAGAGGCTTTACACAATCGAGTAACCAAACCTCCAACCTTGGAATATTATAAACGATATCCTCTGAGTAAACTGTGCTTGATATATTAAGGAGATAATTGAATTAAAAATTTATCATAACTAAGCTTGTATTAAGTAACATTTGCATGGTTTGTACAAGCTTTTCTTGACTAATGTAAAATTCAAATACAGATTTTGAAAAAATGCCTTACTTTTTTTCTCATTAGTTTATATCAACTACAAATTCATGATCACTATTTTACTGCGGACTGAGGAAATGAAAAAGTTGATTCTCAAGAGAGTGCGCTAGTGTGAACTAAACGAGAAAAGTTGTGTTGTTTATTTGTCAACTTGATAACCTCCAGTTGTGTTTTATCTTCTGCATCGAAGTTAGGCAAAGTTGAAACATTTCCTCGTATTTCACACTAAACTGTGCAATTGTCTTCTTTAAAATTAATAACCAAACAGTGGCAATATTCTATGCACACCCAAAGGCTCAAAGGCTGAAGTTTGAAATCATGACAATGAATCAATTACCTCATAAATTTTAAAATGAAATAAGATCGTACAGATTTTAATTTTTGTCTATTAATACACTAATAATTTGTACGCCTATGTTTAACTTCGAACGGTCAAAAGGTTTCTGATTAAGTCAAGCTCAGATTCTTATCTTTAACTTTGGATGTAACTGGACATTCCATTCCCAGGTTTAAGGTGCTAGTTGTATAGTAGGAAGAAATTTGGTGAAATTGAACCTCCGACGGAGTGCAGTTTTGTAATCTGTTAACCAAATCCAACTGGAAAGACAACTTATTGTAAGCTATATGGCATGCTGTATGTCACATTACATACCATAAACACTAAGGAAGAAGATATGAACTTAGAGTATAGCACGCTCAACAATTTTGTTATTTACTTAAAATTTGACTACATCTTGTACACATTAATGGATTAATTGACAGGAAATGTAAAAGCTATAGCTTAAACTGAACAAAGTTTTACTAAGCACAATTCAATTATGAAAGTTTAAATTTTGAAAATTGTACTCCTTACAATATCAAATCAAATAACAAGTGTAAAATAATTATATTTGGTATTTAAAAAAAATTAAAATAGTCTTACAAAATACAAGAAGTTCTTGAGGCCGTAACCTGATAAAACTTGAGTCTCAATTTCCCTACGTTACTTGCGTTAAACTTTGTTTAAAAGTTCTTTAACAGAACATCTGTAAAACTTCATTGAGCATTTGAGAAACTTCAGTATTTCATTGGTAAATCAGTTAGGGATTAGGTAGGTGTGGTTATGGTTGTTCGTAAAAAATACTATATGCTGAAAAACAGTATTATTTAAACGAAAATGGCGATCAACACACCAAAACTATGCAGAGTATTAATTTCTCTTTTAACTATATCTATAATTTAGATTCATTGATCATTTTATTTTAAGATTTCATGTGATATGCTACAGTGTATATCATACCTGGTTATTTATCCTGCAGTACAGGTAGAGTGTGTGATATTCATCTCAGATATCTCTACAAATGAGCCGTCCTAGATGATGGACCGTGGCTAGCATCATACATTCGTATTTGTCAGTGATCTTGCTGATGTAAGGTGTGATGCTACATGTTACAGTGTATATCATACCTGGTTATTGATCCTACAGTACAGGTAGAGTGTGTGATATTCATCTCAGATATCACTACAAATGAGCCGTCCTAGATGATGGACCGTGGCTAGCATCATACATTCGTATTTGTCAATGATCTTGCTGATGTAAGGTGTGATGCTACATGTTACAGTGTATATCATACCTGGTTATTGATCATAAATTCGTACTTGTCAATGATCTTGATTATGTAAGGTGTGATGCTACATGTTACAGTGTATATCATACCTGGTTATTGATCATAAATTCGTACTTGTCAATGATCTTGATGATGTAAGGTGTGATGCTACATGTTACAGTGTATATCATACTTGGTTACTTGTTACATGACATTCAGTGTCTAGGTTAAACAAAATCATGGATTATTATTAGTCAAACTCTTATAAAAGTATAGTTATTTCAATGACTAGGAATACAAAATAATACATAAGATTTTTTTAATTTTTTTTATGACGTCGTAGTTGTTTGATGTGTAAAACTAATGTAAGTTGGAAACTTACCTGGGATGAAACCTATTACTTAATGGTTATAGCTAATGGCTTAAGGATGAATGTTTCTATCAAGAAACCGATATGGGTAAAGTTATTATTTTCCCCAACCCCTTAAATCCCTATACTAGGTTGTAAGTACCTCCAATGCACTTTAGCTTCTCACTCGTTCCCGTTCTCAAGTAGGTCTAATAGAAGCCACTTTAAAACACTGTACCTCTCATTAGGGGAAACCCTTTATGTAATTTAAAATCTCATATAAAAACTATTATGGTGCATATCGGCAACAAGTACTTTATCAAACAAAACAAAGAAGCAGTATTGTAAACAATACAAATTTTAAGTATATTTTGAATACTGTATTTATTATGCTGGAAAACGTTTCCTTACTGAAAGGACTTTTGCTAAAGTTAAATTACGTTTCTGTAATAGCGTAAACAGATGTACACAGACAACGATTAATTATACGCTTCTAAGGATGGTAATCCCTGATAATTATTTGTTTCTTTTTGTTCGTTAAGAATAAAAAGGCTTGCAATATTTCCATTAAATTTTCATGTTAAGTAAAAGTTAATTATTTTCCGCTTAATTAATTACTTTAATGACTCCATAAAACTTGAAATGATGTTTGTTACTATTCAACAATATACGTAATTTATTTTAGTTGGTTACCATTCAACTGTGGATTTTATATGACACTGTAAAATAAGTTCCATAACACGTTATTTCTATTTTTACAAAATCGTACAAATCCTGTGTCTCGCACACAATTATTACAATACATAGCAATTGGAATCTGTAATTTAAATGGCTCAAAGCCCATCAATGCGATGGCGCTATCTGGCAACACAATCCGGGGATTAAATCTTCATTTATTTGAAACCATCGTCATGAAAATTAATAACGGGGGTGAGACGTGTTCGATTTAATGTATTGTGTGTCGCTTTCGTCAAAATACGTGCAGTATTACGCACTATCTACGTTATAAATCTAGATATTGTACTTTATTTTTTTTATGCCTTATTTTGACATCAATCAAATGTGTTTTTTTACTGTTTTGATTATTCCAAAACTCAACCAATTACTTATTTATTGGTTTGATATTTAAAGCCTTTATACGTTATTGTTTTCTTGTTATACTTCTTTTTAATGCTTTTAGAGTTAAGCAAAATACTTTTCTTATGAAATAAGTGCCTGCCCTAAACGACCTTAGAACTAGTATTATAAGATTTTAACTAAAAAAAACTGAAGAAAAATACAGTAAACTTTTTTTGTGATTTTTTTTATCTATTGGTCCTCACTGACAGGTTTTGTAAACTTGGCGAAATTATGCATGTGATATCTTGAATAAATATATTTCAATTTGAATTTTGAATTTAAAAGGATTAGGAATCCTAATAAAATTAGGCCTGATTTTATTTCCGAGCGTTTATTTTTCATTTCACTATTTTGTAACGGATTACTTGGGCTCTCCAGATACATCGAATCTTGATATTAGCTATGTTCCCTTTCAAATTCAAGTAAACACCGCCATGTTATCACCGAAGGAACTCTATTATATATCAGATAGAATACCACTACAAAATGTCTCTGGTGTAGGCCCTATCATCAACTCACACATATTAAGCGGGACAGATATTAAGGTTTGAATGAAATTTCTTACTTAGAGATGTTGAGTAACATGGTTTTAATTACTTGTGCAAAATAACTTTTTGTTTTAAATGAAGGCCTTTCATGATCAATTTTAATCATCCCTATCATTGCATTTTCTAAAATAAGAATTTTACGCCTCAGTTTCGAGTGGAGACTGTTCGTGCTTTTAAAATGACCACATGTAATAAATTTGAGAATTTTAATTTCAAAATGTCACAACAATCAAAAAAGCCTATTATATAGGCCTATTATTATTAGGTATTGAAAGGTTCTCTCCATCATCATTACTAAATGGAACAATCGATTCCATCGACATTACCTTTAAAGTTAAATGAAGAAAGTTTGCATCCTTTTAGAACACCTGTGAATTCAATATTATCTGTAAAGTTAAACTTCAACAATCTACAGACAATGGAGTAAGGCCGTTGTCAAGCGTATTTACTGTCAAACTGAAAATAATTTGGCGTTCATGTTAAATATATCCCCTAACTGACTGTAAATAGTTTAAACAGATGATATTTTGTGCGTTCACTGCAAATTATAAAAAAGTTAAGTTCACCACAAATTGAACAGTTCATGCCTAAAAACGTACGTACCATTTAATATACCAAGGGTGTATTGAAGCAAAAATTGCATCGCTACTTTCAGCCAAATTCAGACTTTGTGATTTTATTTAACGTTTTGCGCTCCTCAAGAGACAATATTTTTTCGTTTTCCTTTTTGTTTTGCGTACCGTACACTGTACATCACTTACAGTTGCTGAGAAAGAAACGGAAACATAAATAAAACATCATTTCAAGTAGTTTCCTGTGCGTTATGGCAGATCCGTGTATCATGTGTGGTTGTTTTCATGTCGATGTTGTATATTTTATATACTGAAAACAGTAAAAAGCTAGAAATATTTTACACAAAACAGTAACAAATATTAGATGCTAACAAAGTAGAATATTGTAAAGAGACATTAGAGGTGAGAAGTAAGGCCTAAAAATTTTTCAAAGTAATTATTAATTAAACTAGCTGTTGCCCACGCGGACTTCACCCCGTTTGATATCATAAGTATTGATTGGTTAAGTTAACCTGAAATAAACAAAATACAGTAAAATAAACAAATAATCACACCTGATTTTAATAAGGTAATAAATCGAAAGAATAACAAACAAATAAGTACAGCTGAGGTATTTTTAACATTAGGTATATGAAAAGTTCCCTGTAGAAAGCAATTACGACCTTAAAGGGCAATTTTTACGTATATGGTTTATTGGGGTGTGACTTGTAGTTTTCTCATAAGTTCATGCGTACTTTTGGCTTTATATATAGATTATACACACTAGATTTTCGTTATATTAAACACTACGATTTGTTATAGTTTAACGATTAAGCCTCGTACGTAAACATGGTTTTCTGAAGAGTTTCACAGGACAAACTATGTTCGCTAAAATGTGAAACAGTACGCTGTTGACATGTTGCTTTAAGAGAAGATACATTTATTGTGTAATAAACACGATTTATAGTCTGACTAACACTTTGGTTAAGTAAGGACCGTTTCCCGACCTAGTTGGTACTGGTAGTAGTCTTGTTAATGTATTGACCGAAATATTCTGTAATAAAATTATGTCAGTTCTACCTGCGAATTTTGAACATGGATAGCATCCATAAGAGAATATAAGATGTAATTTTTTAAGTACTCCAAATTACTCTCCACAATTAAAATTATGTGAGTCGGTGGCTCAGCCGGTAGCACGGGTCCAATTCAGAGCGATGTCGTAGGTTCGGATCGTGATCAACTGCCACTACTTTTTATCAGTACACTTCACCCTTGTACTGTACCGGCTCACCCCTTGCTTTGCTGGATACGTTCCACGCACACGTGTGTAGCCTATGTGGACGGTCAAAAGCAAGATTAAAAGAGGTCACCAACTTCTTATAAAAATTGAATCCCTAAAATCTTTTCCCGCAGAGGTTTACAAATGTTAATTTTTTCTCCAAACTACTGAGTTAGCAGTAAATAACCATAAATATAGGTGATTATTAGGATTTAAACCCGGACCACCAGGAGCGAAGGTCCGCGTTCAAACTATCACATCAGCCCTCTAGGATTAAGAATTTAAATGCCACTAGTTAGTATAGTTTTGTAAACATATTATGTCAGGTAAGCTTCTGAACCGTACTAAGAGGTTTAATCAAACATGTTTCTTTCACGAGAAACTTTCAAGAACTTTGCCTTACAAGTTTGTTGAGTGACTTGTTATCTTTTGGAACTTATTTACATCACAATCCTCCAACACGACGTCTTACAGAGAGTTCCCTTGATATATTAATACTAGTGGTAAACAAGTATGATTATTGTGATTATTGTGTAGTTGTTAGTAAATTTGAAATGTTATAAAATAGTCCTAAATCAGACAAAAATGGTAAAAAGGATTATGTTTAACATAGGGATGAAATGAATTAGCTATTCAGCCTTTATGAAACACAAGAAATTTTTTTTTACTTGTAAAATTTGAAAAAAAAACGTATCCAAAACAGCTATGAAGGTTTTAAAAATATAAAAACATATTGATATGGGCTAGGATTATCATATAGCACAATTTTAATTCCGATGGTGTAGAAACAAGAATGATTTTTGTATAAATATTTATTCCAAAGATCATATAAAAACTTTTATTCTTTAAAAATAAGAGAAAGAAAAGCCAATGGTAGTTATTATTTTCAGTAACATAACATAAATTAAACTACAATAGTAGTTAGTTGAACGTAACCCCATTTGATTAAGCCGGCGGCAATCAGATGTTTCTCCGGACTATCCTACGAGACTAACCCATGAAAGGAGAGGTCTTTAAAAAAGAGTAGTGAGGGGAAACAATTGTTTCATGTAAATACTACTCTCCATAAATGGCACAGTTTTGTATCCGCATACCATTCCGCCATTACTAATTGTAATAAATTATCCAGAATCAATTTTCAAACTTAGCACAAAGCATTAAGTCCATTTTTCGACAAATAGTGCATCAGACTAAACTATGAAATACGGAAACGTTGATAGTTTTATCATATTATTTATTTTAATCGTAAATAAACGGTTTGCAATTTTTTGCATGACAAAACATTTACATAATCCTAAGTCGAAAATGGGTCTTTGTGAACAAATTATGTAATTGCACATCCATGTGTTTTGGCCGTACTAACTACATTTCATGCTTATTTGACATAAAACATCCACATCATTTTGGCTGAAACCAATCACCGATATCCTGTAAAAGCCTTATATGTCGAATAGTTTATTCTTATGGTGACTTCTCAAAACTAATGTTGAGATCGATATGTCATTGAACCAATGCATGTGATATGTTAGAGGTTTTAACCATTAAAACTAAATAAAACCTGCAAATGTAAGAGGTAATTTACCAAGCCTAAATGTGAGAGTTGTGAAGACGAACTGTTATTGCCTTCTGTCAAGCTCTACACTGCTCTACTTGAATGTGTTAACTTTTGTGACTAAAACTTACTTGTATTTCAAAGTCCCTAAACTATTAATACTTTAGTTGCTGTTCCTACCAGAAAATTCATTAAATATTACTGCAATGATTCGTTGAAGATTGTTTAACTTTTACTGATAAAATTTCTAAGTACTGTAAAACATAATGAGTTCCTTGTTATCTTTGTTCGCAAAATGAATAGCTGCTTATTTGTGTGGTTGTGGTGGTATTTTGTTAATTCGTTTTTCTCGCTATGTAAACTTTACGTCATCATTTGAAACAATAATCTTAAACAACTCTAAAATCCATACAACTGGTTTTTACAATGACCATACAAACAAAGTAAATAAATCAAATAATTAGTCAAAATATATATTTTTATGGTGCAAAATAAAAAACCAAAGACAAACGAAGCAGATGTCTCCCGCAGCTGTCAATTAGTGTTAAGATGAGGAAATCATATTATTGGACAATGTGACACATTGGAAAAGTCCTCTTGACGTATAATTCTCAGCAAAATCTTCTTAAAGATAAATTTTTTACACACAATCAATTGTAAAGACAGCATGATTGAAACAATTTATTATTTAATTAGTCATCAATTAAAACCAATTTTAATATACAGGGTGTTGAAAATGTCTGGAACCAACATTATATCTGGTGAGTGGTTAAAGAAAAACAACTGATATTTTGTGTACGGATATACTATGGTTTTACCTATCTTTTGGTGCCTTATGACATTTTTTACCACTTATAGGGAACGTCCTGTGGAGGATGCAGTAAAAATTTTTAATGGAAGCCTATGGTAAATGATACATCATTTTAAAGGCCATTTTTTTCTGAGTAAGGAGCCGCAAGTTTTATCTCAAAAGGACCACCCTAGCAAAAATGGCGACTGTTTGAAATTTAAAAACCCACTTATAGGGAACGTCCTGTGGAGGATGCAGTAAAAAGTTTTAATGAAAGCCTATGGTAAATGATACATCATTTTAAAGGCCATTTTTTTCTGAGTAAGGAGCCGCAAGTTTCATCTCAAAAGGTCCTCCCTAGCGAAAATGGTGACTGTTTGAAATTTAAAAACATTGCTATTTAAATGGTCCGTATTTGTTTCCTTTAAATGCTATTAATTACAAGCCAGTTACGAAGTACAGTAGTTTATCTCGTGATAAACTGTAAAATGACTGAAAAAAAACATTTAACTAAATTGTTTGTGTTGTTTTACTAAACTTATTTTTAACAGAAATACCAATTAAGCTTTCAATTATTTTCAAAAACTTCAAACAGTCGCCATTTTCGCTGGGGTGGACCTTTTGAGATGAAACTTGCGGCTCCTTACTCAGAACAAAATGGCCTTTAAAATGATGTATCATTTACCATAGGCTTCCATTAAAACCTTTTACCGCATCCTCCACAGGACGTTCCCTATAAGTGGGTTTTTTAAATTTCAAACAGTCGCCATTTTCGCTAGGGTGGTCCTTTTGAGATGAAACTTGCGGCTCTTTACTCAGAAAAAAATGGCCTTTAAAATGATGTATCATTTACCATAGGCTTCCATTAAAACTTTTTACTGCATCCTCCACAGGACGTTCCCTATAAGTGGTAAAAAATGTCATAAGGCACCAAAAGATAGGTAAAACCATAGTATATCCGTACACAAAATATCAGTTGTTTTTCTTTAACCACTCACCAGATATAATGTTGGTTCCAGACATTTTCAACACCCTGTATTTAAGTGATGTAAATCTTTTTCATTTTAAACATTTTCAAACTTTAGAAAAACATTTCTCGATATTCCTGCCTATGAAATATTTAAGCAGAACACAACGATATTGGAAAGTTACGTCACATAAAACCATATTGAAAATGGAAACAATCTAGCATTAAGTACAACCGCCATTACAAACGCGACCGTAAAGATAAGTTTTACAAGACCTCATGTTTATGACGCAACTATCGTTCCCCTTGATTGTATTGAGTTTTTTTTTCTAAATTGTGTTTTACGGGATTGGTTTAAGCCGTATCAATACTAAAGATATAATTAACCATGAAACTTTACTAAGGTGTGTTTACTTTATTTTATGATACGTAAATATAATGTATGCATCATTGATTTTTCTAGTAAGTTTTTGACTTAAGTGAAGAGAGCTACATTTATTTGGTTACACATTTGAGATTCAACTTAGAAATTAGGACAATATATTTTAAATTTTTCATAGTACTCAATATATAAACTTATATTATTTAAGGCTAATTATAAAAAAAAGTTAAAAAAAAGTTAAAAAAGTGTAAAAGTTAATTATATTTAATTATTGAAACATGTCTCACTCTTAAGACGTAATAAATTAACACAGATATCTTAATTTTTCTTTGATAAAATAACCTTACTGGGCCACATTATTTCACTACAATCGAGAATAATCATCTTACTGTATTTATATATTTTGTAAACTATTCCTTATTTTAAACTAATCTCTAATTGAAATTAGACGGGGATTACTTAATGTGGTCTAAATTACCATTTCTTTTGCACCATTTTAGTCGCCCAAAATAGACCCTTACCCAATGGAAAGACACAGGTTCTACTTTTCATGTGTATTACGAAGATCAATAACCTTAACTTGAATCTTGATCAACTTAACATTAACTTTGGTATTTGCATATGTGTATCTAAGGGTAAAGAATAAGTTTCTTTTACGAATATTAGAATGTTATCTAAACGTAACAACATTGTAGATTCTATGCTCAGGGGTCTTCTTCCTTTTTTTTGTACGAGTACACCCCATGGCGTGAGCTGTACAGGAAAAGCACAAGATGGACGTCTTGGAACGTATAATGCGTTCTGGAAATTCGTTTTGAGTCTAATGATGCGTTCCAGCACTCGTGACTTGCGTTCCTTTACGTCTACAGTTGCTGTGATGAGTTTCTCGATCTCAACACTAGGCTAAAAACCGACAAAATCTTTTCAGATTTCATTTAAAACAAATAACCATGGCCATACAGAAAGGAAATGTCGCCAGCATCATTGGTTCCACACCCACAGACGACGACCTTTCATCAATAATTTATTTGTAAAATTAAAATAATAGTATTGTACATTAAATTGATTGTAGTATAAAAAAGATAAAAATAAAAAAATAAGTTTTGTCACGTTTGTTGGTAATTTAGGGTTTGGACATGAATTGACTTTAACATCCTCTCTATTGACATGCTTTTGGAAAAGATTAAATACAAAATGATTTGCAAGAAGTGCCAGTCTTACTCGTCTTACTATTATAGGCCAGAATTTTATGTATTGTACCTTTTTGTACCTACTATAATTACAGTGATGGCTATAGATCTCTTATTCTCTGACTCCTTGGTTGTGACAGGAAGGGATTGAGACATTTGTTTTCACAAGCAATTTCGCCTGTGATCGTTCACCGGTCAAGATATACGTCCTTGCTTAAGGGTTGATTCTTGTTCCAATATCAAATTTAACAATATAGATTTTTTGTCCTAAGACGCTAGGCACTATTATTTTTCACATTACTTCAGGCTATTCGGGCCTATCACTAATCAATAATAATCAATAATTTTATTACTATTGAAAAAATCCATAAAATACATTAGTGATTTGGCGGGATTTGAACCCGGTACCTCAGGAACTGAAGTCCCGAGCTCTAACCACTAGACCAGCTCGCTCCCCAACAATATAGATTGAGCATACTCTTTGGCTTCGGCTCTCATGACAAAGAAATAATAATAATAATAATAATAATAATACTCTTTAATAAATGTTGTATAGTTATGATCCAGCTAAAATAATGTAAATCTATGCACCCCTCTTGTCTATTTAGAGTAATAGTTTATGTTTACCTATTATTTATTGCCATTTAACTAACCTAAAACCTATTTTAACTTAAGGAATAGTATTTTTCTTTAAATCAACAACGTATGATCTGATATTATACTTTAATTGGGATGAACAATTTTTTTCTTGTCCTGTTGCGAATGTTTAAAATGTCTCAAGTGTCACAAGGAGACAATTGAACTAACACTAAGTTACAAAAGTCAATGTTTATTTTTACTAAAAAAACATTTGAAAACTGATTTTATTACTGTTTCCAATATACAGGGTATCCGTACAAAAAATAAGGAATAGTTTTTACGGAGCAAAACGTTTTAATGTAGGTACGTGTTTTGCAAAAACACTTTTTAGCGAGATATCTTTCATTTATTGTGTTTTAAACTTGTATCTTAAAACTACTAACTTAACTAACTTAAGTCATCTTTATAAGATTTTGTATACAATTTGAAATAGTCAAACACAGTTTAAAAAATCGTAAAAGTAAGATTTTGGTTGGCGGCAACTTTAATTTTCTTAAATTTAAATCACTTAGCAATAGCTTAGTTTTGTTAAAGAATTACCAGAACACTTTTATTTGTCATTATAAATCGAAAAATAAACAGTTGAGAACCACAATTTTCATGTGTAAAATAAGTCGAACACTGACTGCTTGGCCTTATTTTGCCAAGCCTGTACAACTAAATATCGTAATTTTTCAGCTATTTGTTTTTCGATTTATTTTAACTTGTTGGTGTTCGATAGGAAATCGTAAAATTCCCGTTAAAGTTATCTTGGGATTGGTTTCATAAAATCATCATTTTTTTATTTAAGCTATTAAAACCGCCACCATTTTGAAACAAAATAATATTTTGTTATGATTATATTTTCACAAGTACCTTTTGACTCTTTAAATTTGTATATTAGATTTTATAAGGATATCTGCAGTAGTTCTTAAGATATCAATAAAATATACAAAAAACTAAATGGCAAATAACTCACTAACAAGACATTTAAAAAAACTTTATAATTGATTTCTGTTTTATTTTGACCCATCAAACCTAATCCCAAATTATTTTACGTACTCACAACACCCTGTATAATGGAGAGTGAAAATATTTTTTATACTTTTTAGTAGAACGTAAAATTATCCAATTAAACATTAGATTTTTAGCCATCACTCATCTTAAAACCACATATCCCTGTATTAGTTTGGATTTAATTTGTATCACAATTTTCCACTGCTGCAACTCACCAGAAAATTTTACTGTTTCAATCAACAATATTGTCAGAAATGCAAACAATGTGACATATGTGACGTCATCATGGACCCACTCTACGTAACGATGCTCGTCCGCTAACCTTGTTTGAAATGTTTTGCATCAATCAGGAACGAGTAAAAGCAGAAGCGAACACTAATCACTAATTTTCAAAACAACTTACTGTATGAACAAATAAAGATTCCGTTACAGCTCTGAGTTTCACACAGTGAACACTTTTAGTTATATTTACGTGTTAAAGGTTTTAGTGTGTCGTTCCGTGTTTAAACTGCCGTCCCATAAGTATCATATTTTGTCAAACATTGGAGATACATGTCCAATATGGCTACACTCGTGTTAAGCTCACCTCTGTGTGTTATTTTGTTAATAACATCGTAAGAAATAACTGTTATTGTTACATGTCAACCTCCATTAACACAACTGAGCTGAGAGGTCTCGTGAGATGGATTTGCTAATGTGTATGCTGATTCAGTTAAGAGTTTAACGTTTTTATGAAGATGTATAGATAATGTTTTATTACTTTTTTAAATTCTTGGCTATTCTTTCAAATAAAGCTTTATTTTGTCACAATTCAGGGGGTATTTTAAGGACATAGCAGATATAAATGTGGGTTTTAATTTGATTATGCGACTATAGCCACTGTTGAAAAGTACCTAGTGTTATTGAGCTGTTATTTTCACGTGATGATACTCAAATATCTGTTTAGTATTACCGTGTATCGTAAAAAGTATCATAAATCTGAAGTAATACTTGCAAATAAAATTTCAAAATTGTTGTATTTTTTTATTCCCATTAACAAAATATTGTTGATTTTATAATAAAATGTCAGGAACACTTTGATTTAGAACTTAAAGTTTTCCATAAAACGACACCAAGTTCGAAAACATCGAATAAAAAATATCCGAAAAACCATGACAATTAATTGTAAAATAAGGCAAAAGAAGTAAGTTATTTTAGAAAAATGTTATTCTTCATTTTCTCTTCATTTTGATCCATGGATCCATTTTCCGGAGCTTGGCCGTTTACTTATGGGGCACCATGTATATCTATGGATCTAAAGAATTGTTTAGTTTCTCACCAAACATAATTTGTATTACCTTCATCAGTTATTTAGAAATTTATATTATAATAATATTATTTATGTAATAATATTAATACAATATAATAACATTATATTAATATTAATACTAATAAAATATGGTAATATATAATAATATTATATGAATTTATATTAAACATCAGTTTATAAAATTACTGCTTGAATCACATCGTAATCTTAAAGAACAATTTTAGATTAAGAGCACCAATATTAAAAATTCTTCCCTAATTTTTATGAAACATCAATTTCTTCAGGGCAGAATTGATGGACAAATAATAAGTTGACCTTATTAGCTTACAATATTAAAAGACTTGTCTTGTTATTACAATTTAATACCATAAATTTAGTCCTAAAATTAAAAATTTATTTAATGAACTCAATTAATACAGTTGAAATTATAAATATTTTGGTTAGAAAATAAGGAAATATGTATACAATCATGAAACTGTTCATTCTGCTTATTAAAAAAAACTAACTTTTGCAATTGAAGATATAAAAAAATACTATAAACTTTAAAGTAGCATGTTTGAAAACCTTCACTGAAAACTGCCAATAAATCGTAAATAAAAACATAATAAAATCTGTAATGTTCACAATAGTATATTTCGTACATAGGGCCGAAAATGAGGTTTTGCCGGCTCGAGATAGTTTTTTAAGTTCGAGACGAAGTCGAGAACTTAAATCGATCGAGAGCTGCAAAACCATTTCGGTCCGTGGTACGAACGCTATTTTTCACCACACTATACCCTATTATCGCCACACTATTCGCCCCTATAATAATGCACACTGATAGTCAACACAACTACAACTTTAAGGTTATGTGTAGAAATAATTTGAGGAATCAGCAAAATTTAAAATAAATAGTTGCTAGGCAACGGTGACAATAACACAATTCTATTGCAATGCTACGAATTTTGATTGTGTATTTAAAATGCATTCATGTTTTAATTAAGTAAGCGGACAGCTAGTTTTGCGGCCCCGGGCTGTAAAAACCTGCTCGGTCCCCAAATTACGATGACAGCTGGCATGGCCAGCAAAACGTAACTTTCAGCCACCAATTAACGTATGTAATACAGCCAAAAAAATCATAGTGTGGTGAAAAAGTAATTTTCTCTATTAAATAGACAACAGGTTTTGACAAGTTCATACTTTCAAGTGTCCAAATAAAATGCAGTTAGAAACAATTAGCAAATATTTACATTTCATATAGTGTTATTAGTCATCTTTGTTTATAGTCATATTTACGCCATATATTTGGCGGTATTATACAGTGTTTTATCATTGTGATAAGAGCGATGTGCAGTGCATTGGTACTATACAATCATTTTTACATATCATTGGTGCTGTACATGGTTCATCATGTACATTGTATATCCATTAGATTAATGCATTGTTGTAATATTTGTTGAAAATTTAATAATAGTTGTACACTTTATTGTAATCCATAAACCGTTATTATATAAGAGTGTTTGTTTCACATTTTGGTTCACAAATTAAAAGGAATAAAAAAGTATAGGTATGTTTATCCCACATTGTTTTAAAACTTGCAAAAGCTTTAAACACATCTGTGTTTTCTAAATACGATTTTCTCTACAATACTACAAAAACATAACAAGTAATCGTGTTAGTCCACAATATAAAGCAATAAATTAATCTCTGCTCTTGGGGTTAACAAGCCATACAATATAACTCCTTTGGCTACAAACTGTTGAGAAATGTGTTAGTAATTCATTTATGGAAAAACCAGTTTACTCCATGATTCAGCCTTTGATAAAACAAAACAAAGTTGGTTCAATGTTTTCTTTATATTTTGTATTTTTCCTCGTTTTTTTTTTTTACTTTGATGTGATCGTATTTCATCACCAAGAGACTTGACAATGGCGCAAGATTATAACGATTAATGCGAAGCTAAAATTGGAAAATGAGCGTGTATTGAAAAAACATTTTTAGTGAAGAACCATATTTTTCGTCATACTGCCCTATTCATTAAACCAAATGATGCCCAAAATTATTGTCCATCTAGGTTTGTTATTAAAATAAAACAGCTCTCACTCGGTCCACACAGTAATAAATTTAAACTAAACATGCTATAGATTTAAAATGAGAATAAATAATGATACTGGATATCTTGTTATTGAAATGTGCGGTATGACACGATAATAAGAAACAAATGTGTACAACACATAGTTGTTTTGTGAATAGGAGTATTTTATCGTGATCTGCGGACGAATTTCATAAGTCAGAAAAACTAACTGATTTTTCATTTTCACATTCGAATTAATCAATTACCTTTTCTTGCATCAGAAACAAGTCAAACAAGGTTTTAATTTTCTGTAGGAAAAATTGCATATTTAACCGCTTTAAGCCTTAATGTCATGTTAAATTGCTGGTATGATAAGGGTAATTCTATATCCGTTGCCAGCACAGAATGTCAATGACTTTTATCCTGTCAAACTGCCAACACTGAAGCGAATATATCCTGAATATTCTCTAAAAACAGAGTTTGGGTCTTAAAACCAGTTACGTATTTTTGTTCTTTTCTGTTGGAAAATTATTTAAGTAAAATGTATAACTTTTTTGTAAACAAGAATTACTTCGGTCTAGTCGGAGTTGTATTCTTTAACGATATTTACCTAAATAAAATGGTAAATATTTACCATTTGGTTTAAATACCATTGGTTTAAATATTTACCTTCTTAAAATGGAATATGAGTAATAGTATAGGTCATTAACTAGGAATATTAATCAATCAATAATGTATATACCATATTAATATGTGAAAAAGTGAACTTATCCACATTATAAGCATTTCAGGAATTATCAAAGGGGACCCCCAGTCTACACATCAGTTTTGTGTGAAAAGGTTAGTGTCTCCAACTTTAAAATAACTTTAATACAGTCCACATTGCTTAAAAAAAATTAAAATAAATTCCTCACAACTTTTATATTTCCTAATTAAGCATTATTATCGACACTAATTTCCCCATTCATTACTTTTCTACTGTACAATATATCATAGTA
The DNA here is from genome assembly GCF_028750875.1 of Macrosteles quadrilineatus. Taxonomy (NCBI): domain Eukaryota; kingdom Metazoa; phylum Arthropoda; class Insecta; order Hemiptera; family Cicadellidae; genus Macrosteles; species Macrosteles quadrilineatus. Next base: position 78,224,425 of record NW_026542599.1, on the reverse strand, counting down.
AATATAGTTAGAACACGTTTGAAAATTTCAAATTAATCAATTTACAAAGAACTAATACAAATACAGTATGGTAATCGGCAAGTTCAGAACGTCAATCATATCGACAGTTGGAAAACAACCTTCGTCACAATCCGATTTCATATTCACATCAATCCCGTGGCTGGCGGACCTCAGTAGATCATATTTAAATTGTAACATCCAGCGTACGAATAATTTTCAATCAAAACGGTGTGACATTTAAATTGTGCATGTTAAATGTAAATTTACACTACCCAACTAGTGAGCCAAAAAGTTTAAAAAATAACGAAACTGTTAGAAATAGTAGCACATTTAGATTGTGCAGCGGTTACTAGCTTGTTTATAGCTTTAATAAATTTTTTAACGAAAGACACTTTTACTTTGAAAATCTAAATTCAATTAAAATATCATTTGACCAGTTATATTAGACTTGACACGAGTCAAACACGTCAAAATTTTCAACCACAACAATTAATTACCCAGCCTCCACATTGTTAATGAATCAATTATAACATTCTATAAATAATATAACCAATAACATAAACTTAGGAAAGAGTTTGTTTTTGTGGTTTTAATCTCACCCCTAGGTACACTCAAAATAGTCAAGAATTTAAAGTATGAAGGATCAAGCTTATACAATTTAGTATTTTTTGTATTATGAATTCTTTTTAGGCCTCCCTTTACAGCTGGAATGACATTCTTTCTTTGTATAAAGAGAAATGCAAAATAACAGAGACTGAAACAGAAATGTAGTAAATATTTTGTGCTACTGTCTCGTATTTGCTTCCAGCAAACATGCATGTCATTGTTGATATTCATTTTTACTTTGGGTCAGTAAGTATTTTTAAAACTACTCATTTTACTCATCTTTTCATCGAGCAATTTTGGAGCAATACATAACTGATAACTAATAACCTAACTTGAAAATTTTGTTATTCAAACAAATTAAAATCTTATTTGGAAGTCGATTTATCGGTGTGATCAGTATAACACTTAATTAATAAATGTTAATAAAATCTAAATACCAAATCCAAATCCAAAATTTCAAAATCTAAATATTGCAGATAAGGTTTTTATTAGTAAAAGTATAATTAATTATAGGAGTTCTCTGCCAATTACCTTTAGCTCACATACCGTAGTTTTAAAAGTATAAAACTTTATATATGAAGAACAATTTTCTATCTTAAAGCAAACACTTAAGTCACAGATGTTCCACAATGGTACAGTACTATATTAGCTTTTAGTACTGAATTAAACTATAACTTAAAGCTAGAAACGCTATTACTAACATCTGGTAGAGCAAAGAACAGCGAAATTACTGCAAGTTATGATATTGTTATGGAGGGCTGAAAACTGAGTGATAAACTTTATATATTGGGTTGTTGAACAATGGGCTTTTAGTAAAATTACTTCTTTTATTTTACAGTAACGCGCTTTTGAAAGTATAAAATGATAAACTGTTACTGTTTAGCTAAATGGTTCCCAGTTGATCACTTGGTTGTTTATAAATAAAAGATTGTAGATAAATTCAATTTAAAACAATTGTTTTACGAATAGACTGGTTATTTAAATATTTAAACGCCATTTGGTGCCTGTGTGTGGTACATCAAAGGTGCAAAGAAATGCTTGACACAAAAACAAACATTGCAGGTACAGTCGGAGCTTAGCTATGGGGAAAAGTCAGATAGAAACTGGAAAAGCTTTAGCCATCGCTGTGTCAATAGTCCACTAGGTCAAAGTGACCAAAGGGTACAAAAGGGAGCAACGGACTTGAACTGGGGGGACTGATCTGATGATACATAGAATAATCCTCAGGTTTTATAGTAAATAATATAGAAGTGTTTTTCTTGTTCTAAGAAGCTGATGTTGATCTCAAGAAATTACAAAAATGCCCATGATATCTTATATATTTTTAAAATTTGGTTTTCCTTTCAGAGTTTGTTTGGCTCTTCTACCTGACCATTTTCATGATTGGGGTCTCAAATTGAAGGATTGCACGCACAGATTTCACATCAAGCATCGGCATATATTTATCTGCTGTATTACTCAACCAAAAAAACATATATTTGATTATTTCTCGAATATGATATTTATTTCGACGCTACAGAGCAGCATGGGTCCTCTAGTGATTATATAATTGATTTTACAGTTGGTGATATTATTTCAATTATCAACACAGAAAAACAACAATCAACAGAAAAAGTAAAAGTGATAAGAATCTCAGTGTAATAATATAGGTTTATAAATGATAATCACAACGTCTAATAAAACTTGTGTTATCGGGATGAACACACAAAACTCAAACATGTTCGTAGTTATGTATAATCTGAATGTGTCCTAATTATTTCTATGAAATATATATTTATTTTTCAAATGACGTGTTCTAACCTCCAATGGGAGATACACCTATCTGTGGGTAAATCAAATTAAAAAGCGATCCTTTCCTCTAATTCATAAAAAATGTTTTGTTGTGTTTCAAATTTAGAGTGTATGGATATTTGCTCTTTCAAGTCTGTATTCACTTTAGAGTTCTAAACATAAGCTGAAACGTTTATAAAGCTTATACCGCTTCCGAAAATCAGAGCAAGTTCATCAAAGGAACATTGTTTACTTTGAAGAACTAATGCAGTGGATTCTAGAAGAGCAAACTTCAATTTCCTTTAAAAGCCTAAAAGCATCAACGTGATAGTGTTCAAGAGCTAACGGTAAAGTCCACTTAGAAAGTATCCTTCTTTCTCATTACTCGATTACTTATTTCTTCAACAAAACAATAGCGGGTATTGAACTTTATGAACGGCATAGCACATTTTAACTATATATTTCTAGAGTTTCGTACAGTAACTTGTTGTTTGGGGGCATAAAATGGACGAAAAAACTGCCCGTTGAAAATCAATTTTCTGTTCTAAATTTATCCGCTCCCAACTAACTGCTGTATAAGCCGCCGAAGACGTGTCTCCCCGTTGGTACAACTTCAGAAATGTCCAATCAACAATCGACACGATATCCGAAATACATAGCAGTCGTGTTGAGAGCTAAAACCATTTTCATCTTAGGGACGTACTTCTTGTCTTTAACTCAGTGAGATGGTTTGTTGTGTTGAACGCGTTGAGAAACAATAAATCAATCAATAGTTATTTGTGTAACTAGTGGGTGAAGTGGCACTAATAATTTAGTTTAGTTTTCGATCAAACTACTATGACCAAATACACCAAATCGTAAAATAACCATTTTACATTTTCTCATTTAAGAAACAACTCAACATTTCTTTAATGGGTTTTATTAAAACTTTATTCGTACGCTGGGTGCCACAATTTAAATATGATCCACTGAGGTTCCCCGCGGCACAGGATTGATATGAATATGAAATCGGATTGTGACGAAGGTTGATATCTAACTGTCGATATGATTGACGTTCTGGACCTGCCGATTACCATACTGTATTGGTTCTTTGTATATTGATTACCCTACTTTACCTAGGTCAATTATTAAGTAAGTTGATTAAAATACTGTGCTTTAATCGGCGTTTCGTGTGTTGGAATTGATTAATCAATTAGTTTGTCTGTATTTGATTTTCTTAAAATTATAATAATACTCTATAATTCGATACATTTATTACCATACAGTACCGACTCAGATTAGTATTTAAAGTTATGTTTGTGCTCACATCAATTGTAGCCGAGTTGTTATGGTGCCTAGCTTCAAAACTGACCATTCAAACACTTGTGGAATCGAGTCTAAACTAGGTAGACATTTTTCATTGGATTATCTATTGACTATACTCTGTATGATGGGACCTGTCTCACTCTACTTACGTCTACTTGTAATTGGCCTGGGTGTTAAACCATTTATCGGTAACCAAGTAGACGTAATGTTGACAGGTTCCATCATTCAGAATATAATATCCACCATGACAGTTGAGCTATGAATGATTGATAATAGATCACTGTAAGTTTTTTTATCCCACCTTCACATCCTAGGACGCTAGGTTCTATTCTATTGTATTCTTATATTCTATTCTATAATAGTCCGGAACTGTTTAACACTATACTTCAGGCTAGTTTTGGTTGCAGCTTTATCCCATAGTTACCATTGGTGATTGGCTGGATCTGAACCCGGGACCTCGGGCTACGAAGCCCCGAGCTCTACCACTAGACGAGCTCGCTCCCCCAACCAGCTGAAAGATAGTAGCAAGACCTATTTTCGACCTTCCCTCATCAAAAAAAGATCAAAATTGCCGATGGTGAAAACACAAAATTAAAAAGCAAATCAGACCAATTTCACCATGACCTACTCAAATAAGAGTTTTTGTGTTTACTCATGTTCACATATAATGTTAAAGAAAAGTGAAAGTACAAATTTCAAGAGAAAAAAGGAAAACTATTATACAATTGGATAGTATAAAATACGTAATATTGTTATATGATTTGCTACTAATGCAAGAATGAGATTAGTTTTCCATATAAATATATTACATTTACCTATCTCCACAATGATCAAAGTAGCAGACATAATGTATGGTTTGTTAAGTCTCAAAGCGTACATCACTTTGTTGGTTACCCTTTGACCTAACATGACAAAATGTTCTTTTGGAATTAGGGGCAAATTTGAGTTAGGTCGAAGAATTATATCTTTTATTCTACTAATGCTCATCCATAGTTTAAATTTTATAACAATTGAATGTGTTTTTCATAATTAATCAAATAAACTCTAACACTGACGTGCGCTCTCAAATCCCTAAGCAGCATTGAAAATGTTATTTTAAAATATTTAAACCCAAATGAGAAAGAGGTTACTAGTACAGTAATTGCATAACATGTATGAGAAGTTTCATGATTACAAAACGAAAAACGTCAATACTGTATTTGATTCGTCAGTAGTTTATGATTTTGTTTTGTTCATTAAACATGGAATATTAAATTGTCAAAGTTAAATGGGATGTCTGTTAGTCTAATAATAATTAAATTACTTGTCAAAGGCTGTAGGCTACGGAATTATTGTTTGTCAGACATTCAATTGATTGGTTTTGTTTCAGTATTTTCCAAAGCCGATATTCAAGTTTTTGCGACTACTGTATATTTTTGGTATTGAAAAATTATTCAATTTGAATAAATTACAATAAACCACTTACATTTTTCTTTATCATACATTACACATTTTAATTCACTTTCAAACTAGTGTTTATAGTTCATGAAAATTATTTAAATACAGTTCGGCCGCTTAGAAAGCGACCTCCTCCAGCATTGGTTTAGCATTAGCGCGCAGGTCGTTTTCTAAGCAGCCGAACTATAGTATGAAATATTTCTTGATAATAACTATCGAGGGGCATGAATGCATATGGTTGTAGACATTATTAATTAATTAAACATAAAATAAAACTAACTACAAGTTCAAAATATAGGCCTACAACATTTTGATTAAAAAGAATGTGCTGTTGTCACATTGAAAATATTTAATTTCATCAAGCTATGTATTGACTGTAAATGAACACAACAAGTTTGTCCCGCCAAGACATACATTGTCTGTATATACATATATAACAATTTGAACGAATTGTGTTTTAGGCCTCTGGGGACATAAAAATGAAAAAGTAAATAGGTCCCGGGCTTAGGTCTTACCGTGCCACCTACGGTAATAGCTCCTTCCCTATAAAGAAATTCGCTAAAAGCAGATTTCAAGCATTTCATTTGAGCCTTCAATTACTGTCGCTATTTCTGCTTAACCCAACAATGTGCGTATTGCAGTCTTATACTGAAGGCGCTCTAAAAATACCGCGTAGGACATTGCTTGTTTATTTATATTGTTTCTTTATTTTAATCGAAATAATAATAGTATTATTGAGTTATTTGGTCGTTATTGCAGAGTATTGTTTACTCCTGAAATATAGCGAAAAAATGGCGTGAAACTGTTTTGCTCGTAACGTAATTCAGAAAAGGTAATAATATATTGTTGGAGGTCCCTCCGGCAAAAAATCTCCAATTTATTTGTTATGTACAGTATTTCAAATTCCATGTTGGAGATGTTGACGATTTCGCCGCTGGGTATGTTTGTGAAGGGGCGGGGGCCACAAGTACCCCCGGATATTTTGTCTGTAATCCGAAACTGTCAATTATACAGTCTATAGTGTCCCTGACATTTTGTAAGATACTCAACATAGACGCATTAAAAAAATAGCTTTTAACGCCATTGGGGTAAAACATATAAAAGATTAGTTATACCGCCGTATTTACTTATTGTCCCACAGTGGGATGTTTTAACAAAGGTACCTGAGTACGCTAATTCTGATTGAAAATGAACAAAGAAAACTGTATTTTCTTTGTTACACCGTTATGTTGTAAAACCGATGCGGATCCACTATTACAGTTAATTGGGACTGTCTACAAAGGGATTTTATGTTTCAAGCGAAGAAAATATAATGAAGTCTGGGGAGAGGCTGCGACAATTGCGACAAGGGAAATTATTAATTCTTTTTCTTTTGTTTTAAAATCGAGTAATTTGGCGAAGAATAGAGCTTTGCCCATGAGCGTATTGTCGCGTATTGTCTAAAGATTTTCCTTTGTTTAGAGAAGATAATCCTAGAATATAGTAAGAGAATACAACACGGGTTTTATCAAAAACATTTGACAGTTTTGCATACCATTATTAAATTATCGAAATTATTGTGACTTGTGCGGGAACGTATTTGTCAACGTGAATAGGTATTGTGTATCGATAATGTGTTTCGATAATGTGTATCGATAATGTGTTTCGAGAATGTGTATCGATAATGTGTATCGATATTGTGTATCAATAATGTGTAACGGTAACTACGTTAACATACATTACCATTACCCACGTGTCTGTGTCGGTAACGTTTATCGATAACAATTGGAAATATCTTCAAATATGTTTAAATCTAACTAAATAAAAATTTCGTGTTAAATGGAAATCTATAGATGGTTTAGTGTAACCTCAATCATTGGCATTGTAAAGTGTCGTAAATGAAAAGTGCATATATGAATAAACAATTAAATAATTTAGTAGTTGAACAATACATTTATTTGTATTTTTTTCTTGTCAGGATTACATTTACAACTATATTATAATAATTTATTATTAGGTATTTTTATTATTTTTTGGTACCGGTAGGTATTTTCTTTTTTTTATGTGTTCAAATTTGATAACCGTTCTTTACTTTCCCGAGGCTCAAATCTAACGAGTTCTCCAGATAAAAAACGTCGTAATATTGTAAACCAATAAAGCTCAGTTCATTATTTATCTTGCAATATTCTGCCCCGAAGCAATCGATGTTTTTTGTCATCCAAGCAAAGTATTTTGTTTCTCTCCAAATTTACTGTCTAGTTTTAATTGAAATATTTCACTGATTTTTTAAAGTGATAAATAACAAATCGCGAGTACACCTCTTTGTATTTCTAGAATTTCAGGATTCTACATTTACGTTATCAAAAAAGATAGATTTCCTTAAACGCCTGGAAATGATTTCCTGGACGAATTGATCATATTTTCTGTGAATTTTTGTATAAAATATACATACAGGTATAACCAGCTCCTTGTTGGACTGTGCAAAGGAGTCACGATTTTTAAAACTTTTTGTGCTGAGGGAGCTTGAAATAAAGCTCACACATCAATCTGCGATATCGATTGATGACATAGCCTCATATATTAATAGTCGTGAATACCATGTACCATTTGATCAACAATGCCACAAAACTATTGGAACATACCTTACGTCAACAGTTCAAAACAAGTAGGTAGTGGTCATATAATTTTTTTTTTAACATAGTTTTATTTACAATCTGTTTTGCATTAAACAATAAGTAAATATGATGGCATTATTAACAATAAAATAAAAATTGGAATGGATGAGTTAGCAGCTAAACAGCTTTAGCACTAACAAAAAAAATAATAATAATAAATTTCAGAGCTGCTGTACAAATCGAGTCGGAAGGTCTAAAACATTTTTTCTTTTTAGTCTGTAGACATGTTGACTGTTGTCTAGCTAGGAGGTTGAGGGCCAAATGGTTCAGATGATACTCAAGCTTTGAGATGTATTTTTTACTGCAGCTCGTAACTTCTTCAGTAACAAATGGAATTTTGCAATCATTGTGAATGGTGACGTTGGTTATGTATACCAAGGGGCTTTCAGGATGGTTCTTAGTAATTTTGACTGAAATCTTTGTAATATATCCAAGTTTGATTTTGAAGCTGTTCCCCACAAAGAAATGCCATATGTCCAAATTGGTTTGAGGACAACCTTGTAAAGCAATAATTTATTTTCTATTGACAGTTTTGAATTTTTATTCATGAGCCAGGCCATTTGTCGAAACTTTGAATTTAGATGTTGCCATTTGTTCCAAATATGGCTTCGCCAGGTAAGTTTTCTGTCGAGGTGGATGCCCAAATATTTTACTTCATTGTGGTGAGGCAGAAGTACGTTGTTTTAAGTGGACAGTTAGCTGTTCTGGTGGTAAATGTTATGTGTGCAGACTTGCTTTCGTTCACTTTGATTCTCCATTTTTGTAGCCACGTGGAAAGTCTGTTTAGGCCAATTTGTAGTGTTTGAGAAGCTAAAAATGGGTCTTCATGGGATGTTATTAGGAGTGCTGTGTCGTCTGCAAATGTAGATAAAAATAAATTTGGATTTTCGGGTATGTCTGACGTATATGAGATAGATAATTGATCCCAGGACGCTGCCCTGTGGTACACCTGACTCTATTTTGTGTAGCTTGGTGTAAATTCCTTGGTGTTTTATTCTAAAATGTCTGTTTAAGATTTAAGCAATAGAAAATAGTTATGAGAGGGAGAGAACGTTTAATTTTGAATAAAAGTCCAGGATGCCACACTTTATCAAAGGCTTGGCTTACATCAAGAAACGCTGAAGAATTTGATGCGTGTTATGATAAAATGTTTGTTAATTCTGCATCGTGATATGATAAAGGTTATCATTCCATTCTGAAAACGATTACAGTACAGCTATATCTTGACCGATAACTGACAAAGAAAGACGCTATCTATTCATAAAAATAGTGGTCTTGTGTAACTGAGTTTTAGTCTAAACTACAATTTGTATGACTAGCAAGGATCAAACCGGAAGCCTTAACGCCCAGGTTTGCGTGTTCTAGTCCCTAGACTTCTATGACGGGCAATGTCCTTTCCACCTACAAATATAAATATTGTCAAATATAAATTGACCTAATTCACGACACATGTATTGCCTTCAGGGATTGTCAGGTGTTTTTGACAAGAATGTTTAATCCAAATAATACATTATTTTAGGGTTAGTTTCTCATGATTTGTGCCTCACTGTTTGGTTTTATATAGCTAGTGGACAAGTTTTTGTTTTAGTGCAAGAAAAACATTTAAAATTTAGCCTAATAGCGGAACTTTAATTTATCAGGCTGAAAATTGGTGGAGAGGTCGTAGGTACAGCTGGAAACATCATACTAAAATTCCCAAAAAATCCTACTTGGGCAACATGCCGCCATCATGGATTTCCCCTTTGTGTCACATATCCAAGCATAAAACCACTCATAATTGTCATAAAAGCGTGCGGGTTGTTCCAAATTATTTGTTGGGATGTAATTCAAATATTTAAAGCAATTTTATATAGTTGTGTGTGGAAATTCAACATTTTTATAATTTGTTTAACAAAAAAATGTTGGGGGAATACTGGTCATGCATTCAAAATAGATTTAAGACCTCTTCTCCTCATCAGGGGAAAACTTACCTGAATGCATTTTGTAGAACAAGTCAAAACGCACAAGAATATGTAATTATATTTGATTTTGGTCTACAAGTACATTGACGTTGAACATGCGATTGCAGCCTAGTGTTAGACCGCGTCATGGTGGTGACTGTAATAGAATGCGATGCTGTAAATGAAACGAGTTCACATGTAGCATGCTGAAGTGAGGGGAGATGTTTCCACATTAAAAACCTTTACAAATAAATAACAGTGTTAAAACATAGACTTATTCCAGCTTTGAACTTTGGCAGACTATTTTTGCGAAGAATTCTGTTGGACACATGCTAACGGGGATACGCTTATGTAAGAGAGCAAATTTCCTTGCTCAGAGTGCAGTCTGCTCGCGCTATATTTATTAGTAAGCATGTCCTATCTTCAGAGAGTGTAAAAAATATATCGACTCAATCAGGAATCAAGTACAAGATGAAGCTGATGTGACAGGACTTGGGTACAACATATGTATCAGGTTGAAATGATCATTTTGTTAGGGCCGAGCGTTCTGGTGATTGGCATCTGCATTTACTTTGCATTGAGAGGATGCTGCCGTATTTGCACGCCGGTGCTCATACGAACTATGCCAATCAGCTCATGTACCTTCAAAATAGCTGAACTTAAATTGATCATGTCTAAAAGTGACTATGAAGAGTTTGTTGAAAAGAGATACTTAACTGTGTGAGGATCATAAAAGTTTTGGAGTGGAATTTGGTTGACATGACTATCAAAGCAAGTTTTGATGGGAAATTCCAAAACTACTACAGGTCTAACTCGAGGACATGGCGTATCTGCAGCAGCATATAGAGCTTGGAAAATCTTGCCAAAAACGAGATTCCAAGCATCCCGAAATATTTACCGATTGGCTTCATATACACTAACCTATTGACAAACCCCTCCAACCTCTTGGTTTTGCTATCAACTGGCCTGATCGGTGATGCATAAAAAAACTGCAACTTAGCTCTAGAAGGTCAGCAATGAGAAACGTTCAAGGAAAATCCGTTGTAGAAGTCAAACTCAGGAGATCAGTTAAGGTAGTCACTTTCATTCATGTGAAACGTGGTTGTTATGTGTGATGAAACTATTCCTATTAGCCAAAACAAGCTAGCTATTCTATCGAATCATATTTTTGTGTGTTGTCCGTAATGATTCAGAGTTGAAGTAATGTTCTGGATAGGAGTTGGCACCATTGCCACCAGCAATATTCAACTATGTGACCATTAGAAAAAAAAGGCTGCGATGGAGTAATTGTGTCCTTCAACGGATTGTCTTCCACTAACTCCAAACTTTGTGATTGATGGTGGGCATCTTCTTCACAGGGTAGTCTGGCCAAAACCAGCAATTCTTTCTGCATTTGTAAGGCGTACTAGACATAAGTAGTCAAACATTACGGAAATTAAGTCACTGTTGTTTTTGACAGAAACTCGGAAAGTATGACGTAGGATTAAGAACACGCTAGGCTAGGCGAACGTTTAAGCCGTCATCTGCCAAAGTTCTTGTTGATTCTGATGTGCAAGTGGTATCCCGGCAGCGTCCATTCATAGCTAACAAAACCAAAAAAAAACAAGGCTCAATGCTCAATTAGAAAGTCACCTAAAGAGAAACGGAATACAAACTCTGCATGCGAAAGCTGATGTAGATGGTCTAATTGTCCAACCAGCCATTTAACAAGCTAAAGAAGGAATAAAATGCTGTCATTGTTGGGGAGGACACTGACGCATTCGTCCTGTTATCGACCCTTACTGACCCTGAAAACAAACCTTAATGTTCATTCCACTTTAAAAATCTCATCCGTAAAAAAGATACTTTCATCCTTGGAACTGCAAAAAAAATATCGAGAATGTCAATGAGCATCTACATGTCCTGCATGCTACGTCTGGTTGTGACCACGTCACCACCCAACAGGAAACAGAAGATGCAAGTCTTTAATGTTCTGAAAAAATCGATCAATGAGTAAAAGAGGTCTCAAATGAATATGCAAGGTGCACTGGTATTAACCTGCAATTATGTTTGGTTAATTTTTAGCATAAAAATGTTAAATTAGGTACCATACACAACTATGTATAATGGCTTTTAAATATTTGAATAACATCCCAAAAATAATTTAGAACAAACCACATACTTTTATCACAATTAGCAGGGGTTTTATGCTTTAATATGTGACACAAATGGAAAATCCATGATGGCGGCCATTTTTCCAAGATGGCGGCATGTTGCCCAAGTGGGATTTTTGGGAATTTTAGTATGATGTTCCCAGCTGTACGTACGACTTCTCCGCCAATTTTCAGCCTGATAAATTAAAATTCTGGAATCCAGCACTATTTTCCTGCACTATTTATGATTAGATAGTTTTATTTGGTTAAATGAGGTTTTAAATTACTAAAATAGCAAGAAACTAATTGTAAACCAAACACGACTCTACAGTACACCGGACAGAACTAACAGTAAAATTGGCTTCAACCATAGACTAAAAAACTTCAACTGTTCCATAAGGATGGGAAATCTACAAAGAGAGTATTTTTTATCATAGACTAACCAGGGGTTAGTTTATGGTAGATTTTAGATGGTAGAGCTATGGTTTTATCTATGGTAAAATTAATTAAAAAACATGTACAAGATTTAAAATAAAAACCATTGATTTAATATGACCCTACATAAATGTTGTATTTAATACCTGTTAATTTAAGATACCTCCATGGTAGCATAAAACTCTATGGAATGGATCAGATGGCATCGCGCGGGAGCGTAATGTTTTGTTGTACGTGAACAGAAAAAAAATAGCTCTGCTACTGCTGCTCTCTGCTCTGAGCAATTTGTTATGGCGGGAGTTACTTAATATTATCAATCCTTTGTCTAGGCCTATTGTAATTAACAATTTTGTTCTATTTCGACAAGTAATTAATTTAAACATGGAAGAGTTTACCGAAGGAATGATTGTTAGGATATTTTGCAAAGATTTTCTGTAAGTACTGCAGAGAGAAACATTGGTTTTGCAACCCTAGTCCTAGGGCTATGTATGCACCATAACCATACACCATAATCGCATGCGAAACCCTAGGCCTAGCAAGGATGTTATTTTGATTAGAATTTAGATGTTAAGCATAATATAAGAATAATAGTGTGAGCCTATGTGTTCATTTGTATTTCGTATCTTACATTTACTAATAAGTTAGCCTAGGCCTAGCCTACATAACCTAGATAGGATACCAAATTAATTTATGTAACTTATAATGCTAGGCTTAACCACTAAGCTAGTGCCTCACATCACAAACTCACAGGACCGAGGAGAACCAACTGTAGAGTAGAGGTCTTGTTAATTTATGGCTAGGAAGGTGTTTGGCTCTGGGGAGTGGGATTTTGACAGGGATTTTTCTCTTATCCGAAATTTCTTCTATTTTCTAGGTGTAAGGCAGTACAAACCCATGTAGGTCTACTTATACCTCTATTTTTGGGGCGAGGATCATCCGATGGAACCCTCGCTGCCCCCCTACGACCCCCCCGTTTCCAAGAACATTTCCCCCATCGCCCTTGTAAATAGAAACATGGTGGTCTTAGGGAGGCGGCGATGGTTCCATTGAATTCCTCGCCCCAAAACTAGGGGGTATACATGGGTTTGTACTGCCTTAACTTACCAACATAACTTAATATAGAAATACCCGGAAAAAGGACCGAGTTTAAATCCCTGTCAAAAAATCCCACTCCTCAGAGCCATCACTTAATCCTACCAAGATTAATTTAAATTGACAACCACATAAAATTTAAATTTCAAGGAGGGTTTTACTAAATAAGTAGAAAGAATAGGCTAGGCCCCACATAGGCCTAGCCTACTAAATGAAGATAACTTATTGGTTGAATGGGGCCTAGGCCTGACAACCAAAACAATATTTTTTCTTGGTACTTCTCTACTTTCCTGGTATTACACGGAGGCCACTTATTTTAGAGGGATATTTTTTACCGGAGACCAAAAATAACTATATAATTGGAAATAACATAGGCCTACTTTGATTGTCTTACAGTCCAAATTTGACATTATTGCGATTAGCGGCCTTTGATTTCTGTCTCGCACGCTCCGGTCAACAACCTGACTTTGGCCTACTTAGAGGGGATTTGGAGGGCAAAAGTATGACTCACTGGTGTGGTTCGTTTTATAACAAAACGAGGAAAGTCCTACAAACATGTCTATGATAACCTGAACGCGCTGCAGGAATAACTGCCGCAGCGCGCTATAGGCCTTCAAGGGCCGCCTTCTTATAATAGGCTACCAAAGTACCTTTTTCTTCATTGAATTTGTGAATGAGAGTGAAAATTACATTAAGTTAAGTCTCAAAGGAACTGGAAACACTTTCAGATTTCGTAGCTCGATAACCCTTGTTTATTCTCCACAACCCTTAAAATTAAACTCTAGGATATTAATTTACTTAGGTAGGGCCTACCTATTTACTTAGTATTTAAGTTAGGACTACAGTCAGTGGTGTAAATAACACCCTCGTGCGGGAACGGGGCCGAGGTCCAGGGACACTGAGGTGCTCCGTGACTTCGGGAGACGAACGTGATGTCTTCAAGACCAAATGAGATATTAATGATTTTGACGCAATCGTGGAAAAACATTACGTTGTTTCCGTGACCGCGGGTGACGAAGATTATGTCTTCAAAACTGAAGAATATATTCATAATTAATTTGACGTAGTCGGAGAAAAAGATTACGTCATTTCCATGACTGCGAGAGACAATGATGATATCTTTAAGACCCCAGATGATGTACAAGATATTTTGCTTGTCATGGAAAACGATGAATAAACTTAGTTTCCAATGAAAACGGGAGACGATGATCAAGTCCGCATAAACGCAGGAGATATTCAAGATTTGGCCCCACCACGAAACACAATGACGATGTTTCCATGACTAAGGTAGGCGATCAAAACCCGTCAACGAGATTTTTATTTGATTTTTCTGGGATCACCGATTTCGCTGCTAGGTAAACAAATAAAACGTAAGTGGTAGGCCTAAAGTTTCAGTTGGGGGGAAGGGGGCCCACATGTACTGGTTCTGTGGGGGGGGGGGGCGTTCAATGTAGGCCCTACTTGCCACTGCCTACAGGAACTTTTTTATAAAGAAAACTATCTAATAAGTAATAATGCATCATTTTATTTTTGTTTTAGGACATACAATGAAACCGGTGTAGAATGTTATCCTTGTGCAAAACTGAATATGATTGTTGGGCCTAATGGTACAGGGAAGTCCTCCCTGGTCAATGCAATTGTCCTCGGACTCGGAGGGAAAACGAGTATCATTGGCAGAGCAAAACAGGTGAGTGGACTGAGAATTAATTATAAGGCCTACGTCAGTCTTTGGTGTCTTTTTATGGTGAAACCATAGATTACCGAGTGTAACTTAGAATAGTTTACACATTCACTTGGCTAGTTAAACCATTTATTCAATACCGGTAATCATTTGTAGTAAACTGTAAGTTTATAAATACTCATAGGCTAGGACCTACCACATTTTAGCAATGCTTGATGTAATTTTCTGATTTGATTTGGCAATAAGTTAGACCAGCAAAAAAGCTTGCATTTATTTTTAACTTTGAAGTTGGGCCCCATGCTAGCTCTAAATTACACTCTAACAATAAGTTGCTTAACAGTAGAAAAAGCGTAGTATAGCATAAAGATTAAAAGCCATGCTGCAAATAAGATGTATTCAAAGAATTAGATGTATGGCTAATTAGAATTTTATGGCATATCAATATAAATAAACTTTGCACGTCATTTATTTGTCTCAACCGTATCGGTACATATAAAAAATATGAAAATGTCCTTCTTAAGTTTATCCCTAAACATAAGTTGTTAGTGATGAATCCTTTTAAATACATTTTAGCATTCTGTAACAAATTCTTTGTTTGTACTGGGTTGGACAGTTGTGACCACTAAAAATACAAGATTTTTGAAAAGGAAAATTTTAATTTTATTTTAAGTGGCAATAAAAAATGTAGGCCGTAAAACTTATGTAAGCATCAACTGGTTCAAGTTCGCCTACTCACTTTATATTTTAAGTAACTTAAGTTGTTGGTTCAATCTCTAACAAGGCTATCAATTACATAGTTGGCCTGATCGGTTTAAGAGTTTGGTTAACAATGATAGAAATTAAACCTTGTTTAAATTTCCATGTAGCTATCTGCGTATGTGAGGAGAGGATGTCAAAAAGCAAAGATCGAAATAGAACTTTACAGTGAACCTTCAAACTACGTCATCGGAAGAGAGTTTAACATTGACAATAAAACTACTTGGTTTATCAATGGCCAAATAGTCCCATTTAAAGAGGTAAGTGATTAACCAGTTGATTGTTAATATATTTGGGATGACAAACATTTTACCTTTTGTGTAATTTTTGCATAATAGGCTATAAAACAATTTTCTTAATATTAAAGTTTTGTATGAAATTTGGCATTAAAGATTTTAAATGGCTGAGATATTGGAACGGAACTTTTGTAAGCTCTTTTTACCTTCTAAAATACACATGAATACCAATTTTGAAATTTCTATCTTAAAAAACTCCCAAGATATAAACAAATTCTTAAAAATCACAAACAAACTGACAATCAGAAATCTAAGCATTTAAGACGCACACTTATATGGCATATTTATGTTTGTCTCAGCCCATGGAACAAGTACTCGAAATTTGTCCAAACAATTTGGAAACACCCTGTTAATAATAATTACTGGTTAGTAAGTAATTCATGGGTTTTGTAGGTGGAAAAAATTATAAAACAAATGAACATACAAGTGGACAATCTTTGCCAGTTCCTACCTCAAGACAGGGTTCAAGACTTTTCCAAGATGGATTCGAAACAGTTGTTGGAAAATACACTGAAAACTGTTGGTAAGAATATGTGGTTTATTATTGAGCTTATGTTTTTATTTAAACTTGTTGTATAATTAATACCAACTAGACAGTTTAAATCATATGATCTTCTGTTATCTGGCAAACCTTCTGTTTCAACCCCACTACCTCTGCATGCAATTAAATGCCTTAAAATTACGTTGCATTTTTGTGTGTTATTTGCACAAAGTAGTGGGTTATGTCAAGAGAATTCTTTTTGTCACCCTTGTCTGTAATCTGAAGAAACATCCAGGCTAATGGCCCACACAGAGACAGACAGACTCATGCAGGCAGACAGACAAAAATTTGCTCAAAATTTTGTCAAACGTGGGAATGCACACAGTAGTCCTTCCGCCTGTCGGCATTTGATGCTTGAGTTCCTTGACAGATTCGGGCGATTATTAAAACCTTCCTGCAAACTTTTTCCGCTACGCATGTGCCTTGAGGTGTTTTCATCGTTACTTCTCTGCCCACTGGAACCAAGGGCAACTTCGGGGGTCCCTACCCTTGTCGTACTTGTTTTTAAATTAGCGCAGTAATAAAAACCACTTTCCCAATAATTTGTAAAACTCATCTTTTACCCCTTGGCCCTTTGGCTCTATGATGCATCCTTAATCCTATTGATGTAGAAATTTCACCTGTAATAACAATCACTGTGTAGAAATTACTGTTTTACTGTATAAAAAATATTTTTAGGTTCCAAAGAAATCGTTGACCTGCATGAAAATCTGAAAGACTTGAGGAACCAAGAAACTAACTTGGCCTCGAAAACCAAGCTACTGAGACAAAATCTTGAATCTGAGAAGAAAAAGATTAGTAGGTAAGTTTCAATGTGTCTAATTACCCCATTTGGTTGAATGAAATGTGCATCCTTCTTTGTCCATGTAAATGTTTGTGTGAACAAATCTCAAGCCAAATAGTAATAGCGTAACAATAAGATTTCAACCTTATTGCTACGCATTCAAGGTTGTTTGCATTTTAAAACAACCTGGTCCTTTTATTTTCGTCTCACTTGAAAATTTTATAAACATCACAATGTTTTTATGTTATTTTTGTACAACTTTTTTAGCAAACTTTACTTTATGCCATACTTTGCTTCAATCATGTCTTCTTGAGGCATCCGCTGCTTTTTGGTGTACACAAATATTATAATGACATACAAATAATTCAATCAAGTACCTAAATTATTGCAATTAATTGGTTTACTAAGTTTTTGTTAAAAATATTGTTGAGTTGTTGCTGTATACTTAAGTGCTGCTTTATTTTCAGGTTGGAAAATGAAGTGAAAGCAATTATGGAACGACAAGAAATGATGAAAAAGGTTGCGATTTTAGAGAAGAAGAAAGCTTGGTTGGATGTGAGTGAAAAAGAAGAATCCAAGAAAAGGGTGAGTGCATTCTATGGTAACTGTTCTAGGGTATTAACACCTATTTAGGTTTCAAAGATTTATCATTGACACAAATGGCTTGCTTTTGTTAACAAGTCATGTGCCGCCTAAAAGGCTTAGACATTCTACATTTATCTTGGCTAGATTTACACTTGGTTGTGTGAATTCACTTAATCTTAATGTGGGCTTTTTCAGGTACAAGAAGACAGGAAGAAGATTTTAGGTATCAAGAAAGAAGCAGAAGAAAGCTTGGCGCCATTTGAACGAGAAATTGAAAGAGTCAAAGACAACATAAAAACAGTCGAAAGAGAAATTCAAAAAGAGGTAAGTTAACAGTAAAATATAAAATACTTTTCCTACAGTTATCTGACAAAGTGGGCTTGCTTGCAATAATTATAGCTTGCATTGTAGCTGATTCATACTTTCCCGCATTCATTTTACATTGTTGCCCTATTTTACTTTCCTTCACTCCAGTATTTCAACCAAACGATACGAAAGAGTGTGATTGTATTAAGCACCTAATACGTGTATGCTTGAAAACAAGTTGGCAACACTTAGATACTACGACTGCAGTCAGCTGTTGGAGTATTTATTCGTCATTCCATTTTACCATGGATACAACAACTTATCTTAACCTATAAACCTGTTGTTGCGAGTTAACAATCCTTGTTCAACGCTTGAATGTAACCTAACGTAAAACGTGTTGTTTAGTGTTTGAAAGACCAATTATTTATAAGTAGGCCTAAAGTGTTTGCAAATAATGCTCACGGTGAAAGTAATTATAAATCTGTTGTTGCATGTTAACATAAATATTACAAACCAAAAATTGTTCTGATTTTGATTCATTAGGTTTGTTAAAATGTCATTCATATGTTTGTTTGCTAATTTGTGAAACGGCATCAATTAATAAATTCTATTGATAGGGTTATCCGACTGAAAGGGTTAGGGACTGCTTTGTCCCTTTTAGCCTACTTCAGTTTATTAGGGGTTTACTGTACAATAAAGTATCAGTAAATGAGTAAGATGATGAAGATAATGAAACTATTGATCAACTGTAGGTCAGTATTAGGTTGCGACAGCTGGTTTAGTGAGTCTTTGGTCCCCGAGGTCACGGGTTCAAATCCCACCAATCATTAGATTTTAGCTTCTGTGATGATTGCAACCCTCTAGAGATAGACAGAAGTGATGTATAAGCTGGCTCTGGACCAGAGACTCGGGTTGAAGTTGGGACGTAAAAAACCAACTAGGTCAGTCTTGGCTGTAAATTGAATTAGTAAATGTTCTCTTCTTTCTAGATCAAACTGAGTGGAGACGGAATGGCAGCTGGCAGAAACATTCTGGGTGTGATAGAGGAAGGTGAAGACAAGATGAGAAGTATTGAGAACCAATTGAAAGATAAACTAGAAGCAGCGAAGAAACGGAGCGAGAAAATCAGCAGCTTGGAGGAGGAGATAAGAAACTTGGAGACTGTTATTCAGCCTGAGAAAGGTGTGAATTGTTCACATGTAAAGAAAAAAGAACCTTTTTCTTCTACTTGTATATTTAAATATTGTATTTAAATATTTTTACTCCTTGCAAAGCTCTCAATAGTGAATTCTTTACAAATGTTGGTTGCCCCTAGGTTGGAAGAACTTGGAAAGTAATATTATAAGACAGAGCTTTTGGCAGTGGAAGCTTGATGTTAAAAAATGATTGAGTGGGCCCTGCAAAATAAAATCATCCCCAGAAGTCCTTATGTCAAGAAGTCCAATCTTAATAAATAATATTAAACTACACTAAATTTAATCTGCTCACTACCACACTATTGTTTAGTGTTGCACTTAAAAGGTGAATCTTTTGTAGTGGCCTATTGTTTGCTGAATTCTACCTTTATTATATTATTATACCAAACTTCTATTGAATAACTATTTTTGCTAATAATGAATTGCCAAGGTTATTAAGTACTAAAAAGTGAGTAACAATTTGATTTATTCAACAATATTAGTATGAAATAATACACTTTGTTTTTGTTTTGACAACTACTAATCAAAATATTAGTGATTGTCTTTAGGCTACAAGGTCCAAATAGAACACAATTCTGACAATTACAATTCTGAATTTATGACTTAGAGTGCGACAATCAATTTAAGCTTTCGTTCAAGATGGTGAATAGACTTATTAAAAGGGAAGTTTTGGTGCGGTTACACACTGATCCCGAATATGTCAACAGAGGAGTGTTATTTTATTTAATATTTGAGATGACCAGTACCAAGCAAATCCTGTTCGTTGGCCAACGAATTAAAAAACGAAGGTCGAGTCTCGTAGTTCAACTGATTAAACAATGTTTTGTTTAATCGCAGTAGTGTACACTAGAATATTGCTTATTATTTTATGGTTAAGAAGGTACTTTGGCGGTTCATCTATATGCAAACTGACACAACCTCCGATAACACCTCCGTATCTAGTCGAACCAGCTACCTGCTCCCTCCTTTGATATTAATTTATTTCCCCCAAATTAAATACTGACTGTGGCACTCTTAAATGAATTGTACCTTAATACTCAACAATGAAATTCGATAACGACTCTGTGACAAATACCAATACTATAAAAATCTTATGAAGTAACTCTGAATTACCCTACCAAAACATTTTCATTTATTTATTCTTAATACTATTGGATCATCACAGCTTAATTAATAATACAGATTGTTACGCTATAAATGGATATAAAAATCAGCAAATTGAGCTCGAACCTGGAAACATGTGCTTATTTAACATGTACTAACAAAATATAACAGGAAAATTTACCATGTGCGACTCACTGAATTCTAAAATATAACAATAAATAACACAAATTACTTACAATTTCGGACGTCCACAAAAAACACTGACACAAATAAAGGGATAGGGATGAGGAATTGTAACTTTTACGATAAAAAACGTGATCGATTTGAACTCGTGTGACGAACGTGAAATTTCCAAATGGCGGATTGCGTTGGCCGGTAAAAACGAACTTTTTAACACTTGTTTCGCAAAAAACTGATTTTATTTTCCACATATAGGCTAAACGATTTACAGAAAATAAAGATTTACCCGACCAACACTGCGAAATGAATTTAATTTACACGATACGAACTTTTTCCGACTTGTCACAAGGAAGGCAAGGAATGAACAGATGACGACTGTGTCTCCATGGCTAGGCCCCTACCCCCTCCACTTGTGTGGTTGCATTGTGGGTCGGTCTTTCTATTGTCTGATCAGCTGACTATTTGTTGCGTGTGTATAGAATAATTAATTTATAAAACTCATTTAAGTAAACTCAATCAAAACTATTTATTTACAAAAACAATAATCATGTAAACAAACCAAATAGCAGATGATACATAATTTTATAACTCAGCTGATAACAATAATCCTACATTTCTCCCCACCCAATTTAGGCTGAATTTCCGAAACTGTGTTCATCCTCAGGTTCCGTTTGCATTTTCCATTGAGGTGGATCAGTTGCACCTTCTCTTGCTCTCAGCTGGTCAGCGTGTTTTCTCTTTATTTCACCCCCAACTAAAACGTTGTATGATAGCTCTCCCGTCCTTTCTTGTACAGTTCCTGGTCTCCAGCCCTTCTTCGTTTCATTTTGAACCCACACTTCTTGTTTGGCAGAAAACTCCTTTTGTTTAGATTTTAAGTCGTGGTAGTACTTCTGTCGCCACACTTGATTCTCTATTCTCTCTCTGCTATTACACCTCCACCTATCCAAAGCTGTTGGTATTCTTCTACCATAGAAAAGGACTGATGGTGGTTGTCCTGTGGTCTTTTGTGGGGTGTTTCGATAAGCAAGCAACACTTGTAAAAGTGCAAGTGATGAACTGAGACCTTCTTGTTTGCAAGCACTGTATCTACTCTTGAAGGTTCTGATAATCCTCTCTACCAAACCATTGGTTTTTGGATGATACGGTGCCGATGTGACATGACATATGTTATTGTTCTTACAAAAAGTCTTAAACTCATGGGACGTGAAGGGGGTGCCATTATCGGATACAATTTTTTTAGGAACGCCGTACCTCGAAAACCAAGTCCTTAATCTATTTACAAGAGCAGCAGTTGTCGTACGGTCCATAACTTCGATCTCAACCCATTTTGAGTAAGCATCGATTCCTACTAACCAGAATCGGTTGTCGAATGGTCCTGCGAAGTCGAGATGAATTCGCTCCCAAGGATCACTTGGCACATTCCAAGGATATAGAGGTACTTCTGTGTCAAATGATCGGTTACTCTGGCAAGGGTGGCATCTACGGACATAAACCTCGACATCCTTATTCAGATTAGGCCACCATACATAATACCTTGATAGGGATCTCATGGCCTCTATTCCAGGATGTCCTTTGTGGAGTTCTTTTAATACATTTTCTCTCAAAATCTGTGGCACCACTATTCTTCCCAATCGCATGATTATACCGTTTTCTAATGTCAGCTCTTCTCTCTTATTCCAATATGGTTTCATGGATGGTGGTAAGTTTCCTGTATCTTTTGGCCAACCATGTTCCAGGTAATCTATAAGTTTCTTCATATTTGGGTCTTTCTTATACTCCAGTACAAGTTCCTGATTTGGATAAACGACGTCGATTTTCTCCTGAACCAATGCTCGAATCTCTCTCTCATCTGGATCCAATACTTCTTGTGTCTTGAGTGAAAATCTAGACAAAAAATCAGCCAAACAATTATCCTGTCCTTTGATGTACTGGATCTCAAAATCATACTCCATTAAATACAAAGCCCAACGAACCAATCGGTTGTTTACTACTTTGGTAAGATCTCGATGCATTCCGAATATTCTTTCAAGTGGCTTGTGGTCCGTCCTCACCTTGAAATGTCTCCCACTGAGGTATTGTCTAAACTTCTTCACTGCAAAAACTAACGCCATCGCTTCCTTGTCAACTGTAGCATACCTTTTTTCTGCTTCCGTTAGTGTCCTCGAGGCGTACATGACTGGCCTTTCCGTTCCATCCGGCATCAAATGTAACAGTACTGCACCAACCCCTTGTTCACAAGCATCACATTCAACAATGATCGGCTTTGATATGTCGTATGGAACTAATGTCTTCTCTAATGACAGGATATTCTTCAACTTGTCGAACGTTGTCTGTTCGGTGTCAGTCCATTTCCATTTAGTCTTCGTACCAGTCAGCTTATGCAAGTTCGAAGCGATCGCATGAAGATTAGGTATGTACCTTTCGTAAAAGTTTAGTGCTCCTAGAAAAGCTCGTAATTCTTTCACGTTTCTTGGCCTTGGTGCGTGTCTTATGGTTTCAACTTTGTCTTCGGAGGGATGAATACCATTCCCATCTATTGTATGACCTAAATACTTCACAGATTTCTGAAAGAACTTACATTTTGATAGTTTTGCTCTTATTCCACTTGATTCTAGCCGCCTCAAAACTTCTCTAAGAGTGGTTATATGGGTAGTCTTATCCTTACTAGAAATGATTATGTCATCAAGTAGAACTCCGACATTAAGTCCTTTTAGTAAACTTTCCATATACCTTTGAAATTTTGCTGGACTCGAGGACAGTCCAAAGGGCAACCTTTTGTAGCGAAAGTAACCTACATGAGTTGCTATTGTCAGATACTTTTGGGACTCGGGGTGTACTTTCATTTGCAAGTACGCGTCTCGAATATCTATGACTGAAAATATCTTTCCATCAGTTAATTTGGAAGTCAAGTCATCAAAGGTTGGCAAGAGGTGTCTTTCCGGGACGATGTTTGGATTCAAGGTTGTACGAAAATCGCCACAGATTCTTACTCTACCTCCACCCTTGTCTACGTTGACAGTTGGGGTACTCCATTCTATCGGTGTTTCGGAAGGGTCCACTGGTTCCAAAACTCCTTCCTGTACTAATCTCTGTAATTCTCGCTCCACTGCCTCCCTTAAGGGGAATGGAACTCGTCGTGCCCCGTAAGATACAGGGTTTGTTCCACTTTTTAGATGGATGACCTCATTAGAGTCAGATATCGTTCCTAGCTCATCACGAAAGAGTTCGGAAAACTCCTGAGTTAATGCCTCTACTTCTTTTTGTAACTCTTTTCTATAACTTTCTTCGTTCTTACCTGCCTCTTTACTACTTGTCTTTCCATTGTCAATACGCCTAACCATTACTTCTCTAGGTAAATTAAGATTGAAAGCTACACTCCACGGCAACCCAAATAATGGAACATCATCTTCTAGTAATACAATGACCGGCAATCGCTTAGTACGATTACGTAAAGTAACGTCCACAAAAGCCTTACCCATGACTTCTAGCTTATTTTTCCCATAGCCAGTGATGACATCAGACGTCTTTTTGAGAGATTCGCCACTTGAATTTATCCTATCCCAAAGAGACAAACTTATAGCACTTACCCGAGCCCCGGAATCAAACTCCATTCTAACATTATACCCGTTCAATTCTACATCTATTGTAGCTCTGGGAACCTTACTCTTGACTGACCTAATTTGTGTACCACTAACATCAATATCAGAACTACACTCATCATCATAAGTTTGATTACAAGAATCATCTACTTTTCTCAAATTACCATCTGTTCTCTTGACAAAATTATTTTTACTTTTGCACATTCTTGCGAAGTGGCCTTTCTTTGAACATTTCTTGCACACAGCAGAAATAGCAGGACATCTATCTTCACTAGGGTCATGTGTAAACCCACATCTATAACACCTATTGAAGCCAGTAGATTTCTGTACCTCTGGTTTCCTCTTTTCCTTACTGTCACTTACTTTGAAAATCTCATTTTTACACGCATGTTTGGAAACTTCTTCTCTCGCACGTTCCATGGATTGAGCTAACTCTAGTACTACTGTTGACTTAACACGCTCACCTCGGTTATCAACTCCCTCGGGCCATCTTTGTCTGACTTCGACTTCAAATTCTGGACAGTTGCTTCCTACTGCAAACCTATCTCGTACTCGTTCATCTAAGCTATCTCCATATTTACAACTTCTAGCTAAAGACTTCAATCTGTTATAAAACAAAATAAATGTCTCACCATCTTTCCTTATAGCTCTTTCAAACTCAAACCTTGTTGCAAAAAGGGTCCTTGTAGGCTTGAACAACCGGTTGGCTTCCTCTTTGACTTCGTCGTAGGTGCACTCCTCCCAGGCCCTTGGATACATCTGGTCCGACAGTGCCCTGAGGTGCTCCTCTCCAATATTTGCCAACAGAAGATCTCGCCGAGCCGCTTGTTCTTCTGAGTCAGCACCACCCAGTCCCTTAACTCTGCAGGTCAGCTCAAAACGAGCTATGTAATCTTCCCACAATTGTTCACTATTATAGTCTTTAAATGAAAATCTGCTCATTCTATCTTGTATGCAAGACATCTTACTAAAATCAATTACACTCTTATACTGAGACTGGTCTGTTTTCCTCGGCATTTTCTCGTCGCCAATATAGAATAATTAATTTATAAAACTCATTTAAGTAAACTCAATCAAAACTATTTATTTACAAAAACAATAATCATGTAAACAAACCAAATAGCAGATGATACATAATTTTATAACTCAGCTGATAACAATAATCCTACAGTGTGCTACATTAATTCGTTGTATTACACGACGAATCGGTACACACACTTCATTTTAGCGAATTTCCCTATAGGGAAGTAGCTATTTCCGTAGGTGGCACGGTAAGACCTAGACCCGGGACCGATTTACTTTTTCATTTTGATGTCCCCAGAGGCCAAAAACACTATTCGTTCAAATTTTTATATATGTATATATATATATATATATATATAGACTTATATATATATATATATATATATACGTCCGTGAACGCGATAACTTGAGCAATTTTTGTCCGATTTTGATGAAATTTGGTTTAAAGGTGTAAAGCGTGATAAACTTGAATGAGTTCGCGAACCAGCACGATCGGACCATGGGAACGGGGCTTTACGGGGGGTTTTATGGGGTAAAAATTGGTTTTTCTCACTTTTGACCCTCAAAACACAAAATTTCCCAATTTCTCTTTAGACCTTTTTAAAGAGCTTAAAAAAACAAATAATTTAGTATATAAAAGTATTTTTGTTCGAATATTAGTAACGGAGAAAATTTAAAAAATTGTAAATTTAAAATTCCCATGTTATTCTTATGGAGAATATTGTCAAATGTTGTAGTTTGCTTGTTTATGAATATATTTTGATCAAACTTGGCAAATTTATTTATTTTGTACTAAGCTATCAATATTTTACTCAAAAACATACTTTATTAGTTTCCTTGTAGCAGCAAACCTAGGTACTCGTTAAACCTAATGTTATTAAAATATATTTAACTGAAAATCAATTCAGACAAATGGAAATTCGCTTAGTCGACAGGTTTGCTGCGGCGGGGGTATTTTGTTTTATATTGTCAGTATTTTCCGTCTCGTAGCCTTGGTTAATCATTTTAGTGTAATGATTAACAACTAACTACTTCTTTAAAATCAAAGTCATGAAAAGTTAACTGGCCCTCTTTTGGGCGTTTGGAACTTTCAATTGATTTACTGCAATCTTCTCGATTTGGCTTAGAACTTAAGCTCTTAAACTTAAACTCTCTATAGATAGCTTTTCTCATAAGTCCTTTTTGTTTAACACCCTTCATTTTAATTAATTGTTTATTGAAATTAAAATCTTACAAATCTTTGCACTCCCTTATTACCAACATTTATTTATG
Organism: Macrosteles quadrilineatus; assembly: GCF_028750875.1. Lineage (NCBI taxonomy): Eukaryota > Metazoa > Arthropoda > Insecta > Hemiptera > Cicadellidae > Macrosteles > Macrosteles quadrilineatus. The sequence goes on along the minus strand of NW_026542599.1, from coordinate 78,197,728 downwards.
GACTGAAAATTTAAAAAAAGTCTAACACCTAAAATTTTTGTTTACGCTTTTACTGATATCCTCAAAACGGCAATTATATACTTAAGATGGTAAGTTAAGTATGTGTGTGATCATTTTCATTTGGAGTGTCCATTATAGTGAACAAATCCTTGGAAAAACACAAATGATGTGTTTAATTAAATGTTCATCAACCACGGAAAAGAATTTTTTATCCAAAATTGTATTTGTCCATTGTTCTTTTATTAGATTGCAGTAAATGCTTGTGGTGTTTGCAATTGTCTGCTAGTTGTCTTTGAATGCTACTGACATTAGGAAGGTGTTTTATGAATTGCACATAATACTTCTGCCGATCTAAAAATGATTGTCTCACTAACAGGATCATTTTTGGGTCTTCGGCAAAAGAATAATGATTATGTAAATTATGTTAGATGCAGGCTAAAAACATTTACCAATTGCACTTTTTTGTGGATATGGTGGGAATTCTTTTGCACTGTCGGCGTATTACATTAGTGGTAACTTTTCCACCATTATTGTCGGATCTAATGGTGTGTTTACGATGTTTCAGAGTCGAGGCTACAGCAGCAAGTTTCAGGAATGCAGCCTCAGTTGGCAACCAAGAGTGAGGAGCTGCTGAGAGCGCAGAGGCAGGCTCGAGAAGTTGAACAGAACATAAGTGAAGTCACTAGGACTAAAAACCGTAAGTAAAATTATACAGTGATCTAGTAATATCAAAGTATAGGTAAAACAAAGAGTTGATGTAAGTATTGGAAATTTCCTGTCAGTGGATTCCTAAATCTAGAGAAATAATTGATAATTGATTCCTGATCTTGATCTTTATGTTGGTAGGAGATCCATGCTGTCGTCTGCTCTACTATATTCCTTTTACAAAGCCAGGGTAAATGCCCATGCATTGACCAACAGTTATTGATTCTTAGCTGATTTTATGGTTGATTTTAATCTTTATCATGATTTTTTTTTATTTGGTTAGCTGAACCATGGTTCAGGTTAACCTATGTTTTGGTTTAACATGGTGTGGTAAAAAGGTGATTTAATGGAAACCTCAGTAAGTCATAATTAAAATTACATTATTACCTTGTTTTGTTTCCTCTATACTTTTTTTTGTTCTAACTTGCGACATTATCAACAAAAACCATGTCAATTCAGGAATAGAGGGAGCGCTGCAGAGGGAAGAGTCGGCGGCCAATAAAAAGCTAGAAGTCCTGAAGCAGAGATTCCCGGCCACATATCAAGCCTACCAGTGGCTAGAGGACAACCGAGACAAGTTCAGGAAACACATCTACGGACCAATCATGTTAGAGGTGTGTATTTGTTACCTTGAACTCTGCTCACTTTAGTGTTTATCATTGATTCTAAGGACCTTGGATCAGCGTTTCCCAACCCACTGGGAAAAGACAAAAAATTTAAAATGTGTTTGTATCTAAACCCAAAAATAAAGTATTTTTCACTACAATCGAAAGGTCAGATGAGCAACAGAAGAGTCCCGAGCGTACCAAGGGGTTGGGCAGTACACATTTAAATACTTCCAATATAAGTATGTAATCTAATACTTCATATATGTTTTTCTTACAACCTAACTCATTTGTCACAATTATCTGTCGTTAGATTAACTGCGAACAAGACGCGGCCAAGTTTGTAGAGTTCTCCATACCCCACAGAGAAATGGTTATGTTTGTGTGCGAAGACAAGAATGATATGAATCAGTTGCTCAAGACAGTCAGAGATGGTATGAGACTTAGCATCAATGCAGCTGTGGTAACTAGAAACTACAACAGCCCGGCCAGTGAGAACTACAGGCCTCCTCTGGACCTGAGGAGCATCAAGTAAGATTTACGTAAATTGAATTGATCCCTTTTGTTTCCAATATAGAGATAGGGGTTGGACGTTTTTTAGGTTAGAACCCCTATTTTTTACCATTAGTTGGTCCGCCTCACTTCTTAAGCAAGGCTTTCTTAGGCGCGGAGTGCGGAAAAGCAATTACAGTTGTGGTCCTCTCCGCTTCTAAGGAGACAGTAGGCCTACCATTAAATTACCTAAGACAAGAGGAGAGCAAACTTAACTTTCTGCACTCTGCTTCCAGGACTAGGAGAAAACCGCTTTAATCTTACGATACTTGCTTCACTCACTTTCTGCCACACATCAATCACTAGCCACTATTCCCTTGCAACTTAACTAGACTATCGAGGACTGATGAGGGACGAGTATCAAATATGTTAAGCAATTTTTGTTGAATTACATCAACTGCTAACATGATGTTAGAATAAATCTATTCTGTATTTCTGCTACATTGCAGATTATTCAATGACTTGTTTCTTGAACGTTTCAGTTTGTAATGGTATTTAGTTTTTTATTTAGGTTTTTCCTCAAATTTGATTTGTTAAAGGTTTGGTTAAAGAGTTATCTGGAAAATGTGAGACAAGTGTGCGGCCTTGGAAGCTTTGTTGCTAAGGCTAGCTGATTCTTGACTCGGATTTATTGAAAGGCCAATGATATATTAAGTTTTTAACCTTTGAAATGGACAATTTAGATATTGTCGTCCTTTGTTTTGTTATTCACCAAATGTTGAAGATACATTTGACTCCTCATAATTCAAAGTTCTGGAAGATGTAGAATTACCTTAACTAGTACTTAATTTAACATATAAGTTAAGAATAGTCAATTTATGAAGCCTTATTATACCCATCGACTATTGAGCATTTGAATTCACCAGATTAGGCAATACCTTATTAAAAACTATTTTTTAACATTAAAAAACTCTTTGTTAAACTGACAATTTATCAAACAAACACTGCAAAGCACTTTCCTCCAAGTTCCCAGAAATATTAAGTCTTTTATTCACCATCAAAAGTAAGACTGGCCACAATGTCCAGAAAGATACGAGTTTTTTAGTGCAAATTTAATTCCAGTATTGGATTACTGTCTGACTGTTCAGGAAAATTGAGTAGATGTTAGGCAAATATAGGACTAAGGTGACCAATGTTGTGTGATTGGTGTCAATTGAAGGCTGCTCTTTACAAATACAACCTGTACTTGTCCAGCCTAACTACTGCAGTGAGCAGTACAATTTAAATTGTTTATCCACATCAGAATCTGAAGTCAGTGTATTTTTACAGAGAGTTTGGCTTCTCGGATTACATCATCAACAAGATGGAAGGTCCTAATGCGATCCTCAACTATCTCTGTGCAAACTTCGCTTTGCATCAGATTCCCCTTGGGAACAAAAAAACTGAACTGATGGCTGACAAAATACCTCGACAGATTCGATCTTACTTCTCAGGTGCGTTGAATATGTCAAGTTATGAAATGATTCTCAATGTTTGCAACTAATTAATCAAAGTTCAGTTTGGAACTAATTGACTTTTTTTTAAATAGTTGTACTTACAAACTCTGCCAAATATGTGTGATTAGTACGTATGATTGAAGATTTTTTTGTCTGGTTGAAAAGAAGAGTAACAACTGCAATACAGCAAAACACAATTTTTATCCTGGAGATTGTAACTATAGATGAGATGTTATTATTAACAGTAACTTGCCTTGTTTGCAGATTCACAGCATTACTTGGTGAGATATTCCAAGTACTCAGGAGAAAGGTCTTCACGCATCGTGAACGTCAGAGACAGTTTTCTATTGTCTGGCTCTACCAACACTGCCGCTATTGCTGAATACAGGAGAAGGTAATCAAAGTTAGGCCAGTAGCAAAATATTTGCATTGTATCTTACTAATAGTGTGAATGTTGGGCTTACAGCTGTGGCTCATAGTATTCCGATGATTCGATAGCTCTGCTCCACCATCACTATGCTGATATACCTCTTTTACTCTTTCCCCAGACATTTCAGCTGTTCTTTCCACCTTGAAATTGAATATGAATGACGGAGTGTAGAATGAAGTGAGATTCCTTATAAGATTTGTTTCTGACTAAGACCATCTGTTTCATTTAGGGGTCTGTGGTGCACCGAATGAAACACTTATCACTGTATTCAAGTACTTCCAAGAACTGTTGAGTTTTATCACTTTTATATCATTACGACTTTCCCCAATTCTATTTTATCATAAAAATAATAGTTTTATGGTGACTGTGAAATGTTATCTCTAACTCAGTCAGTATTTTCGTGAATATACAAGATTTTGAGTAGTCGTCTTAGTCTGGAGTATATAGGTGGTAATGTTTCCAATCACTTCCATTAGCCAATTACAAGCTGCAATACCCGTGCGTTGCAACGGGAAGAAAATGTGACCTAGAGAGCTATTAAAGTGGTGCTGATGTGTGTTTTAAAATACAGCAACTCTATGATTTAGTTTGAAAATATAAACTAATTTAAAAGCGTAAACTTACTTACTTTCAAACCCCTACTTTTGATGTTCATAGATCCATAAGAATATGACAACATACCTTAGTGTAGCAATAGCATCAATTGCTTCATATTGATGCTTCATAAATGACATGTTTTACCATAATTCTTCAATTTTAGTCAAGCCTCTTCACATTTAGCTTACTATATAAATAAAAAAATGAAACTTTGATAAATACTTTACAAAACGTATACAACCTCACTGTAAAACCAAACATAACCCCCCTCAATATTTTTCGAGTAAATAAACAAACACCAGTTCATTGTACTGACCAGCTGTTTCATTAACTAAATTAAATTAAATCATTTAAACATTGAAAGCATGCCAGGCGTAGCCCTTTGGAAATCATCCTGTGGGGCAGAGCCCTTAGGAAATTCGTCCATATCAATACTTTTCGGCAAATCTACACACTCCAAGCTTCATTTTGATGTACCATATGCCTATATTTTTATTTGGTAAATGACCTTAACCGTTTACATAAAGTTTGATTGTATCACTTTAATATTATAATAGATTAGGTTTTTCAACTTTTTTGTATGAAATAAATGTCTTCCATAAAATAGTCTCGTTAAGAAACACTGTCTTTGTTTCAGTATCCAAAAAGAACATCAAAAACTTGAGGCGCTGATGAAAAATAAAGACGCACTGATGGCAAACATAAGTAGTATTGAACGAGTAACGAACGACTTGCGACAAAAGAAGCGAGATTTGGACCAAGAGTTGCAGAAATTGAAGGTCGGAAGAACCAGATTGGGTATGAGGAAGAGTGAGCTGCAAAAAGTCATTCAGCAAGTGGAAATTGATCCTGAAGAAGAAATATCCAAAGCAAAAGCTGAAGCTAATGTGAGTCGGTTGATTGTTGAAGTTTTAGCGAATTTCCCATATAGGGAATAAGCTATTACCGTAGTACTCATGGTAAGACCTGGACGCGGGACCGATTTTTTTTTTCGTTTTGAGGTCCCTAGAGGCCAAAAACACCATCCGTTCAAATTCATATATATATATATTTATATATATATATATATATATATATGTGTCCGTCAGCACGATAACTCGAGCAAAAATGATCCGATTTTGATGAAATTTGGTACAAACGTGTAAACCTACGTCTATTCGAACGAGTTCGCGATCCAGCATGATCGGACCATGGGAACGGGTGTTTACGGGGGGTTTTATGGGGTAAAAATAGGTTTTTCCCAATTTTGACCCAAAAAACATAAAATTTAGCAATTAATTTCCAAACCATTTTGTAGAGCTTCAAAAAACAAATAATTTAGTATATTGAAGCGTTGTTATGCGCCTAATGGTTACGGAGAAAATTCAAAAAAATTGTAAATTTAAAATTCCCATGTTATTCTTATGGAGAATGAGTAAACTGTTGTAGTTTGCTTGTTTATGAACATATTTTGATCAAATTTGGAAAATGTTTTTATTTCTTACTAACTATTAGCATTTTACAAAAAAAAACAGTTTTACCCTCCCTGATGCAGCAAACCTAAGTACTTGTTAAACTAATTCTATTTAAATCGGGAATAAATGTTATATTTTTAAGTAGACATTTCAGTGTAAATCCAATCAGTCAAATGGAAATTCGCTTAGTCTGCAGGTTTGCTGCGGCGGGGGTATTATTTTGAAACAATGTTGCAAACTCATGTTGTCTAATTTACGTTTGTATGTTAAAAATATGAAACTTAATTTAATTTATCAATGAAAAGATAATTAGAATATTTTGTTATTTATATTATTATAATTCTTTTCCTATGTGTGCTTTTTTTTATTAAAAACAATTATTTTGCCAAAAAACCTACTAAGAATGGTTTTAGTTAACTGTAAAACATACATTTTATTCTCAGATTCTAACTAATGAAACATGCCTATAAACTGCTAAAATAATCTTAGCAATTATCTTAATGACAAGTTAATTTTACTTTGTATTAGATTTACTAATAGTGAATAATTCTATCCATCTATAAAAAACATATTATCAGTATTTATTTAGTATTGTTAGCTGTATGCCTGGGAAATTGTTTTGTTCTTTTTTAGAAATATTTTTTTACTTCCAGAAATTTGTCATCGCGTTGACTTCAGAGCCAAGAAAAATCATCAAGTATTTAAAAAACACACAGAGCTGCTTCTCGAAAAAACTAACAAATGTTCAAAAAAAGTCTCACTACCAAAGGATTCTCGATGGGAAAAAGAGAGATGCTGCTGAGGCTCGAAGTAAAGTGGATAACGCTAATGTAAGTTGCGATTGACTTTTATTTGCTATAATTTATGTCCAAAATAATATCAAAATACCTTAATTTTAATAATTTTTTTTTTACAAAGATATTGATATGTCAAGTACTTTGGTTTATTTTACCTTAGTTTTAAAACCTTTCCGTGTAATATGAACAGTTCAAATTCTTGTATTGGTAATTGCACATTGCAAAAACTCTCTCGTCTGTTCCTAAATCATGCTTATGATTGTACCTATTTGAATAGATTTCAATAAACAAGTGAAACTAAAATTTCTTTTACCTCATGAAAACTATGTTTTTATCAGTTCAGGAAACGTTAATTATATTGTGTAGGTGTTAGGATGTAGTAAACCTGGGAGTTGGAGAAAAATGTCTAATGGAAAAGGCATTCAGGAACTGTTTGAATACAGTTAAGCCCTTTCAAGGTACTTATTGAAGTGAAGAGACTCCTTTGGTTATTAATGAATTGTTGGCATTAATTCCCCAGATGGATAAGATTTTTTTAGTCTATCGATGTTCTGAAATGTATTTATTTTACATTAGGTCCAATAAATATAGTTTACCAATGATGGGTTAAAAAAACACTTGTTTGTACTATCCCTGTACTTTTTAGTAATTCAACTTCAAAACGTCACTTGAACAAACAATTTTCAGAGGATGCTGGAAAACGTCGAGCACGAGCTGAGAGAAGTAACGCGAACTTGGGAGAGAGCAAAGGCCAAAGCACAAGAGATGTCCGGGGGGAAGACTCCAACAGACGCGGCTCTCCGGAGGGAGTTTGCTGATCTTCCGGACGACCTGAATGGCCTGGAGAGGGAGATATCTGAGGCGACGGCCCGAGTGAGGTGTATGGGAGGGGGAAGGGAGTCGGTAAGTTAAGAGTGTCATTTAGACTTCTATTGTTTTAGGAAATTGATATGAAATTTATTTGTGCTTGTCTTCCTACTTGAAAACAACAGAATTTAAGGTTATCCTTGTGATTGGTGATCGAGATGCACTTTGATATCCATTAAAACCGCTTTTTTGAGTCGTTATCACAAATGATAAAAAACAAAAACAAATTATAAACACCACTACTGCAAGTGTAATAAATAAAACAAAGCTATATTCGTCCACTCGGCCACCAAGACATAAAGGGTTAGAGGAATGCAACAGTAACACATGTATAAGTACAGAAATTAAGTTTAAAGGTTTTTGTGGGGAAAGATTCACCATGATGTCCAGGCATAACATTCAACATATGTGATTTCTTCTCACTCAATCATCTGCAGATAAGAAACAACCAAAGATCAGATAATCAACATTCCACTGTATATTTCCTATTCCCTTCCCTTTATTCATAGTGTTGTAATAAAATTTTGAGTTGCCAAATCACTTGCAGCTTCCTGCAATGTTCTTTTTCCTAGGTTTTGGAAGAGTACGATAAGACAAAGAAAACCATAGAAGATCTAGAACGTCAGGTGGCTAACCCAGAGAAGCAGTTGGAGACTATAAAAGAACGCATGGAGAACAACCGGAACCAGTGGATACCTCAGGTGCAACACCTGCTGGAGAGGATCAACGCAAACTTCAGCTCTTTCTTCTGTCTGATCAACTGCGTGGGAGAGGTCTCGCTGGAGGTTCCGGAGAACCAGGTGAGACGGGGGGCTTCTAAGTTGATGTAGTAAATTTAGTTGATATATTCTAATGTGTAAACTTTTTATAAACTTTGACTATTGATACATCCCCACATTCCATCCCCATGTTGTCACCAGTTATTTTAATTAAATACGTTAATGACAGATTGCGTGATCTAAATTGCTAATTTCTGTCAAATACACAAGATGTTTTTATCAAGTCAAACTGATTAAACAACTTATTGTGAGCTCTAGCAACTCTTATGACCAATCAACTATGTCAGCGACAAATAATAATGTAGAAACAATAATTTTAGACTCTACAGTTCCTTCAGTAGCACATTCTGTAATTGGCTCACACTAATACATACTTTTTTAGTAAAAAATTGGGGACAGCTGGTCCATATAGATAGGATGTTTACTTCAGTCAACCAATAGTTAATGGTATAAACGAGACAGTTTAAGTATTTTTTGTCTGCTGTCTACACCTTCAGATTGCCAAGTTCAACTGGCATTGCAATTCAGTTATAGACGTCTCGTTCGAAAGAAACTTTGTTGTAGCTACATTGAAATCTAAGTGCTGAGACTACCAAAAATACATCACAGAGTGGAAATATTTTATATTATTTAGCCTACTGATCAAGTTTTGCCTGTAGGACGAATACAGCAAGTACGGGATCAGCATACAGGTTCAGTTCCGAGAGTCCAGTCGTCTGCAGAAGCTCGGTCCGCACACTCAGAGCGGGGGAGAGAAGGCGGTGGCCACTGCCATCTATATGTTGTCCCTGCAGGAACTCACCACCGTGCCTTTCAGATGTGTGGACGAGATCAATCAGGTAATAATGATCAAATACAATACGTAAGCATACGATAAAACAAAAAGTAGGCCTACAATAAAACACAACTAACAGGTAGGCCTACGATAAAACACAATAGGTAGGCCTACAATAAAATACAACAGGTAGGCCTTCGATAAAACACAATAGGTAGGCCTACAATAAAATAAAACAGGTAAGCCTAAGATAAGACACAACAAATAGGTCTTCGATAAAACACAATAGGTAGGCCCTCGATAAAACACAACATGTAGGCCTTCGATAAAACACAATAGTTATGCCTACATATTTTCAATTTGCATGCCAACAGAATGAATAAAAAGTAAGAAAACATTAAACTAAATTGAATTATTGAGTATACAATATTCATAGTAATTTTACCTCTTGTCTTGTAAATGTTGTTATGCAATGTTCTGTTTTCAGGGTATGGATGAGCACAATGAGAGAGTGGTGTTTAAGCTGATGGTGAACACTGTTGAGAAAGCTAACTCTGCTCAATGCTTCCTGCTCACACCCAAGGTTAGAGGATATTAAAACTACAAAGTAAAATGTATTTTTATAATAATTGTATAACATTAAATACCAGTAATTTTTATTATTGCGTTCACTGTTCAGTAGTAATTTTAGTGGTGTGCAATGCATTTAAATTTCAATTTGATTCGATTTTGATCACGATTTGATTCAGGATGCTTCAATTTACAGTAGAACCCCTGTTAACCAAAGGGGGAAAAGCTGTTTTGGGTAACCAATTTTTTCGGTTAACCTGTCATACGCTAAAAATAGCCTATGTGTTACCACAGTTTGTAGGTAAAATAGGGATGGACGGGATTGAATTTTTAGTTTGGGACAGGACAGGATTGAATTTTAGTTTGAGACGGGACAGGATTTTTATTTTCTTCCTGATTTTCAAGACAGGGCGGGACAGGATTTTTTTCCTGTGCACAAATAGAAAGTCTTGAGTATGCAGTTACCGAAAAAGACAAACAAAATAAACTTTTACCGTTTGTGACACTATCTATAAAAACCAAAATATAATTTGGTTACAACAATTTACAGGTACCTATAGAAACATGTGACTCGCGGTCACAGTGGGATCGTCAAAATGACCGCGGCCACGGGATGATCGTCGGTATGACTCGCGGTCACGGCGCGATCGTCGGTATGAATCCGCGGTCACGGCGAGATTGACAGTATGACGTCACCGCACAATCGTCAGTATGACTCCATGGTCACGGGGTGATCCTCGGAATGACTCGCGGTCACGGCGTGATCGTCGTTATGACTTCGCCTCCTGCATTCGCGGAACATCTCTCGCGATAACGGCGTTATCTTCACTCGCGAAGTGGCAAAATCGCCGATGATCGGACCTAATCTTGTCCCGAAAAATTCCCGAATAAAATATAATCCCGTCCCGAAAATCGGGAATATTTTTTCCCAAAAATTTCCCGAAATTCCGAGACCCCTCCGTGGAAAAATGAACATAAAACAATGTCTATATAATACTGTTTTATTTCAGCTTCAAAAATGTTACAATGGGTTAGAGACAGAATTTTTTACACTAAACAACTGAAGTTACTGAATTACTATAAATTTTGTATTACAGAACGTACTTTTATGTTAGCCCTGTATTGTTTTATGGAACCGTTTCAGTTATTCCAGGAAACTCAATTTTTTTTTAAACAGGGTAATAATAGTACAAATTGTTTTGGTATAGGCTTATTCAAATTGTTAGTGAAGTCTAGATTTTCTTTGGCCAACCATAAAATCAGTAGTAGGTTAGATTTTTGGTAAATCATCCAATGGTAACCTAAGTTAAGTTGTAAATAAATTTTGAAAGAAAATCATGCTGTGCTACATAGAATTGAATCGCATCGAACCGAAAAAAAAAATGCTGTATTGCACATCCCTAAGTAAATCATTCCCTTTTGTTTATCTTGTTCAGCAAAAATCCCAACCATCTTGTTTATATTTTTCAATAAAAATCTCTCTGTGTTTTTATTATCTTGTCCAATTCAGATTCCCGTACTTGTTATCTCCGGCAATTTTGAATATAATGAATACCAGTTGGAGGATAAAATGATAGTGTTAACCATCATGTTAAAGCTAGAACTCAGCAAAAATGGTCATTTATTATGTGTTTTCAATGGTGTGCATTTGTTGCAAATATAGTTTAGCTCTTAGGTTTTTATGTTTTTATAGAAACTGTTTTGATAAGGGTATACAAAATAAATACACAGCAATTTAAGTGCTATTTGTTTACGATGTCAAGTAATAAACATATATGTTTTATTGCAGTATTTTAATTCTCTCTATTTCAGATTTTGCCCAACTTGGAATACTCTGACAACGTGAGAGTACTTTGTATCTACTCTGGTCCGTGGTCCATCAGTCGCCTGAGGTTCAAGATGAACAAATACATTGAGAGGGTGGCAAGATGCAGTGAGAACACGCGACGAGAGTCTCTCAAGAGAAAACACTCTCAGTCAGACGACTCTGACTAATATTCTGTGATAAAACTTGTCCATATTGTAAGTATTTAGGTATCCATGAAGTTTGGAAGAGTATGAGTAGCGAGTGCTTGTCAAGGTTTCACATTCCATCTGGATAAATTTTAAAATTAACTCAAAAATTGAAAACGAAAACACAAGCTGATGTTTGATAACAATTTACTTATGCCCTTACTAGTCGATTCAAACTGTTTATCGTGCAATTTTGACAGTAAATTTTGAAGAAGTAGGCTACAAAGACAAAGCAAACTTAAATATAAAATTTAAAAACAAAACCTTGGTATAGCGTTTTTACACTAGATATTGTGAAGGAGTAATTGGCACAATGTTCACGGTTGAGAACTCTACTAGCAATAAATCATTCCCCACAGTTGTGTTTATGGAGGATAAAAGTATCATGGATCCGGTGCTAATGTGACATTGATAGGGCTTGTCAGTCCAATGCCTGTATGCGTGTGCCTTTCCATGTAGAACTGTCACAGTACAGTGTTCACTGGAGATTTGTTCATTTATTTAGCCCAAGTAAAGCTTGTGTTTGTATTTTTGAGTTTCAATTCAAACAAAGTGTTTTAACACCCTATGCCTTGCCACCAATAGTTATACAGATAAAGTAGGTATGCAGATTGAATTTGAGATTTTATAAATTTAACAAATTTTCTTAGAACAAACTAGTGGCGGCTGGTCAGTTAAAAACCCCTATTCAAATGCTCAAAAGAATCAATAATCTAGACCGGTTGGACATGTTACTTGTTATAAGCAATGATAAGACTCACAAAAGCATCTAATTGACACATTTTAATTTTTGTTATGTTTGTTAAAACAAAAACCCAATCAAATTGCTTTTTACTGATAGTTAGTCAACACGAACACAACAGTTCACACACTCTAAACATACTCTTTAACATTACCGTACTGTCTAAAATTGCAGCATTAAATCTTAAAGGCAGCGTTGTGATCGGTGTATTTTTATTTGAGCGTCAAAACTTTGTGGTTAAGATCTAAACCCCTGCCTACTAGCTTAACATCCTAGCGTCTGCTAATTCTCCATTGTGGAAATGGTCCTAAATTTTGGAAGCACTAAAAAAATAGGCTGTTGTATTTGGTTGAACACTTAAAATGTGCATTTTGTTGCTATATTGTGAATGGGCGAGCCATCATAGAGGTTTCATTGACCAGCCGCCTCTGGAATAAAGTAAGAATATCGCTCATTTTCTGTTATTTCACTACCACTACTTTTTTATTGCAATTCCGTTTATTCACTATCAGAATTTTTTCATAATCTGCAAGTTTGGTTGGTTAGGTTAGTTTAGAACAGTTCCATTTTATAATTGATATATTCATAGACTAGGCTAATTGTTAAAAATTTTAGAATTGCAATATAAAAGTAGTGGTAGTGAATGAACGGAAAAGAACCAGAATAAAAAGGAATAAGTGAGAAAATAGAATTGTTGCTGCAATAATTACGCAATGTTCGGACACAGTTTAAACCTGCAAACCAATTTAAGCTGTGTTTAATGTGTCATGGCAAGGCAACATTGAATATAAGTTTTTGTTTAAGATAAGTTACATTAATTGTTACTTCGTACCTAAAGAGATGTATTAAGTTTTATTATTTAACATGTTCCTTAAATACTAAGGCTTAAACAACGCAAATAACAACAATTATTGTGTTTACTAGTTTACTGTATGGTTGATAAAAAGCTATCCTTACGTTTTTATTTTAAATCAAGTCTTTTTTTCTAAATCCTTAAGCAATTTCCTACCATGCAACAATTTCCCGATGTTCTTCGTTAAGTGTACTTTACATTTAGGTTATTTAATAGTACTTTGTTCTTTGTGTTTATTTTATACTTGTATAACTAGGCCTAATTTTAAAACTATTGATAACATCAAGATACATTTTTGTTCGTCTTCAATAACTAATTTATAAAATTGTGGTAAAATATTTGGCATTTAATTATTTATTACCTAAGTTATTACGTAATGTAAGAGCTGTAATGTAAGAGTAATTGCATTTTTTACTTTGCTTTTTCTACATTTTGTCACTTACAGAAAATATTTTGGACAATTAAATAATAGTCGAGTTGCTAGAATTTTAAAATTTGAAATGACTGTGTGTTATTGTAAGTATTTGGTAAAGTAGTGTTATAAACTGTATTTATAAGCAAAAATAGTACAACACCATGTTTGTACATTTGTACAGATTTTTTAATAAATACACTATTGTTCAATGTGCTTTATTATTAAAACTTCAATCTTTCCATCTATATATCTAATTCTGTAAGCCCAAAATTTTACAATGAAATTGTGAGTGAACGGGAGGACGTAGAAAGCCTGAAGAGGTCTCATTTTAAAGGTCTGGGCATGAAATTTTGGGGAAAATTATTCATTTTTCTTAATTGTGCACCAAAAGGTTGTTACGGGATAAAATAATTCACATTAAAATAGCATGTGAATCTAATTTTATGTCTTTGTATTTAGTGCAAACACAGATGTGATTATATAAATTGAAAAAATATAACCAAAACTGAATGTGCATTATTTTGTTATTGTAAAATTGTTAGTGAAGTAGTAAACAACACAAAGAGTGAAAATTAGATAAAATCTTTTAAACAAATAATTTGATACTTCTAAACTTATTACTTTAAAATGCATTGTTCTTTTGCACAGTGATAATGTATAATGTCGGAAAACTACCACGCAGAGGTATTGTTCCTCGAAATGAGAACAACAGGCGCCAGATTTGGCACGATATTAATGGAAGAAGAATAAATTAGCATCGGATGAACATGAATTTATTCCTGTGTATAGATTACCACTTTTAAATAAGATTGCATTACACAGTGAATTACCAATGAACGATGGATGGGTGCATTCATTGTGGTGCATTGCGCAATTTGATTTGGTGAAATTGTGGCGCAAGGCCGAACCTTCACAAAAGTTGGCATTTATCTGAAAAACCCAGTGTTTACCTATGGTCAACTTTATGTTGTTTTTAGATGGGTGGAGGCCAGATGATGTTAATAGTACTAGAACCAAATAAAGACCAAGGAATCGACTAAAATGGATACTATGTTGTTGTATTAATAGCAGGGCTGTGCGAATCCAGAAATTTTGGTTCGAATCTGAATCCGAATCATAGCTGTACAGATTTTATCGAATCCGGATCGAATCCGAATATTTTAATTAATCCCAAGTCGAATCTGGGTCGAATCCGAATCTCAAATTTACAGCCATTATCGAACCTGGATCGAATCCGAATCTGAAATTTAAAGCTGTTATCGAATCCGAATATTTAAACATTTTAAACCTGTTCAGAGTCTAATCCAAATCCGAGGAAAGTCTGCAGTACCAATTTTCACATTTTTAGACCACATTTTCTGGGGCTGAAATAACTTAGGGAATTGCTTAAAAAAATTCTTGAAATGGGCCAAATAAAAAAGTTATAAAATTTAGGCCTACCTATTTGAAGTTTTGAAACTAAAAAATTGGGCATAAGTTAGGCATACCACCTAGGCCTAAGTTACTCGCTAAAGTGATGGACTACCAATTTGTGTAGTCTAAAACATAGGCCCAGCCTATTATACACCTCGGTGTTAATCCTCCACACAAGCCTATGTCTGCATTACTATTACAAGTAACAACTAACACTGTGAGGTTAAGTTTACTGATAGCCAAGATAGGGTTCAAATGCGACCTACACTAATGTGCCTAAAGCCTAACACCAAGTTGGTCAGATTCCTAACATGAACCAGTCAACAACAAATCGGAGTGCACAAATAGTTTTTTAGTGTCTAAAAAATTATATTGAAAATTATATTCAATCAGAATCTAGTAAATTTGAATATCGAATCCCAACTCGGATCTATTTCCAAGAAATTCGAATCTCGAATCCGAACCCGGATCTCTTACCAGTAAATTTGAATATCGAATCCGAATCCAAATCCCTAAAAAGATTCGGATTCGATTCGTTTTTCGAACTATTCGCACAGCCCTGATTAATAGTCAAAGATACTAAACAACATTGTTTCAGAGAGATTTTCTTACAAAATTAGCATTTTACAATTTGGATGATGACATTATCTCAATGTGTTTTTGTCTATATTTAAAGAAATCTATATAGATTTAATTAATAGTCATGAAGATTGTTATTGAAAATGCTCCTTAGTTGTATTATGATTAGAAAGCTTATATTATATACACACCGCATGAACAGTCCTTTGGAATTTTTATTTCAAACAGAGCAGACATCAAAATGCATTATGCGGGTATGTAATAACCATTATACATATCATAATATACAAAAATGTTAAATAATAATTCAAGGTAGGGTAACCCATGAGACTAATAATTTGTACAAAATAATTACTAGAATATAGGGGCTATTGCCCCTACAAGCCACTAGTAAAATAATAAGTTTAATTATTTATTTATAAAAGGGAACTACTACAAAGCTTTGTTTGTAAAATATAACTAAAGAACTAAACTTAGTAAAAATACCCCCGCCGCAGCAAACCTGCTGACTAAGCGAATTTCCATTTGTCTGAATTGATTTTCAGTTAAATATATTTTAATAACATTAGGTTTAACGAGTACCTAGGTTTGCTGCTACAAGGAAACTAATAAAGTGTGTTTTTGAGTAAAATATTGATAGCTTAGTACAAAATAAATAAATTTGCCAAGTGTGATCAAAATATATCCATAAACAAGCAAACTACAAGATTTGACATTATTCTCCATAAGAATAACATGGGAATTTTAAATTTACAATTTTTTAATTTTCTTCGTTACTAATAATCGAACAAAAATACTTTTATATACTAAATTATTTGTTTTTTTAAGCTCTTTAAAAAGGTCTAAAGAGAAATCGGGAAATTTTGTGTTTTGAGGGTCAAAAGTGAGAAAAACCAATTTTTACCCCATAAAACGTAAATCCCCGTTCCCATGGTCCGATCGTGCTGGTTCGCGAACTCATTCAAGTTTATCCCGCTTTACACCTTTAAACCAAATTTCATCAAAATCGGACAAAAATTACTCAAGTTATCGCGTTCACGGACGTATAAATATATATATATATATATATATATATATATGTCTATATATATATATATGTCTATATATATATATACATATATAAAAATTTGAACGAATGGTGTTTTTGGCCTCTGGGGACATCAAAATGAAAAAGTAAATCGGTCCCGGGTCTAGGTCTTACCGTGCCACCTACGGTAATAGCTACTTCCCTATAGGGAAATTCGCTAAAAAGGTATAAATGTGGAAAGAGGGTTCTTCAATTGTGCCGTTAACTAAGCGGTAACTTACAGTTCAGTTGTTTTGGAGATCAGTGGTAGATGTGTAACCTATATTTTCTAAAATTGATTTAAAGAACAACATTATTCTCTCCTGTGTCTTTGTTATGTTGTGAAGCAAGATAATGTAACTAGTAAAAAAACAATCATGTTTTCTTATAAAAATAATTTATTAACTGTTTAGTTTTACAACCATTACATACCATACAAATATGGTTAGCCCTGCACCGCAAATGAATACAGAATCAAAAACAAATAAAGTAATGAAGGATTAGAAACATATAAAACTGGTCATTGTTATAAAACAATGCAATGTATGTCTATCATGCTTACAGCCTACACTTTTAAAAGCAATCTTACATCAAATGGTTAAAAATAAATATACATGGTCTCCTTTTAAAATATTAACAAAAACAACAAAAAATCTGTTTGTACTAAAGTTGTGATCCGACAATGTTTTTTTATATAGTGCTAAAATTTAAATAAGGTTACCCTTTACCAGTTTTACTCGAAGTTGGAAATTGCTGAAATGGCACAAAAATATACTGTGGAATAGTTGAACTGTGAAGAAACGTTGATTTTTAAATACTGTGATATTAAATATCTGGGCAAAAGTGAAGTGAAAAATATTTCCTAGCAATTATTTGTACATAACTAATTTTATAGCAGTAAAGTTCCAACATTTTCTCAACTATCCAATTTACATTCATAATATAAATAGTAGGCTATATTTGCTATTGGTTAAAGTCTATGAAGACTACATGCTGTTACTTAATTTTCGTATTTTAGTGTTTTCTTAACTGAACCCACTAGGGTATTTAAGCTAAATCATTTTCTAATTCATCTCTGATGAATAACCTACATTGAATCAAAGAGAAAAATAGGAACTGATCCAAACAAGTTTGTTATTAAAATTATGTCTCAGTTTATATTCAGTTTTTTTGTTCCTTTGGAACAACATTGTTCAAATGTTCAACCTAACCTTAAAACTTACTTAAAATAAAACTGTCTTTATTGACAAAAACTTAACAAAAAATAACATACTCTGATGCTTCAAGCTCTTGATATGAACACAGCCTTTGTGGTGAATTGTTCTTAAATCATTTGTAATGTTCACTTTACAATACATGCTAACTGTTTTATGACTCTGATTTCAAATACCAATCAGGCACAAATGAAAACTCAGATTGCCCATTGATTTCCTTGCCCGTGATAGAACTGCCAGGATTCCATTCAAATTTCCACAATGCATTCGGTCTTGAACTTTCGTTTATACATCGCTTCACAAAGTCCAAGAACTGGGCGCAGAAGTTCATACAGACACAAGGGTCCCAGAAACCCTGCAAGATAAAAATGAAGTTAAAAATCACTTCAAACAATAAAATTTAAAACGTTTGATAGCTGTAACTTATAGACTATGTTTAAAAACACATTGTACCTGAGGCCTAAATGGAGTTAAGTAAAAATCACTAACCTTGGCCATTTTAGGTATCTCCCTCACTTTGTATTCTTTCACAGTAGAAACGATGCCATCATCATCTCGGAAACCGCAGTAAATCGTCTCAATGCCAACGAGGAAACTTTGACACCACCATTTCAGCAACTTGTATCTGTTAGTCAAAACAAACGGGTGTTAAAAAAGATAAAACCTTTGGTTAAACAAGGATAATTTATACTCTTAAAATAAACTGATTATGATTAAAATATTTTAATTGTACAACTTCATTTAATTTCCCAAACTTTCATCTTGAGCCAGTAGGGGGTTACGTCCTTATTCTAACTCATTCTTACCCACGATGACATTACATAAGACATGTTAAAAACTATTGCTTAAAAGCTAACATTTTATTCAGAATATAGTGCAGACAACTTATGAAATAAACAGTTAACTGATGTAACAAGTATGTCTAGTCTAGGCATTTTACAGTGTAAACAAGCTAATAAGTAGCTGGCGCTTAATTCAATAAATCTCACATAACACAAACGCTAGTGTTGCATTCAGACATAAGCAGAACTCTACCATCCAGCCAACAGTAACTGGAGACTAAATAACCAACTAGTTGCACTGACGTACCTCTGATGTTGTTCTACATTGGCAGTTTCGATTCCCATTAGTCCAAGGTATGTGCACAACTTAGCTAGTTGTTGAGCGACTTAGATTAAAGGTGTCTGGTTTAGGTGGAAGTTAAAATCCAACTATCAAGAACAGCTGGGTAAGTTACTAACCGTAAAAAGTTACTGACTTTTTTTTTTTATTAAACCAAAGTGAGTTTACTGAAGCTTGCTCAAATCAATTTTGCTTCTTTTAACACTAGCATAGAGTTGGAGAATAGGAATATTATTTCATTTAAACATTGACATATTAATTTAGTATATGTTATTTAGACATGTGAAATCCACATAACCTACATTAAATTATACATTAATATAGAAACCATAAAAAGTTAGTGTCAATGGGTTAATGTAATTTCTTCCATAGTCAACATTCAAATGTCCCAACAAAAATTTATGTATTTTTATTTTAAGTAGTAGGCCTAAACTATCCTTGTTTGAATATACTCTAATTTAACATTGATGGCAGGTTTTATTTACGAGTTTACTTCAGCTCTTAAAATCTAGGTAGCCTAAATCATACCGCTTGAAGCTTGTGTCCTGACGCTGAGTCTCAATGTGACGACTGGTCTTGAGTTCTATAAACGGTGCCTTCATGCTCCTGAGCCCCGCTGCGTCCACAGGCTCATCACTGCACACGCCGTCCATCTCCGCAGCGTAAACTAAACTGTTGCCGCTCAACTTGCTTCGGAAAATGCAGCACAACTCTTCAGTCTCCAACACTGGATGTGACGTGTCTGGTTCTTGACCAGGTTCTTCTGCAGAAAAGAGCACCACTTTACTAACATTTGAGTACGGTTTGAGTTCACCTATGACCAACTAGCTTAGGCCCAGTCCTAGCTGGACAGCAAGAATTACTAGACGGTGACAAAAATTAGTATTAAGTTGGTTATTCTTTGTATAAACCCTGACCTGTCCAATTCCTTATGGCAAAGGATGTATGTATGTATGTAGGTGGCAAAATATGTGGCAAGACAGGGCGACGCGCCATGGACTGAGGCAGCTGTGGTGGATGGCGATCCGTTGCGTCGCCGGGGTAGCGCTACCAAATACAAACATACTGCATTTGTATTTTGCGTAACCAACGGGCACAACGTCACTCTTGCTGCTCAGCTAGGACACTCCCATTACTTATCATGTGTTTGTACCCGTCACTCTTGCCGCCCAGCTAGGACGGGGCCTTAGGATCGATCGAGTGATTTCATAACTATTTACAGTATAATTTTTATTAGTACCGGTAATGTGATAAATTATTACTTTCACCAAAATTGTATCTAAATAAAATATCATGTAACTTATTATGAATCAAAAAGTTATTTGATTGTTATTAGTACCAATCCTGGGCAGTACTAATTAACAAAATTTGTTAGCTTCACTGTGGCACCAGTACATAGATTTTGTAGGCCTAGACTAAGCCATTGGGTTTAAAAGACTCTTTTAAAAAGTATTATATTACATTTAATTTTGTAAAGTCACTATCCACCTAATTTATTTTTTAACTTTAATTATTTAGTGCTGGAATACCTGAACCTAGTAAAATTTCAATTTGTGTCTAGGCCTAACAAAAATTTGTTTCGTTCTTAATTAATTTTCTTGTTTGTGAAGGTCATTAAAGAATGTTGAGGATTTAAAACAATAAACTCTCACGTAGGTTGGATTTGTTATGTTCTTTTAGCCTAGATTTTTTTTAAACCTAAGTTAGGCCTAGCTTATATTTTTTTTATCTTAGGTCATTTTTTAGCCTCATAATTATTGTCTTGTTCTATGACCTAAGCCCCGTACAGACTTAATAACCAAACGTAACATACCAGCCAACATAAACTGTTCGAACTTGTAACCCCAAGACTGAAATTGTTTTAGTCTGTCTGAAACATTTTCTTTCTCTCTCTTCCTCTTTTCAGTGTCAAAGGCACATAAAAAGTTTGTATTTTTCAATCTCGTAGCACAAATAATCCAGCCTTCTTGCTGCTCGTAAGGTGTACACATAATAGTGGTCAGAAGACCTCGGAAACACACAAAATCAGCTGTCTGAAAAAAAACATACAAATTAGGCCTAAATTCGGCTCCTTGTGAGAGTTATTAGTAAAAGGTTGTACACCTTAAAACTTATTAACTTAATAATAAGAAGAAATCTTTATTCGTAAAAATACAACTAGGTAGCCTATCATTGAAAAAGTCATAAGATGTAACTTAACCCTTACCGGACGGGCAAAATCGTGACATAGAACGGGAAAAAATAAAGATTAATTTTCCTTATTTGTGTTTTGTTATAGGTACAAGTTTACCGTAGGCCTACATAAAATAAATACAATGGAATAGGCTACTTGATACTGTCAAAATAATTGTTTACTCGTTTTTAACTATGCGGTAATATCCGCTACCCGTCCGCGGATGAGTAGAAAAGCAGTGGATATATCCGCCACCCGTCTTCGAAGATATGACCATGACAACGTTAGGCAATAAATTAAGAACAATAGGTATGTAAACAATAAATAAAGATGCAGTGTTGAGCACGAAACGTGGAGGGGGGCAGCATAGGAGAGGTGGGTGGTGCGCGAGAGAGGGGGTGGCGCGCGGGAGAGGGGTAGGGGTGGGAGAGAGGGGGGAGTGCAGCCATGCAGAGAGCAGGAAAGTGGCGCCTTGGTACCGCGAAATATCTGGTTACTGCTCATGCACCTGCCAGTCTAAAGAGAAGGCGGATATATCCGCTTCCCGTCCGGAACATCAAAAACCATAAGCGGATATATCCGCCACCCGTCCTTTAACGCCAAAGACTTAGGCGGATATATCCGTCACCCGTCCGTAAAGGGTTAAGTTAGTTTTTGGGGTGATAATGTTTCTCCCATTTTTGTGCAACCAAGTTTGATTAAGTTTACTTTTTAAAGACTTATCCATGCACGCTTTGTTAGTTGTTTAGTTTGATATATCGATCGATATTTTCATTCGTTCGTTTGTGCCAGCAGATATGGAAATGCTCCCATAACAGAAATTCGGAGAAATTACATAGGCCCCTACTATATCCTATCATTGCACATCAACTTTGATCCCGACTGACTGGTCTGGTTTTAAGTTAAGTTATGGCTGTACATCATGGTTGGGAGCTACTGCCTTCCATATAGACAAAAAAGTAAGTTAATAGGCCTACTTTAGTTACAAGCTAAGTTACTACTCTGTAGTTATGTGTCACTTCTTTGAATGTAAGAAAAACTATAGGTCGGCCGGTTAGAAAGCGTCCTCGTAGCATTGGTGAGAGAGAGATACCGTACCGGGATGCGAGAGTGAGACAGACTATGGCTCTTACTCCACTCTGCTGCTGCCACCCCCAACCTTCTTTGAATTGCAGCTTAAATAACTTATTAACAGCAATTAAATTATACAGCTGATCAAAATATAAATAATTACCGACGGTACGTTCTTCATAACTTGAGAAAAATAGGTCCTGCAAAAATATTGTATAGCCTAAATCGCATCAATATTTGAGGATCATGAAATGTTATTATATCATTGTGTACGCAGTTTCATTTGGTAACACAGGATTCCAACTCCCACAACACCGGGGCAGCGCCGTTCCGGTGTCTATCGTGTAGTATGAAAACGGCCATTGGCAGCGAGGGGGAACATACCCTTCCTCGCCGTTACCTCCCCTACATGCGCTAAAAACTTTGCGCAGGTCGTTTTCTAAGCGGCCGACCTATAATGGGCCTAGGCCTAAGAAAGATTGATTTTTTGAGATTTTTCACATCTGTGACTGTCTCATAACTTACTTGAAATTCTTCTTTTTGATTCCCTTCTGCTTGTATCCAGGTAAATATATGATCTAGTTTCTCGTTGAGCAACTCATCTTTACGAACACATTTTTCAATACCTTCATTTAAATTAAAATTTACTTTGCTAGCAAGACCTCCTTGACGAGACTTGCACCAAAACAAGTACTTAAGTTGACTTTCATTAGGAAGAAACTTTCTGTTTGTATCAACACTGAAGACACCAATCACTGAAGGTTTTTGGAAAACTGGAAATTTTCTTCCATCTCGAATAATTTCAGTTCGTTTACATTGAACAGTATTGTCATCATCATTTAAGGTTAAATAGTTGCTATTTGTTTTAACATTGAAATTGTTGTAATTCCTCCCACTTGAGTTTCTGTTGTCGAATTTTCTTTTGGTATTCATTGATAATTTGTTCACGACAGTCTTATAAAAAAGCAAACATTAATGGTTAAGTAGATAATTTATGATAATGTTAAGGTTAAGCATTGAGAAAGCCTAGGAATCAGGAGTGCACTCTTTCGTGGAAACCAAGTCGCGTGTGTTAAAACTTAGATATAAGTAATTTGCTATTTTAGCCTCGATAAAATATATTTTAGGCCTACGTCATTTACTTTATAACACAACACTTAAAGGAGCAAACATTTACACTAAGTTATGTTCCAAGTTTGTTTACTCTTGAATGTTTTGCCAACAACAAAATAATGGCAATTGGCAATGGCTGGCAGCAGAAAGAAAACGCTGACACGTTACGTATTTACTAAATTATTGTCACATTCACATATGATATTAATAAACAAAACGAAATAGGAAAAGAGTAGTTCTAATGAAATTAGGTCATTGATTATATATATGTATAATCAAAGAAAGGACCATATGGGAGGCATAATGAAAGTTTTCTGGAATCTGGCTTTTTTTCGTATAGACTACTAACTTTACGCTGGCAACGCAGAGCGTAAATTTAAGAGAATGTATTTTTTCTAATTTTTACGTTCATGTTTCATGATTTGTACTTTATAACTTGATTGCTTGGTTATAACACTACAGACAGCCTTAGCCGTGTGGCCTTCCCCATTCTGAGCAAAGAGGTCTAGAAGAACAAGGTGACCTAGACTAAGAAATAGTGACTGTGCAGCCTCAGAAGTGGTGATGGACCGATGGAGATCCGACGCTGATCTGGTTAGGGTTCACTTACTCTACGAATCATTGACACAATGAGCCTCCAAATATGTAATTCTTAAAACACATGGCTCACTTACTCTACAAATCATAGTCTATACGAGCTTCGTAAATAATATTGAAGGTTCACTTGCACTACAGGCTCGTATACTATACGAGCCTATCGAAAATAAAAAATAAATGAAGAGGGTTCACTTACTCTACAAATCATTGTGCCTATGAGCCAAGCGTATGAATTCTTAAATAATTCAGGAATAAGCTCGTATAGTATACGAGCCAAAATATTGAATTTAAATAAATTACAGGAGTAGGCTCGTATACTATACGAGCCTATTTCATGATAACTATTGCACAAATAGAAGACGGCTCACTTACTCTACAGTTCATTGGCACAATGATCTGTAGAGTAAGTGAACCCTCTACAAATATTAGAAGGCTCACTTACTCTACGGTTCATTTAGCTACTCGTCGCGCGGTTTGCAGCGCATCGTTGCAGGCGTGTATGGTAAACCAATACCGCCGTTCTGCCGTTCTTCCTTACTTCTGCTGTTTGCAGCGTGAAAGAGAGCTTATTATGTTAATGCATTGTTGAATTTTTAACTTGTGTACTCGTTGCTAGAAATCAAGCAATTGTCCGTTATTACAGGAGCTATTTTAAGAGTTATAACAGAATTAATTTTCAATTAATTAAAAAGACTCACGTAAAAGCTTATGCAACTAATGGAATTACTTACTGTGTTATGAACATTTCTGTATAATTAAAGTTGTTGAAAAAATATAGGCTATGAAATGAATATTATTAATGATTAATTGAACATATTAATGAAATTATATAAATTAGGAAAATGAATATTAGGACAGTCTTTCTGAGGAGTGATTATTAGGTGTATGAATAAAAGTTAACATAAAAAAAAAACTTAATACTAAATAATGAATGAAATGAAATGAAATATTACAGACCACAGAGATAAGTAAAACCATTGCTATACATTGTAATACAAATCGAGGTTCTGTACACGAGTCTTAAAAGAAAAGGATATGCAAATCATACTGCTCAACTTTTTTAGGAATGAGTTGGAAAATAACAATATTTAGATGTATTAATTAATTCATCTTGATAGCTTTTTGTTTAAAATAATTAATGTTAGTCTGCTTACAATTTGTTTGAATTAGGCTCAGAAATATTGATGTCATAGAAAAGGAGATCAAGAATAATCGGTAATCACGATTTTAAATTACCACCACAACCTCAGCCGGGTTTTATCCAAAGATAAACAGATGGATGACATAGATTGAACACAGCGGCATAATTGACCTAGGATACTGCAATTAATTAGACAAACCATCTTTTTATGAAATAAAAAGAGATTGTTTGGCGTGTGTTTAGTTGTGGTTGCGTTTGGGGGCGCTGATGTAGGCAAAATATCACTTTTATTTCAACTATAAATATCTTATACTTTTAATAAATTAATATGGGAAATTACGATGTAGGTTGATTCAGGTAGGTAATTATTACAGATATTAGAACTAATAACGGTATGGATTATTAACATAGATAATTACGTTACTAGCTTTACTAGCGTGTTTACTTTTTAAATTCCTTCAACATGTGACCAGTTCTTTTTTCAAATGAATATTATTTTAAACAAACAGCTAATTAAAAACAAACTATATGTTATTGTTTTTTACGCCAACCAGTGCGACACGTATTCTAGCATTATTAAATTATTTCTACGATATATTCTATTTTATGCATTTTTAAGTTAGGGGTCCCAACCAAAGTCTCCGGTTAGGAACATAAGAATAGAATATACTTTATTTCCAAAAATGCTACAGATAATTACAGTTTTAATTTACAACAGTTAAAAATGTACAACTAATACAAAGAGTATAATTAACATTATATTATAATACAAGCATCCTGGAAATATAGGACCTCTGTATAGAGGTTCAATCATTTAAAATTAACTTCGTAATAAGGAGTCAGAGCGAAAGTACTAACATATTAATGAACATAAAACACAGTACCAATAATATTTCTAAATAGAATGCCACAACATAATAACACTTTTTCAATTTTTAATTAAATAACAACAGTTCTGTCCATATATAAGAAACTAAAATATTATGCTTGGATTTTTAAAAGAAAATCTATATTTTCATTGAATAAAAGCTATATTTTCAATCGTTTAGAAAACAAACTTAAACTTTAATACCACCTAATCCTGGAGAAGTTCCGTTTTTTAAAGACTTAACTACACCAATTAAATCTTCTGAATTTACATAATCTAAAAATATTGACTTAGATGATATGTCTGTCTTAAAACATCTATTTTCATTAGGCCTACATAGATCAAAAGTAGTTGGTCTCGATGCATTTATATTTAATTTATGAACAATTGATAAGAAATAATTATTAAACTCATTACAGATTATTTTCTCGCCATCTACTAAATCTATATAATTAATACGCTACATGAAACTTTGTCGGTTGAACTCCTCCGCCATTTCTTAACCGATTTTATCCATTGACGTCTCATTGGAAAGAGCGTGTCGCGTAGATTTGCAAACTGGCCTTACATTTTTGAAAAAGTCCCTTGGACTCTGCCCCATTGGCTTTGAAAGTTCCCATGTTATCCTTATAGAGAACACAATTGTTTACATTTTGATCAGCTGTATAATTTAATTGCTGTTATTTATTTTTCAATTCAATGAAACGCATTGAGTACATTTATTTACTACAGTATTTGAGTTTGTGTAAACATAACCCCCAAGACGGATCGTGTTAGTATGGTTGTATCTCAAATTTGTGCATTTATCGTTGTTTTGTGTAGATATAATTTGTTTAATTGTTGTTTTTTTCTTTTAAATGTCTACGACGTGACGACAACGAAACATAGACAGGAGGCGTAATCGTGATAACGACCGTAGCTACAGAACAGTGGCGCGTAATAGGCTTAACTCATCAAGTCAGCACCTGACCCTGGACAATCTATATTAATTTGAAACTGTTTTTCTTTGTGACAGCTATTTTGAGAGAACGGCTGGGTGTAGAAACTCGGTAGAGGTGTCTAAAGAAAGATCCTGGTCTGTAGATGAGCCATCAAAAGAGAAACATGGAAAATTCCCTCGGGGCTCTGCCCCAGTGGCCTTTAAATTCCCATCCCATGTTATTCTTATGGAGGAAAACGAGGTTTTTGTCACAGCTAATTTGAGAGAACGGCTGGGCGTAGAAACTTGGTAGGGGTGTCTAAAGAAAGGTATTGGTCTGTAGGTGAGCCCTCAAAAGAGAAACGATGTAACTTTCCTTGGGGCTCTGCCCCAGAGGCCTTTAAAGTCCACTCTGCAATTTTGTTTACATTTCGACCATATGGATAATTTTACCCTACTTTTAATGAACCAGCTGTTAATATTAAAATTGTATTCAAAGGTCTACTGAAACTGTCAAAATTAAATGTTTACATTATTATTTATGATTTTAAATGGATTCTCCACTGCATGGCAAGTTTTTTATAGTTTCAACTAAATGATGAATTTATGATACATTTTAAATGTTTTGTTCAAAAATCTATGTTTTATTGCTCTTAGAAAATTTTAAATTATGAAATAAGTGTGACTTTTAAATTTCAAAGGAACATATAACTATTCCTTATCGGGTTAGCTTATACATATTGTAAGGTTGGCACTTGCCTTTTTTTTCCTACTTTCAATCACCATTTATTTTTAAATTCAAGAAAGAACACATGAGATTCATTTATTGGTATAACAGTTTTTTATAATCGGGTTGAAAATTGTGTCATAGATGAGTACGTTGAGGATGAGAGCTGTGTTCAAGTTTTGGAATAGACTAACTACGGAGTCTATGGTTTTGGTAAAGTAGGTGAACTAATGTAAATTCAGGGATTTAAAAAAATGTGTACACAGTTTTTACTTTGATGTACACATGTAGCTAGGTTGAACAACGTATATAAAACCTCACTACATTCAAAACATTCGGAAATACAACAGTGTCATCACATCTCATCGCATTTGCATAATTTGTTACCAATGCTGGACTAGGTTATGGATTTGGTTCCGCAAATGTTCAAGATTTGTGATAAAATTTCCTACAATTATGGTTCATTCCAATCCACGAAATACATGCACAGCTTTATGTGATCTATATGGCCAAGGCAAAACTACCCCATAAGTTAATGAATTATCAAGTAAGAACAGGATGATTAAATACATGGGTCGATGTGGCAAGAGAAGGATTTAAAATTGCTGAGACCGAAGTAAGAATGTTACTGCTTTCTGGAGAATCAGATATTTTTATAAAAAAAAAGAAAAAAAGATGAAGATTTACTTATAAATCCGGATACAATCTGAATGATTTTCCTAAAGCAGATGGAATTAGTGGTTAGTAATAAATATTGACTCCTTCCGTAACATGATAGACTAATTATATGAACTCATTCTCCCATATAGTGAAAGTGGCTTTGGTATGAAACAAACTCATGAACAAACAATTATAAGACTCCTAAAAAACCTTTTGGGCAACCTAAAGCCGATAAAAAGAAAGGTAGGAAATATTGTGTTAAACGAATTCACCAATCACGTTTTTTAGGGAACACAATCGTCATACTTATTATTGCTTATCCTCCCTTCATATAACTAAGATTTTAATGACTTCACTCTATCCAACGCAGTTAGCTGAATTTACATAAAACCTCAAGATTAACCGTCGATTTCGACGGGGTTCCACTATAGTCTCAACTATTAAGTTATAAATGCGCCCTAACACTACCCCAAAACGACTTTTTGTTCTCAATTGGCCCTCTATCAATGACCTGTGTTGCCTGTACAGCGAGGCATTTTGAGAAGGAGAAAACAGGCCGGAATGCTTTAGGTTTATCAATAACGAAGATAAACATGGTCTGTGTTACACACCGACCGGTAATGTTTGAGTTGACTCTTTTGAACTCATTTTAAATATGACTGTTATTCGTTTTGAAATAACCCCTGTAATACTTTGCAATTACTCGAATTCGAGCAACGTTTACACTAGTTACCATTAATATTTAAACTCCTCATTGCTGTCTTATTGCGAGATTGTCCAGTAACACTATTTACAGTTCTCCATTATTTTTTGGAATCACCATTACAATTTTTTTAAACACCATCATAATATGCTTGTTTTAAATTTCTGATTCCAACAACTAATTTATTTCTGAATGTTTTAAAATATTGTTTCAGTTTAATATCATTAGGATTATTTCTAACTGTGTCATAGATTTTACTTTTTACTTTAGTTTTCATACAAATATAGTGATATAATGATTCATCCAAGGATGTATTTGTTTGAATTTTACATTTTTCTTTGCACCTTTCCTATGAAGAATTGCATTCTGTAATTTAAATCAATGGGAAAATCTTCGATTGTGTAATACAATACAAAATCATACAAGTGCAGAAGGGCACGTTGCCCATGTGCAGTGTCCACATTTGTTTAATAGTAGCATAGATTATACACACTCCCTTAGGGAGTATGTTTAATCTATAGTAGTTTACAGCAACTGGATAAAACATTTTTCAATATTTGTGTAAAAATATGTGCATTTAGAGAGTTATTAAACTGGAAAACTGCAATTTACTGCAGACTTTTCAGAGAGGTTAATTCGATGTTTTAATTCAGCTTAATGAAAACATAATATAGATATGTATACAAATATAAGAACTTGAACTCTTAGAGAGCCTTTGAATGTTATTAGACTAACGAAAAGGGTTGTGCATGTTTACAAGAGCTACTCAGCAACAAACCCCATTTAATTCACCTCTAAAAAATATATTCTTAAAGTGCACTGAGCAGCAGCATACAAAATACCATACTATAACTTGCCACAATAGTTACAAAATGCTCGAACTGGCATTGTGATATTTATAATTCGGCTTATATTTCTCCAACAGATTATTCATCTGTGAAGAAGTTATCATGTCTAATAACATCCAAGCACAGAATCCTTGCCTAAAATGGTACCTATCTTGACAAATTATTTATTTGTTGTGTCCTATATTACGGACCGTGGCACACTGGGTTGGTAACATTACTGAAAATAATACGACATTTTGGCTGCATTTAAGCAGCTACCGTCATGACAGAAAGGTCATATTCCTTTTATTAGCGAATTTCCCATATAGGGAATAAGCTATTACCGTAGTACTCATGGTAAGACCTGGACGCGGGACCGATTTTTTTTTCGTTTTGAGGTCCCTAGAGGCCAAAAACACCCTCCGTTCAAATTCACACATATATATATATATTTTTATATATATTTATATATATATATTTATATATATATATATATATATATATATATATATATGTGTCCGTTAGCACGATAACTCGAGCAAAAATGATCCGATTTTGATTAAATTTGGTACAAACGTGTAAAGCTACGTTTATTCGAACGAGTTCGCGATCCAGCATGATCGGACCATGGGAACGGGGGTTTACGGGGGGTTTTATGGGGTAAAAATAGGTTTTTCCCATTTTTGACCCAAAAAACATAAAATTTAGCAATTTCTTTCCAAACCATTTTGTAGAGCTTAAAAAAACAAATAATTTAGTATATTGAAGAGTTATTATGCGCCTAATGGTTACGGAGAAAATTCCAAAAAATTGTAAATTTAAAATTCCCATGTTATTCTTATGGAGAATAAGTAAACTGTTGTAGTTTGCTTGTTTATGAACATATTTTGATCAAATTTGGAAAATGTTTTTATTTCTTACTAACTATTAACTTTTTACAAAAAAAGTTTTACCCTCCCTGATGCAGCAAACCTAAGTACTTGTTAAACTAATTCTATTTAAATCGGGAATAAATCTTACTAATATTATAAAACTGAAAGTTTGTGAGTTTGTGTGTATGTTTGTGTGTGTGTTTGTTGCTCAATCACACATAAACTACTGGACGGATTGGGCTGAAATTTGGCATGATGATAGCTCACATTCCCGATTAACATTAACGCATATTCTTATCTCAAAAACCCTTTCGGGCTCCGCCCCAGTGGTTTTGTAGTTCCCCATGTTAATCTTTTGATTTTTCATATTTAAAAGGAATTAATGAATCTTAACAGCTGTTTCAATTAAACAAGTTGGTTCTGTTCTATGATGTTCAACAGCATAAAAGTTACAAGGATTACCAACAGGGTGCAGCACTATTATTTTTTTTTAATTTATGACAACAGCTAATTTCCAACCAAAAGGTGAGTGAGCGTAGCGAACGAACTTCAACCTGGAGGTGAGTTAGCGTAGCGAACGAGCTAACCTGAAGGCAAGTGAGCGCAGCGAACGAGCTCCAACCTAAAGGTGAGTGAGCGTGGCGAACGAACTTCAACCAGGACGTGAATGAGCCATGCGAATACTTATGAAGTTAAACGGGGCGAAGCCCGCGGGTACAGCTAGTGTTATATAAGTAGACATTTCAGTGTAAATCAAATCAGTCAAATGAAAATTCGCTTAGTCTGCAGGTTTGCTGCGGCGGGGGTATTAAAATATATCACATCAGCCTTTATAAATTACGTTGATTAATAATGCATGTAAACATCAATATTTACGTAACAGACAATTTACAGTATTTATTTTGCTTTTTGGAAATGCCACATTGCTATTTTATTTGCATCATTTGTTGCAGCCACATGACCATATAAACGAGTAAGCCCCTAACATTACGTAGAGAGATTAATTGACAACTTTATGTATGTATAAGGCTGAGACAACAAACTGACATCCCCCATATCAATGAGTTTTAGCTTTAACAGTACCCCACGGGGATTGCCCAACTCCGCGCAGTAGTCAAATTTAATCCGAGGAAAAGTTTTATGGCCCCCGAAGGGTTCAGCCCAACTCCGCGCGGTGGTCACTTTTAGTGTCAAGTCTAACTCCGCGCGGTGGCCACTCCTAATATCTACGGTCGTTGTTTTGGTAAACTTTTTACCAAAACAAAGGCTACAGCACATTTGCATGGACGTGAGTTGAAGTTTCCAAAAAGTTTGCTGCTGTAATTACAATAATACCCCCGCCGGAGCAAAACTGCAGACTAAGCGAACTTCCATTTGCCTGATTGCATTACCAGTAAAATATATCTTTCAAAATATACTATTTATTCCCTATTTAAATAGCATTAGTTTAATGAGTGCACATAGGTTTGCTGCAAGAGGCAGGGTAATAAGTGTTTTTGTGAAATGTCAATAGTTAAGTGTAAAATAAATGCATTTCCAAATTTAATCAAAATACGCTCCTTTTACAGGAAATTACAACAATTTACTTATTCTCTATAAGAATAACACGGGAATTATAAAATTAAAATTTGTTGGCATTTTTTCTGTAACCATTATGGCGCATAATAACACTTCGATATACTAAATTATTTGACTTTAAGCTCTACAAATTGCTTTCAAAAGAAATTGCAAAAATGTACATGCTTTTAGGGTCAAAATTGGGAAAACTCGATTCTTTCCCCCATAAACCCCAGTTTCCATGGTCCGATCGTGCTGGTTCGTGAACTCGTTCGAATAAATGTAGGTTTAACGTTCATATAAAATTTAATCAAAATTGGATAATTTTTGCTCGAGTTATCGTGCTAACGGACATATATATATATTTATATGAATTTGAACGGATGGTGTTTTCGGCCTTTGGGACATAAAAACGAAAAATTAAATCAGTGGGTCCATGTCTTACCATAATACCTACGGTAATAACTTATTCCATATATGGGGAATTCGCTAAAACGTTGGTCTGGGTCTGGCTTCAATGAAAATCCTCTTCATAGACGTCAATTCGGCATTTAGTAAGACGTAAAAGAAATATTTTAGCTTATTATACATGCAAAATTATAGATTCACAACTGGAGGTGAAACTTAAAAACCACTAGGCCTGTGTAAGAAGTTCAAAAAGTCCGTGCGAAGAGTGGATACGTATGAAAGTTTCTGAAATTCACAGCTCACAATTATTTAATACTAACGATGATTAATTTGACCAATTTTGGCTCACTTGCCCTGGTATTTTGAACATTTTATACGTAGAGTAATTAAATATAAAGTCAATTTTGAAGTCTGAAGTTTTATTATACTGCTTTAAGTATTGATATAATTTTGTATTGCAAGTCGTAAAAAAACATAGAAGTTTGTCGGCAATTTTTTTCCATTTTGAGGTGTGTAGCTAACTGTTGTATGAAACAGAGATTACGGCTAATTTTTTATAGCAATCTGCGGTTGTATACAAAACTAATATTTTTGAACTTGAAGAATGCTAAAGTTCACTAACTAAAGTTCAGAGAGCTCTAAAGCCCAGTAATATGAATGATTGAGTATTGTAGAATTTGGAACGTATAAATTCACAGTCACTCTTTCTCGCCGACTTTTTAAAACTTCTCATATTAGTGGTTTTTAAGCTTCATCTCCTGTTTTAGGTAGGTATATATTATCTCTTTACTTTCCTATAAATGAAAAACATAACATAAAGTATAACATAATTTCAAAGTTCAAACACAAACTCTAAGCCGTCAGGGCTGTGAGAGCCAAAATTGACCACTGCGCGGAGTTGGACATGTGCCGCGAGGGATCCGAAGTGACCACTGCGCGGAGTTGGGCAGTCGGTTTTGACAGATTTCTGACCACTGCGCGGAGTTGGGATAAGCCCTACCCCACAACCAATTTCTCAAAACTATGATAGAGGGTTATTCATTGGCACAGAAGTACGATATGAACTGACGCGACAAGACGAAGGGAAAATCAAAAACGGATATACATCCCTTTGAAGTTAGAACGTGCCTTCTCAACAAACAGATATTTTTTCTTATATAAAATCATAGATTAATTTGCTTTACACTGGCAAAATTGCGGACATATAGAAATCACTACTAAAAAGTTATAAAATTTAGCATTTTTTTAAACCAGAGTAGGTAAAGTGTAACTGCAAAAGATCCACCAATACGATTTCAATACTTTTTAAAGGTTCCTCCAGACGAAGAGATACCAGTTAACAAACTAATAACAACTCCGATGACGTACGGACTGGGAAATATTTTATTCATTGAATGATCAACCATATTTGGTAACCAACGCAATTAATACCATTATTGTTTTTACACTATTACTCTTTAAACAATGCTAAATGATCAAAATATGTATAATTTAACTCAATTTATCGCAATTAGGCTCAGCTTGAGCCTGAGCCTTGAAAGTAACCGTCGATTTTGACGGGTTACGCCTAGTATAATCTAATCATAGATGAAGTAATGTAATGAGATAGGCAACCATATCGAGTTTAGCGTGGGCATATTTTAGCCTAGTAGTAGGCCTAATAGTAGTGTGCTGCTCCTATAGTCCTCGCCACCCTAAGTTGAGGCAGCCAAAGGCCGCACTAGATATACACCGTGCGGCCTTTGGCTGCCTCAACTTAGGGTGGCGAGGATTATAGTCCTAGTATATCGAGCTCTAAATATGTGCGTTACCAACGGAAGCGCAAACAATGGCATTGTTTCCTATTGTACAAGCCTTCGAGCGCCCGGTTGGCGGTTTTTTGCTGTGTCTACTCACTACTGCTTGATTTCATCGCAGAGGCGCAGTGTGCGTGTTGTTAAGCGTCACAAAAATGCAAATATTCCATTTATATTATTGAGCGAAGCACTTATACGTCGACTCTTATGCATTTAGTCTACACCAAAAATACTTATTATTTATTTATAAGTATATTACTTATATTAATTAAAATTACTATATTAATTTTATTTGTATAGATTTTCAATTAAAAGAATTTATTGAGCGAAGCTCACTTTCCCTCACTTTGTAACTTCTTTGTAAGAGCATCAGAATGTAATGGCTTGACCAATTGATATGAAATTTGGCCAACAGCTAAAGAATACTGAGCACAATGTTTATGAAAAAAATATTTGCAAATTTCCTTCTGGATTTTATTTTACGGGTCATGCAATTTCGCTTGTTGTTTTAATGTAAGTTGAAAGAAAAATTATATTGGGTTTATTACATATGGGTTTATCTCGTTTCATTTAAATAAGATAAACATATGTGAATTGTTTGTAACTGTTTTGTTTACATTTCAATGTTTACTTTCATCCTAGGTTAAAGTTGGAATGTAACAGTTCATCAATGGAAGTAACAGTGTTGCTATATTTGTTTTGAGCATGCCTCAAAGGCCACGTCGTAATATTGGTCGTCACACCAATAATGCAAATATTGTAAGAGAGTGGCGTCGTGAACAAGAAGAACCAGATGAAGCAGTGGCGGAAGAAGCTGATAGTGATAGGCAGTTAGCTAATCAATTCCAACATGAATTAGATGCACTAAAAGTTTACACTTGCTCTAACTGTCATCACCAACAACTAACAGCTTCAAACCAATCACCGATTTGTTTGCGTTGTCGTTCAAATGCAACTAAATTCATGGCGTTAAATAATATGGATGTATCAAGTGTCCCGAACGAATTAACTGACCTGACGATTGTAGAACAAATGTTGATTGTACGAGTACATCCCGCTATGCTCTTTTACAAAATGCAAGCAAATGGTCAGGATGGCCAGTTTCACTACAAAGGTAACATCCATTAATGTTGAGCAAGATATTAATGAAATAGCATCTGTCTTACCTACACTGCCCGAAAACTTAAAAGTCATCATTGTCCAACGTCAAGGCGTCTTTGGCCATATCGATTTCAAAGTTCGACGTGAAATTTAAATAATGCTTCGCTCATTTATGCGTCTAAAGTGGCAGACCACCCTAGTTACGCCAGTTTGTTTGTTTTGATTTAACCATTAACCTAAAAGTTTGACACGTATGAACACATGATTGTACTAAAGAGGTTCGTCTTCAAAGATATTCCACCACACCTTCCCACTTCTAGCTAAAAAATCGAACTATGTACAGACATGGTACAGACTTATCTATTTTTCACTCCCCACTTTAAATAAAACATGTGATTGGAATTTCTCACATTTGTTTGGACTTTCTGTTTATATTTCGTTGTTATTTCGTTACCATCATGGCAACCCATAAATTATTATCAATTAATTATCAATTTTTGAGATGGGGACGCCACCTAGGTGCAAATTTTAACATAAGACCCATGTTAATTTTTTGAAGTTTTCAAATTCATATTTTGTGCTTATTTTTGAGCCTATGTATTTTAATTTATAAAGTCATTCTCTACATTTATTTCTAACAGTATGCGTAGATTTTCCCTGCGATGCACATAAGCTGAGAAAAAAGGTTTTAAAGCATACTATCTATTACCCACGGGCTTCACCCCGTTTTAATTCATAAGTATTAATAAAATTATTGATTGGTTAAGTTAAACTTGAATAAACAAAACAGAATACAGAAATACAAACAAATAATTACACCTGATTTTAATAAGAAAATAAATTGAAAGAATAACATACAAATAAGGACAGCTGAGGTTTTTTAACATTATGTATAAGGAAAGTTCCCTTTGGAAAGCAATTACGACCCTAAAGGGCGATTTATGAAATAATGGATAGTTTTGCGCAAGGTTTTTCTCGTCATGACGAACATTTTAAGTATATGGTTTATGGAAGTGTGACTTGTAGTTTTCTCAAAATTTCATGGGTACTTTTGGCTTTATATATAGACTAGGGGAAACCCGTCGAAATCGACGGTTACTTTCAAGGCTTACGTTAATTCATCTAACTGCGATGCATTGGGTGAAATATATTTTGAGCATTTAACATTGTTCAAAGAGTAATAAGTGTACAAAATTACAATATTGCGTTAGTTGCCAAATTTGGTTGTTCATTCAATGATTAAAATATTTCCTATCCTGTACGTCATCGGAGTTATTATAAGTATGTTATATGGTATCTCTTCCTTTGGTAGAACCTTTAAATAGTATTTAAATCGTATTGGTGGATCTTGTAGTTAAACACTTCCGCGACTTCATCAGTGTTTGAGAAAAAATATATGTTTGTTGAGAAGACACGTTCTAACTTCAAAGGGAGTTATATCCGTTACAGTGTAAGTTTGATTTTCCTTCGTCACGTCGCGTCAGTTCATATCGTACTTCTGTGCCAATGAATGAACCCTCTAGCATAGTTTTGAGAAATTGACTATGGGGTTACTGATAAAGCTGGAATTCCTTGACATGGGGGATGTCAGTTAGTTGTCTCGGCCTTATCAATAACATAAAGTTGTCAATACAATCTCTCTACGGAATGTTAGGTGTAGTGGAATGCATGAAGTAAAGTTGGCTTTTATTCTTGAACTGTTAGGGGCCTCCTAGTTCATATGATCTTGGCGGCTTCATTGGCAATAAATAATGCAAATGACATAGCAATGGAACATTTCCAAAAAGCAAAAATACTGTAAAATGGCTGTTACGTATATATTGACGTTTACATTTTGTTAATCAACGTATATGATAAATACTTTAATCCTTTAATACGTTTTTTATGGCGACCATTCATAGTAGGTGAGCCAAGTATGAATGGAGATGAGTGTAGGATGAGTGGCACGATCTTGAAGTCTTGTTAGTGACTAAGGCCGACATTCCTTGGATACAGCTGTTAACTAATAGCCAATACAGCGAATGGCAACCAAGGGACCTACAGTTTATAGTTGAATTGGTACCAAATTTTTTTTGCATTGGTATTTATGAATTGGTATAATTATCAGGATAGCACTGCGGGTAGTTGTAGTACTCACTCGTGCGGACGTTAATCCACACCAGGGAGTATCGCATCCACAGTGCATTCCTATAAATATCCACAATTCGTGACCTAGTAGCTGGATTACAGGACGACGCCACCCGTCCCAGTCAAAGGATTATGTGATCTTTAAAGGGAATATGACCTTTCTGTCATGACAGTAGCTGCTTAAATTGTATTTTTTCTTTGTACCATATTTTACAGCCAAAATTTCGTGTTATTTTCAATAATGTTACAAATTCGGTGCGCCAAAGTCCGTAATATAGGCAGGTGCAAATAATTTGTCATGATAGGTACCATTTTAGGCAATGTTTCTAAGTTTGGATTTTATTAGACACAATAAGAACAGATATTTCTACATAAATATTTGATATTTTGTAGAATAATATGTTAAAATGTAGGCAAAAGTGGCAAAAAAGGCACACACCAACCCGTACAATAGATATAAGATAGTTCAATAAGAAATAATTTAAGAATTGCTGTGATAAAAGGATTTTCCACTGATTTCGTAATGGAACGTTATATTGCAAAACATGGCATGATAAAGAAGAAAATAAATTTTAAAATTAGAAAATAACATTGCAAATACTTATTTGGTTGAATTCAACTCCCAATAAATATGTGTTGTTTGAAATACAATTTAAAAATGAACAGCTGTTTCATTAAAAAGTATTATTCTCATGGCCAAAATGTAAACAACTCTGTTGAGGGATCTTTTAAGGCTTCTGGGGCAGAGTCCTAAGGGATTTTGCTTAGTTTTTCTTTTGATAACTCATCTACAGACCAAGACCTTTCTTTGGACACCTCTACCAAGTTTCTACGCCCAACCGTTCTCTCAAATTAGTGGGGACAAAGTTTCCAATCAAATATTTAGATTCCCCCATGTTAATCTTATGGGAGAAACGCCAACTTTGATGGCTTGTGGGGCAAAGCCCGAGGATTTTTACTACATGAATTGGCGAAAGGGGGCGTCTACACAAAAAATACTTTATTTTGACACGTCGTTTGTAAAAATCCGTCCATTATTAACGGAGGAGTAGTGTTTTCTAGAAATCGCCTTCACGTATTATATATAAGGATTTCTGCTTGCCTATTAATATTCACTATATGCAATACCATTCACTTAGATCACGCATCTGCAGTTGTTCGCATTTCACGGATTGTGGCCCATTCTGTAAGTAACAGCTGTGTTTACGTCGTATACATAAAGTTGGGCACTTTGGTTCAATGTTAGAGGGTATTAACGGTCCAATCAGATAGTAGTATGTTTTCTGTGCCGATGGTAAAAGGAGTCCGGGTACTTAAAATTATGTAGACTAACTGAATGATGTCGATTCATTTTGACACATCGTTTTTAAAAATCCATCCATTATTAACGGAGGAGTAGTGTTTCGTAGAAATCGCCTTCACGTATTATATAAGGAGTACCATAAGATATTTTTATTAACATTTGATATTATTACACACCAAGTTTAACATGGAGGATTCGAAATTTTTAATGTCAAACTTTGTCTCAACTAATTTGAGAGACCGGCTTGATAAATAAAGACATGTTTATTTATTATTTGTTTTATTAATTAGTTTGAAATAAATAGAAGTAGGGAAACTTCTTTTTTAGCAGTAGCAAAGCTCTGCCATAACAATTACATATAAAAACCGATGTTCATAGTTTTGTTTACTGATATCAATATTTAAATGAAGTATGATAGCATTACTAAGTGAAAAATTATCAGTTCACTGAAAGTTTATGTGAACACGAGACATCTTCTATATAAATAAAATTATTAGAGTTTTGTCTGTACATTATTTCTTAGTACGATCTAGGACTTGCCTGAAATATTGTGTAAAACAGTTGTACACAGTTACTGTTACGGGCTAGAACTAGCGTAAGATGTGTTGGTGGGATAGAAAAAGGTAGAAAATTACAGGTCGCGTGACTTTCTCTCAGTAACACTCTTAAATTGTATTTTAGCTTTTATTATGGTTTAAAACGCAATACCATAGATCCAAAATGTTATAACACACATATTCTTACTTTGTTCAGTTGAATTAAGGGTAGAGTCAGCGTAAAGAAAATTAGCAAAATACAGGGCAGATAGTGGCGTACACAGGGTAGTATTATAGATTAAACATAGTATTTGAAAGCTAAAAATAGATCGTTTAAGGAGTTTTCTTATCGAATAAATTCCTACTGTGTGTATTGATGTTATTATCATTGTTTTTCAAACGTGCTATTATCTCACGTCAAAAATGTGCTAGTATAATTAACGACTAGTGTACATGTTGCTCTAAATCGAGCAATTGCAAAGAAGTAAAGTAGTTATTTAAAAAACAATTATTAACTTATTTAAAAACGAATAAAAGTCATAATTTCCGATGAGTTTAAAAGACTAAACTCATAGATGGGACGTACCTAACATTTCCATATAATAGCCTAAACATTTCTTGTAAATATTTTACCATTTTTCAAAAGCTGATCTGGTTTTTAGTGTATTCTACAAATTTTTCCCACTTATAGCCAGATTAGGTAGTCCATGTTGATCTTCGTCAATGATAACGTAGTCAGCATGGTACTACCCATGGTCACAAGTACGTTTACAAATTTCAGTAATTTTTTATTGAGATACAATTTTGTTTTTACAATAGGTACTTAAGAACTGCCTGATTTTCTGCATAACCTCTCTGTCACAATTTTAATTGCCTCAATTGGCATCAATTTGGCTAGTTACAGTTATAACGTAAGTTATATTTACCTGAAAATATGCAGAATTGTAAGGCCTAATGTTGTTCAGATGGGTTTTTGTTTCCCTTGAATGCGAATAATGCGAATCCTACAATGCAAGTTTTATTAAGGTTTCTTGGATGTAGTCATATTATTTTAAAATCACTTGACTTTTATGAAAACGTATATAATGTCCTTGCCGTACCAGTTTAATTCGGCCTTAGAGGGGTTTCCTTTGCAAATCATCATAAAGTTAAGTCCGTGTTTCCTACAAAATATTAGCACTTCCGATAACATCCTTGTTCATTGTTTGTGGGAATCTTCATATTGTAGACTGTGTTCTTCTTTATATAGGATAATAACGATAGTATTTTTTAAAAATCTCGATTTCTGCTACTTGGTGGCGTTCTATGACTTTCCTATGTTTCCATGGTTAACGAATCGGTTCTTTCAATTATTGCTCAAGAATTACAGTACCCTGTCAATTAATTATTACTATTTGGTAAAATAAATCAAACTACCCGTCGAAATCGACGGTTATTTTCAAGGATTACGCTAATTCATCTAACTGCGATAAATTGAGTGAAATTGTACATATTTTGAGCATTTAGCATTGTTTAAAGATTAATAAGTGTAAAAACAATAATGATACATAGTTACCAAATATGGTTGATCATTCAATGAATAAAATATCTCCCATACTGTACATCATCGGAGTTATTAGTATATTATCTGGTATCTCATCGTTTGGATTAAACTTTAAATAGTATTAAAATCGTATTGGTGGATCTTTTGTAGTTAAACACTTCCGTGATTTCATCAGTGTAATGCAGATTAATCTATGATTTAATTTGAAAAAAATATCTGTTTGTTGGGAAGACACGTTCTAACTTCAAAGGGAGATATCCATTACAGTGTAAGTTTGATTTTTCCTTCGTCATGTCGCGTCAGTTCATATCGTACTTCTGTGCTAATGAATAACCCTCTATCACAGTTTTGAGAAATTTGTTGTGGAGTTACTGTTAAAGCTGGAATTCCTTGACATGGGGGATGTCAGTTAGTTGTCTCAGCCATATCAATTACATAAAGTTGTCAATATAATCTCTCTACGGAATATGAGGTGTAGTGGAATATACTTGAAGTGAAGTTGGCTTTTATTCTTAAACTGTTAGGGACCTCCTAGTTTATATGGTCTTGCGGCTTCATTGGCAACAAATAATGCAAATGACATAGCAATGGGACATTTCCAAAAAGCAAAAATACTGTAAATTTGCTGTTATGTGGTAAATATTGACGTTTACATGCATTGTTAATCAACGTATCTTATAAAGGATGATAAGATCTAGTTTAAAAGGAATATAACCTTTCTGTCATGACAGTAGCTGCTTAAATATTATTTACTCATTGGGCCATATTTACAGCCAAAATGTTGTGTTATTTTCAATAACATATGGGTAAGTTACATATATTGTTTTGCTGCTGATCAGTGCACTTTAAGAATATATATTTTGGAGATAAATTAAATGGTTTTTGTTGCAGAGTAGCGCTAGTAAACATGCACAACCCTTTTCGTTAGTCTAATAACATTCAAAGGCTCTCTAAGAATTCAAGTTCTTATTTGTATAGGTACATATCTATATTATGTTTTCACTAAGCTGAATGAATACATCGAAGTAACCTTTCTGAAAAGTCTGCAGTATATTGCAGTTTTCCAGCTTAATGACTTTATTTATCATGCAAATATTTCTACATAAATATTGTAAAATGTTTTATCCAGTTGCTGTAAACTACTATTAATTTAACAAAATATGGACACGGCTCATATAGGCACCGTGCCCTTCTGCACTTGTAGGCTATTATTTTGTATAGTATTACACAATTTAATATTTTTCCAATGATTGAAAACATGTATGACAATAATCTCATGAACCTATGATGATCTGTCTAGAACAATATGATAAAAATAAAGACAAAAATGGTGAAAAGGGCAGTCACTAACCCGTAAAATAGATATAAGGTCAATAAGAAATAATTTTAAGAGTTACTGTGATAAAAGGATTTTCCACTGATTTCGTGATGGTATATATTGCAAAACATAGCATGATACAGAAAAAAAATAATTTTAAAATCAGAAAATAACATTGCAAATGCTTCTTTTGGACAGTTCAGTAACTCCCAATTAATGTGTCTTGTTTAAAATACAATTTACAAATTAACAGCTGTTTCATTAAAAAGTATTATCCACATGGCCAAAATGTAAACAAATCTGTAGAGGGATCTTTAAAGGCTTCTGGGGCAGAGCCCTAAGGGAATTTACTTCGTTTTTCTTTTGATAACCCATCTACAGACCAAGAACTTTCTTTTGACACCCCTACCAAGTTTCTACGCCCAGCTGTTCTCTCAAATTAGTGAAGACAAAGTTTCCAATTAAATTTTTAGATTCCCCCATGTTAATCTTATGGGAGAAAATCCAACTTTGATGGAAGATCCTGCCCAAACTAATAAAGATATCAAAAAACGAAAAACACTTTGCAAAACTACAGATCAGGGCAATTCTTTTGACATTTTAATCATCAAAATCGGTCCAAAAATGAGGGAGGAGTTCTGTTCACAAAAATCGGCTTAGCGTATTATATATATAGATAGATTGTCCAGGCTTTCTCGATTTTTTTACATTGTACTCGTAATATGTACGAATGTAA
The DNA here is from genome assembly GCF_028750875.1 of Macrosteles quadrilineatus. Classification (NCBI taxonomy): domain Eukaryota; kingdom Metazoa; phylum Arthropoda; class Insecta; order Hemiptera; family Cicadellidae; genus Macrosteles; species Macrosteles quadrilineatus. Next base: position 78,154,648 of record NW_026542599.1, on the reverse strand, counting down.
ATTAAAATAACTAGCTGTTACCCACGGGACTCAACCAGTTTGACTTCATAAATATTTGATTGATTAAGTTAAGCTGAAATGAACAAAACAGAATACAGTAGTACAAACAAATAATCACCCCTGATTTAATGTACAAATAAGTACAGTTGAGTTCTTTTTATCATTTAGGTATTTATGAAATAATGGATAGTTTTGCACTAGTTTTCTCGTCATGACGAACATTTTAAGTATATAGTTTATAGGGGTGTGACTTGTAGTTTTCTCAAAAGCTCATGGGTACTTTGGGCTTTATATGGATAAATATTTAATTTCCACAAAATCAGTAAATGTAACCAATGCGTTTCGTTGAATTGAAAAACAAATAACACAATTAAATTATACAACTGATGTAAACAATATTATGTTCTTCTTAAGGATAACATGGGAACTTAAAAAACCACTAGGGCAGAGGCCAAGGGACTTTAAAAAAAAATGTTAGGCCAGTTAGCAAATCTACGCAACACGCTCTTTCCAATGAGACGTCAATGGATAAAATTGGTTAAGAAATGGCGGAGGATTTAACCGACAAACTTCGTGTTCGCGTATTAATTATATAGATTTCATATGTGCATGAAATGTTGGTGTGAAACCAACTTGTAGACCTTTGAAGTAGAGGCTATATTTATCCCCAAAAAGTATCAAACGCCAAGCTCCTGAGCAAATCTTTTCTATCACTTTAAAGTTTGTTTCGTGTTTTTAGTCTTCACGTACAGATACTTAAATGTTTGTATTAAATTGTTAGCAATCATAAATCGTGGACAGAATTTTCCACAAAAGATAAATAGAATATATTTAAACACCCTAGAACTCCTTAGAGTAACATAAAAAAAATATTTTTTGTTAAGGCTTCGTCATAATGTAAAAAATACTCAATACAACAAATTCATTAATTTTACATAAGTAAACGTTGATAGTTGTGTGCGTATTGTATTTTTTATACATCTTCTGTATACATCTAGTCCTCTATATTTTCTGTGTACACAAATGCTTTTGTATACAATTTATTTTGCAGCTCACAGTAACTGAGAAATATTTTAAACGGGTGAATTGTTTTTATAAATGTTTGCCATTATTTCTCAACCCGTGCTTAAAAAATTAGTGACTCGTGGATAAAGCCAGATACCAAATTTAATCTAAATCGGACCACAGGTTTTGTCTGTAGCTCTGTATCTGGATCATACAAGTGTGTATTATATAACCTGATATTAGTCAAAATATGTTTTATTCTATAACGTTTAATTTAATTAAACATAAAAGTCATGCTCCCTCCATTTTTAAAGTATTCAGTCCAAAAATGTAATAAATTTACTTGTGCATACATATTTATTTCGTTTTAATAAATAATTGAGGTGATGCAATACACTTATGTAGGCAGTCGCAGCAGTCGAAGCCGGGCATAGCGCCTAGAGTTTTACGAACGCAAACCGCGCAACGAGTAGCTAAATGAGCCGTAGAGTAAGTGAGCCATCTAATATTTTGAAGAGGGTTCACTTACTCTACGGATCATAGTGCCAATGAACTGTAGAGTAAGTGAGCCATCTAATATTTTTCTGCAGGCTCGTATAGTATACGAGCCTATTCCTATAATTTATATTATTCATTATTTTGGCTCGTATACTATACGAGCCGATTCCTGAATTATCAAATAATTCGTAAGCTTGGCTCATAGTCACTATGATCTGTAGAGTAAGCGAACCTTCCTACTGTATTTTTAAATATAATACACGAGGCTCATAGGCACAATGATTTGTAGAGTAAGTGAACCCTCTTCATTTATTTTTTATTTTCGATAGGCTCGTATAGTATACGAGCCTGTAGTGCAAGTGAACCTTCAATATTATTTACAAAGCTCGTATAGTCTATGATCTGTAGAGTAAGTGAGCTGTCCCCGCTGATCTTCGGACGTGCCAAGAAGCAAACATCAAAATATCAATCATTGATGGGGACGCCACCTATAGATGCGTATTTCAACCCAAATATGAGTGAAGAGTGAAGGATGAGTAAGATGGTCAGTAAGGTAGGACTCGTTCAATCGCCTGAGGTAGGGAGATTGAATCTGACAATAATATAAGAATACAAAATTACAATAATTATATTATTCTTAGATTTATGATCATAAATAAAAAACAGATTTTTCCTGAACTGTAAAATTCCTTTTCTCGAAGAACGATGAATGAAAGGATAATAATTTATGCTTTTATGTATTATGATGTATTGTGTACTTCGAAGCTTCCTGGCGAAATATGTTTTGTTTTATTAAACGTAGCCTCCAAAAAAAATCAGTAACAAGAAATCAGCTGGAAACCATTTATTGTGTTGTTGTCGTTGTCGCCGTTGTCGTTGTCACTACTAGCATAGAATCTATGCTAGTAGTGACAACGACAACGGCGACAACGACAACTTTGTTTACGTTTATCTGTTTATGTTTATTAAATGTTTATCTGATAAAACATCTATAATATTAAAACGAAACAGTGTTTTTTTTATTTCACGATTCTGAATCAACCAATCGACGGATTTTCATGATTTTTGTATCGAAAGAAAGATAATTTTGAGAACTAGGGAATGTCGAAGCCATAATTTTAGTTTAGGGTTTCAGTTTTTTAGAAATTAAGTTTTAATTTTTAAAAAGTCTAGCAGCCGACGCTAAGATTCTAAACTAGCTTTTGGCATAAAACAATTTGCTTAACATAAATAACAGCTGTAAACATTCAGCTTTTGTGTCACAAATTCAGCATTTGGATAAAAATGTAAAGACATACTTAGGGTTGACTTATTCATACTATGTGTAATGCTAATCATTGATACGTTCAATTCTTCTGTAAGAGGATGGCAGATTAATTAAATTAGACATAGTAAAATACTAGGATGTTCAAATTATTTTTTTAAGGAATCTTTGTAATCTTCGATTTGTTTTAGAGCAATATAATTTGTTTTAACTAACAGCTGGTTTAATATAAACTATGGAACTATGAGGTTATTTTATTTACTCTTATTTTGTCATTGATTATAGGAAATAAGTAAGATTAGTAGAGATAGTTAGACGACAGTTTAAAATAGTTTAGACCAAAACTAATTAAACCACAGTACAAATCGAGGCTCTGTACACGAGTCTTAATAAAAAAGGATAAATGCAAATTATTTTACTGCTCCAATTTTCAAGGAAAGATTAGAAAAATAACAATGTTTACATGTTTTAATTCTTCATGGTAGTTTTTTTTGTTTACAATTAATGTTTGTCTGCTTTAACTTTGTTTGGATTAGGTCCGGAATATTGATGTCATAAAAAGAAGATCAAGAATAATCAGGAATCACGATTTTAAATTACCACCACAACCTCAGCCGGGTTTTATTCAAAGATAAACAGATGGATGACATAGATTGAACACAACGTCAACATTGACCTAGGATACTGCAATTAGACAAACCATCCTTTTATGAAATCGTGATCAGTTGTGGTTACGTTTGGGGGTGCCTATCAGCGCCACCAAACGTGAAAATATCACTTTTATTTCAACTATGAATATATTGTAGTTTAAATTAACTAATATGGGATATTACGATGTACATTTATTCAATGAGGGTGGGTAATTATCAACGATAGAACTGATAACGGTATGGATAATGAACATTGACAATTACGTCATTAGCTATACTAGCGTGTTTACTTTTTATATTCCTGCTACATGTGACCAGTTCTTTTTTTCAAATGAATGTTTGAACCAAACAGCTGTTTCAAAACAAACTGTTATTGTTTTTACTTTTCTTTGTTTACACTTTTCACTTTTCTTTGTTTACACTTTTCACTTTTCTTTGTTTACACTTATTTATTTAGCAATTAATGCAGCTAGTGAAATTGATATAAAGGATAGGTGTGACGATTAGTTTTGATGTTAGGACACCAAAGTTAAATTATTTGTACTGTGAATTTTATTGGATACTATCGTTTTATTTTAGGTCGTTTCTATTCAGACCTACTGGAAATTGTGTATAGTAGTTGTATTGTGGTGATAATAGTAGGCTACTTCAGTGCTGTCAGTGATGCTGTAGACTATCAGTGTGCGTCTGTGCGAATCGGCTGCAAATCTCACTTCAACCTTCAACGCTTTTCACATCGTAAAAATTGCAGAATCGCTGTTTTATTGTAAAATTATCGGATTTAAAATGCATATCGTATAGGCCTATGATGGAATAAAAACATATTTGGTCACACAACATTTGTTTACAAGATGATTTTTCACATTAAAACTGCAAGAAACTTTGTCTTTATATGTCTAGCTGATCTGAATTGTACACGGTTTTAACTGACTACTGAATTCCCGTACGTAGGACGGGCTAACACCTCGTACTCCCTTATGTTGGTTATACCCTTGTGTTGGTTAGTCTATGCTACTAGTCACTAGTCAGTCTACGCTAGGCTTTTATTTGTTTGATTTTGACAGATAGCCTAGTTAGCGGTCTACGGCCATCGATATCGATGTCTACGGTGACGGCACGGTCACTGTCACATGCTGTCGGTCGCTGAAGCCTGGTTTACACGGGTCGAGTATGTCAGACGAGTTATTCGGCCCAGTTACTAGGCCCAGTTGTTGATTTGTTCAACTCGCCCGGTACTTGACTAGACTGTCTACACGCATTCCTATTTCGAACAGAAGTAATTTTTATAATCTGTGTTCTGTGGTGTAGGGTATTCCGTATACCGTAGCTTTCGTTGTTAAATGTTGTTTGAGTTTAAAATGGGACTTCAAGAGTTTAATGCTGAATTTATAAATTGATTAAATCACTGAATTAGATTATTAGAATTAAAACTGAATCATCCATTTAATTCAGGGGTTGCTTAAAAGTTTTTTTTGCAAATACGATAGACCAAAGTGGAAGGTGATATACTAAAAGAATAAGATTTGTTACAAATTACCATACCGGTACTGCATTTCTTTAAAATAAAATATACAGGCAACAAAAAGTTGCCTCCAAATAAAAAAATGTGAAAACACCGTTTTCAATGTATTTCTGATAGAAAATATTTTTAGGGAGTGAGCTATCTAACAACCCATTGATTAATAAAATCGTTCCAGTAGAACTGTAGATCTTAAGTTGTAAAACAATTTTGAAAACTGAATTTTATAAGAGTGAGTAGATTTACGAACAGCAAGACAATGCAACACAGGGCCAACTGTTCAACTGAACCATTTAGTATTGAGGGTGATTAGGCATACACTACTAAATACTGAACTAACTAACCCCAAAAACACTGATCGTTGTGATCAACTCATTGTCAGCGACCACAAAATAAAAAAAATATTTTTATTCTGTGGTCGCTGGACTCACTTGAGAGCAGTAAACAGATGTTTTGCGGGCAAATCGTGGTGGTGGGGGTAGCTACTGGGCCGAGTAACTCGGTTTTCAACTAAATCACTCGACTCGCTCTCAACTGACCTCTTTTTATCAACTCGCCCGTTGCTCGACTCGCCTGCATGTCTACACCAAGCGAGTAAAAGAGCGAGTGGCAACTCGCACACTGACTCGCCCACCGTACTCGACCCGTGTAAACCAGGCTTGACTCCCTCACTCCCTGACTCTGATTCTGATTGAGAGTTCAGTTCAGATCAGATTCAGTATCCGCCCAAACAAATACTGTACCGATAAATTTCAGTTTGTTTACTAACTCTCCTCTCCTTGGTTAGTTCTTACATTTATTTTTGATTGCACAAGTCTTTATGTTTGAACGTTTTTAAAATTACTGGATATTATCTCCTTGATTTCTGTGATTTAATTCAATTCAAAGTCTAAGTTTAGTTAGTTTACGTGTGATGCAAACTTATAGGTTAAGTTTGTTTTCAAAATTGAGTTTTAATAAAAATTGTGGTTACAGTAAGGTTACCTATTTGAGTGTAATATAAATCCAAACAAAATAAATTATGGGACAGGTAAGTTATTTACTTTTATTTCTTGAGATTAAATTGCAGGTCAGATTAAATCATTTGATTTTAACTTATTTATTTTTAGCATAGTTTTGACGTTACCTAGGCCTATTGTGTTTTTTTTCTGAATGGTATAATAAATCTCTTGTATCTCTTCAGCTACCTACATAGTCTAAGTTACAACACAATAATAATAACCTACATGAAGCTAAGTATGTCAACATGAAAAACATTGGCCTTTTAAACAGTTGGGTTAATTTAATTGTTGGTAATTATTTAGTAGGCCTACCTATTTGTTCATTCAACTCAAATCAAGTTAATTCCGGTACTTTGGTATTATCCGGAGGCCACCCTTGGCGGTTATGTTAGGTCGGGTTAAGTTATCATAAATATGTTTGTAACTTAGCCTACTTAAGTAAGTTTTGTTTTGTTATGAATTGAACGATACCAGATGAGTCACCTACTTTTGCCCGCTAAATCCCCTCCAAGTAAGCGAAGGTCAGTTTGACCGGAATGCGGGCATCACCTGTCACTGCCTGTATCTGGATCCTAGGTCTGTGTCCTGAGTGATTTATTGTCGTGCACTAGGTTTTTATCTCGATAATGAGTTATGTTCTTTTGACCGAAACAAGGAAAATCCTAAAACATATTTTTGATAAACCAACCTAACATAACCGCCGCAGCGCGCTATATAAGGGTGGCCTCCGTTTCAACTCAATCCTCTCCTACATAGCTGCCTTCTGGTAGGCAGAACTCAAAGGTCGTTAACTCTCCGAGCGTCACTTGTCGAAAAATCAAGACTCACAACACACTTTGTGTAGTGTCACTTGTCGATTTTTCGACACACGAACATCGTTTACGGCGAAGGCTCTATGACTGACTGAATCGGATTGAACTGGATCGAGTTAGGTATCGTTCTTTTTGTTAGATTCAGAGCTTTCTCCGGAGGTCTGTCTCTAAGCGCTATTCATTTTAGTTCCGAAAATACTGTAGCAGACAGCTGACGTGCGTATTTGTAAACAGCTTGGTTAACCTCGGACCGATGACTGATGTGTTTTATCACGTTTATCATTGTTTTAGTGTTAAAAATCAAAAGTAGTGATATACGTGGTGCATTATAAGAAGATTTAAGTGATTTTGAAGGGCTGGTTGATGATCCTGAAGAAGTAGGCCTAGGTAGTGATATTGATGTAAATTATCAGCCAGATTCCTAGCTATGGTTAGGCTATGCATTCTTAGCTAAACGCTATGTACTGAAATCTGTTTTTTGCCCATAACTTATTTATTTGCAAATCTACTTCCTTATATTATTATATATTTGTAATCCTCATAAAGTTCAGAACAAAGTGGCTATTTTCAAATATTTATAGGCCTATAATTTATACAATTTCATTGAGCGCGAACTTATTTTTTTTTGAACATTTTCCAAAATATTTTTTTTTTTACCTAAACAATTTTTTTGAAACAAATTTTCCTTATGTTTTATGTATAACTAGCTGTACCCGCGGGCTTTGCCCCGCTTAACTTCATAAGTATTCGCATGGCTCAATCACGTCCTGGTTGAAGTTCGTTCGCTACGCTCACTCACCTTCAAGTTGGAAATCGTTCGCTGCGCTCACTTGTTTTCAGGTTAGCTCGTTCGCTACGCTTACTTGCCTCCAGGTTGATGTTCGTTCGCTACGCTCACTCACCTTTTGGTTGCAAATTAGCTGTTGTCATACATTTAAAAAAGTCATCCCTTTTATTGTTTATAATACAGTACTTTTATAAAGGTTTTTATGTTTTAATATTTAACATTGGAGAATTTAAACGTTGTTAAGTGCACAGGTGTGCTGCGATTGGGGTTTAATACATTTGGACTTATTCAAAAGTAAAATAGTTTTCTGTGCTGCAATCTGTAGAAACACTGTGGCACTATTTCAAATCATGACTAATGCTAATACAGAATGTTGTAGTTATTCAAACGTACAAAACAGTTGGTGAAAGTAAACATCTGCTTTTAAATTATATTTACTAGAGGTCGTCCAGTGGTCGAAACTCGACCAAAAATATTTAATGTTCAGACTTCTTTATTTTCATTCCACACTTTGAATAGAACATGTGATTGGAGTTTCTTCCATTTGTTTTGATTTTCTGTTTATATTTCGTTGTTATTTCGTCACCAGCATGACAACTCATAATATCCATGTTAAATTTTTCAAAATTTTAAATTCATTTTTTGTGCTTATATTTGAGCCTATTTTAATTTATAAAGGGATTCTGCACACCTACAGGAAAATAGCTTTCTAACAGTATGCGTAGATTTTCCCTTTGATGCACACAAGCTGAGAAAAAAGGTTTTAAAGAAACATGCTTGCCTATTAATATATAGATTTGTAAACATTCTAGATCAAAAAGTCTGACATTGGCCCACTTAAAACCCTCTAGGGGCAGAGCCCTTTTGACGGATCTGCACCAAACTTCACTCGAACCATCCTTGAAAGATGCCTAATAATGCCTGAAAGTTTCATTACAATCTGTCGAGCGGTTTCGGAGTCCATAACGTATATACACATATATATACATACATAGTTCCTCTTTTATAGATATAGATATTGAAGCCCATGATTTTCCAAACAAAATGGTATATAGAACAGTAGAATTAACATTGTTTTAAGCTTCTCAGATCCGTTTTAATAAAACCTTGCAAATGCGCCAAAAATAGGCGGACATTAAGGCCTAAACTATGGACACTCGGAGGGTTAGTCGTAATCATGTAAAATTTGGACAGTACCGTAAGTCAATAAAGTATGTTCTTTCCAATTATGTAGTTATTTTTGGTCTCCAGTAAAAAAATCCCTCTAAAAAAAAGTGGCCTCCAGATAATACTAAAGTAACTTACCTTTTAATTCCTTTTTTCAGACGAGTATCAACACATTAAGCCTCTCCAATGATGAAGATGTCCTTGGAAATGATGAACATTGTTCCAAAGGGGCTCTAACAGGGATTTTTGGATGGCTTTTACAGTTCATTTTAGCAGCTCTTGCCTTTACCTGCCTTATCGGTAAGCCAAACACGAAACAACCTAAGCAATTTAACTAATATAGGCCTACTGTTAGCAGTTTAAAGAGCTTCCTCTGAATTAAGTAGGCTAGAGATCCCAGTTATTGATACTAAAATCATTATTGTTCATGAAATACTTTTATTTGTTAAGCTATTCCTTACATAATATAATGTAAAAATGGTGCACACCATACAACAAATAAATAAACTACTAAGTATCAAAAACAATACAGTGACTTAACTTATTGCTAAAATTAGTCTAACCATGGGCTGGACCATTGGACACTTTGGACACACCGGTCATCCATTATCAGGCACAAAATAGAGATTGATAGAAGTTAAAAAGCGTTCAAAGAGCAGGAAATGGTTCTGAGTGCGAGTAACATTAGGTTTTGCTATTCATGTACAACTAACTCATGTGCAGTATTACTTTAACTAACTAGGCCTATAACAACTTTTAGAATCAATGACACATTATTTCTTATTCATATGTTGTACATTACAACCTAATTTATTCTTGCTGACAAACATTAACCTAATCCTAGTTTGGAATGAATTAAACAGAAATCCATTCAACTCTAATTTAAATAGTTTGTATCTCAAACCCTGTTGTTTACAAATATTGTCTTTGCAAATTGTGTTGAAATTTTTATTGTTTCATCTTTCTAGTGAAGCGTTACTGTGAGCCGAGGTTTGAGAGGAGGCCATGGCGGATATGGTTTTACGACACGTCCAAGCAAGGTTTGGGAGCTTTGTTTATGCACATGTCCAACATATTTCTCTCCGGTCTCTTCCAGGGGGATCCTTGCACTTGGTAGGTATATTTTACTCACTGTATGTTTACATGTTGATGGGGAATACAGATCAGTGACTCTCAAACAGATTAAACTTACTACCTCTGGAACCCTTTATTAGTATTCTAACTTATACATGTACTGGTGCAATTACCTGCTGTTGAGTGATCCTTGTGTCCTTGAAATACCTTGTGACCGGGTTTGATCCTTCTGCAGACAAATATCGTATTCTTTATTTTGTTCATGAGAACACGTTGATTTTTTAAAAAGCATTAATTTTTTTTTATTACAATTTTAATTTAGTCACTCACATGGACAAAACAAGTATAATGACCAAAATCGATCGGTTAAGCGGCAGGTGACACGGGAGTAGAATCCAGACTGACTGATATACACCAGTGTCATTGTTTCTTTCATTCCTTCCCCTAATTTTCATTTTTCATGTTGTTTACAGCTAGTCACATCTAAGCTGGCACTTGACCGATCGATAGAAATTTGCTACTAACCTAGTTCAAAAACACTGCCTGCAGTCGTGCGGGTTGCATCAACTGACCGCGCGGTCCGAGTGAAGGCGCTGGCACTGGGATAAATAAAATAGGAATATCTTAATTCTAAGGAGGTTTAACAATTTGTACTTTTTTAAATGAGTGCAAAAAATTAATAAATAATAATACAGAGCTTACCTGTTTTTTACGAAAAGATTACCTTGACTGAATCTTCAAAGATCGAGTGAGAAGTACTCAACAAACTGTGATTATTAGCCAAATTTAAAGGTGGTGTTGTGTGATGCGACATGGTTCTTTACTTCCGCCCAAATCATCTCGATTGGATTTAAATCCGGATGGTAAGAAGGAAGACGTAGTACACTGTGGCCTTGATTTTCCTTTTCTAGGATGTCGTCTAGGACGTATTTTACATGTCGGGGTTTATGTTCCTGGATGATTCTATAAAGTTATGGTTTTAACATAGACTATTCGTAGGGGATATTTCGCTCAGCGAGCCACTTGATCATGTCTTCTTTTCTGCTATTGGAGTTTGGCGCTTTGTCAATTTGTTTGTTGTGATAATTTGCGTTATCTATTACCAATACCGATCGGGGCTGTATATTTGGTAACAACTAGTTAGTGACTCACTGAATGTAATTTGAATTGTTCATGTTATCATGATAATCGAAAGTTTTCTTCCCTGCTTTCCACATAGCCAAAGCGTTGGGGACAAACCCTTGTTCCCCTCCAGCATGGACAATTATTAACCTTTCCCCCTTAGATACTGGAGTATGCAATACATTTTTCGATCCATCCGACCACATTTTACCCGACACATGATCCGTACATACATAGCTCTCATCCATGTATATAATGGGTCTACCCTCTAATCTGTGTCTTTTTATCGCCTGAAGATAAGTGATTCTTTTTTCTCTAATTTCTGTTTTTTTTAGTCATCATGCGGGGGCACCAACCCCGTGAGTCAGCAGCGGAATGTTGGCAGAAAGGTCTTTACCTGCCTTCCACCCTCCCTCCGCCTACACTGCCTACCCTGCCGCGCCTGGCCCCAAGTGCCAGCTTAGCTGTGACTAGCTGTACTTTTGTTTGTATCCCTCCTTGACTATTTTTATTGCTGTATCTAATGCATAATACTTATATTATTATGCATAATATTTTATACAAAAGATTATAAGGTCTCTCAAAACATTTTGCAGGTCCTGTTTTACGGCCTTGTATATTCCGAATTCCTCAATTGTTCCCATGAATGACCATTTGTTGAATTTATGGAGTACTAGCTGGCCCGACAGACGTCGTCCTGTCCTATGCTTTTATGTCAAATGCTTGTTCATTTTCAAGATCCTCGTTGAAGTTCGTTTGCTACGCTCACTCACCTTTAGGTTGGAGCTCGTTCGCTGTGCTCACTTGCCTTCAGGTTGAAGTTGGTTCGCTACGCTCACTCACCTTTTGGTTGCAAATTAGCTGTTGTCATAAATTTAAAAAATATAATTGTGCTGCACCCTGTTGGTAAACTTATCAACTTTTAATGCTATTTAACATCACAGAATCAAATTGTGTAGTTGAACCAGCTGTTAAGATTCTTTAATTCCATTTAAATATGAGTACTCATAAGGTTAACATGGAAAACTCAAGAGCCACTGGGGCGGAGCCCTATTGACGGATCTGCACCAAACTTCACACAAACCATCCTTGAATAATGCTTAATAATGCCTGAAAGTTTCATTACAATCTGTCGAGCGGTTTTGGAGTCCATAAAGGACAAACATACAAACATACATTGGATTTTATATATATAGATTTCTAAATTCACTCACCTTTAGGTTGGATCTCGTTCGCTGCGCTCACTTGCCTTCAGTTACATTAGACAACAAATATTCGTAAAAAACAAATGGAATAGAAACCTATTTGATAGCTCTCATTTGTTATGCATAGATTTGTTTTTAAAAATTACGTTATCATTACAACAGCTGTTTCCTTAATTTCATTTAATCAAGAAATGACAAACATGGCATGGTAAACAAAATAAAACATTCTTCCATTAGATTAACATGTAAACTGCAAAGGGCCATAGGATGCTTCCCTTAAGGGTTTTTGAAACGGAAACAGGCTATTATGTTATTCTAGTACCTAAGGAATATCCCTGTAAATTCATGCCAATTGGTTCAGTAGCCTAGTTTTCTAGTTATAAACGCTGTAACTAACACAACTTTCTTTTATATATTAAGACTAGCTGTACCCGCGGGCCTTGCCCCGCTTAACTTCATAAGTATTCGCATGGCTCAATCACTTCCTGGTTGAAGTTCGTTCGCTACGCTCACTCACCTTCAGGTTGGAAATCGTTCGCTGCGCTCACTTGTTTTCAGGTTAGCTCGTTCGCTACGCTTACTCGCCTCCAGGTTGATGATCGTTCGCTACGCTCACTCACCTTTTGGTTGCAAATTAGCTGTTGTCATAAATTTTAAAAAAGTCATCCCTTTAATTGTTTATAATACTTTGATAAAGGTTTTTATGTTTTAATATTTAACATTGGAGAATTTAAACGTTGTTCAGTGCACAGGTGTGCTGCGATTGGGGTTTAATACATTTGGACTTATTAAAAAGTAAAATAGTTTTCTGTGCTGCACTCTGTAGAAACACTGTGGCACTATTTCAAATCACGACTAATGCTAATACAGAATGTTGTGATTATTCAAACCTACAAAACACAGTTGGTGAAAGTAAACATCTGCTTTTAAATTATTTATTTGTAAACATTGTAGATCAAAAAGTCTGACATTGGCCCACTTAAACCTTCTAAACCTTTTAACCCCTTCGCTTAAACTTATTTTTACACCTAACCGGGCCAAAAAAATGAATTATTTCTGTGTAATTTTACACAATTTACAATATTTTTACCTGCACTCAGAATTTTGTATTTGTATATCAAATACTGTTATTTTTCTAATCAGAATTGAATTTAGATTAAAAAAAACAAACATTTTATTGGTTACAAGTATTTTTATTATTTTTTTATACCATATAATACAAAAAAAAAATTTTTAAATTTTTTTTATTTTTGCCTTTTTTAAAAATTTTTGACTATAAAAGTTAAAAATAATCTTACTGTTCTGCCTTAAAATACTGATTGACATGTTGTAGACTCAAAAAGATATCAAGCAAAGTTCAACTTAGTATGATATGTCTTGAAACATTCGGGTAGGTGAAGCGCAACAAGGCACATTTCGCACTCCCACCGACTGTCACTACGCTTCCCTTGTGCACTACAAACTTTACAGCGTCTTGATGGGTTTTGCTTTACTTCATTAGGTGGGATTTGTCTTGGGAAATGACCCCAAGAAGCTGCTTGAAGCCGTAGAGGGGTTTCAGATGTTGATGGCCGCCCTCTTCGTTTGTAGGCCGGTAGTTGTCTGGTCTGGAACACTTGCTCCGTAAATTTACTTTTGAATTCAGCAAATCCTATCTTCTTCTGGGTGATTTTTTTAAAAACAACATAAGAGTTGAAGAGAGCTATGTCCAAAATGTAAAAAAAAATCTTCTTATACCCTTTACCCTTTCCTCATCGTAGGAAAAGAAGCGAGCTGTTGGTCTTCTCGGTCGATACCGCCCATCGAGCTGTTGTAATAGAGGATGGGTTCAGGCTTGGTAATCACCTCACCGCTGACTCTGTCTCTCTTTCCAGTTGTTTTTTTTGTCTCCCTTACTGTGGAAAGTAGACAAGACACACACTTCTTTCTTGTCCTGCCATCTAAGGGCCATCATGTCGTGGCTAAACGCAACTTCATACTCACCGACATCAAGTTTTCCACTTTTGAAGCTGTCAGGCATATTTGTCCTCCAAGAGTTCACCGTGCCGATCACATTGAAACCAATATGTTTCAATCTATAGTAGAGGAGAGGTGAGGAATACCAGTTGTCAATTGTGAGGGTATGACCATTACCGGAACATTCCTTGACCATTTCAATGACTATGGCCTCGCTCACCAAAAGTTTATCATCCTCAGCAGTGTCTCCACCCCCTTCTTCCACTGTTTCGCCTTGTTTCACTTCAGCACCGGTGTATATTTTAAATTTTGTACAGTATCCACTGCTTGACTCACATTTGTAAAATTTGATTCCGAACCTGGCTCTTTTCTTGGGGTTGAATTGCACATACCCCAACCTCCCACGAAATTTCATCAAGCTTTCATCTACTGCAATGTTTTCATCGGCCAAATATAACCGTGAAAACTTTTGATTCATGTAATCAATGACATACCTCAGTTTCCACATTTTGTCATTCTGAGGCTTATTTTTATTATCACAAATATGGAACATTGTTGATAAGAGCAAAAACCTACGAAAAGGCATAACTTTTCGAAAAAACGGAGTCTCAGTAGTAGCAGTAGGGGCCCAATACGATTGAATGGTCCTTTTCTTCACAAGTGACATCAAAACACATAGACTGTAAAAACATGCCATTTCATCAGGAGTTGTTTCAAACCATTCAGAGAGTAACTGTTTATCTTTACCACTTGCATTATTTTTTTCAATTGTCTCTTCGGCGTATTTGTTCGTTTCTGTAGAAACATGTTGCCAAAAATCATCCTCGACAAACGCGTTGAATACTTCAACTTCAGATGGAGAAGGGCCTAAATTTCTTGCTAAGCTTGCCCTGACACCAGGACAGCCTGTAAAAGGTATTTTGAAAATACTATTGTCTTCTATGGTGTTGGTCCATTTCCAACCTTGTTTTTTCTTTTTCTTAGCTGTTTTAGGTTGGCCCTTAGACCGTTTAGTAGGCTTAGGTAGCACTAAACTAGGATTTTTTCCTTTAGGCCTACCTCGTTTACTTCCCCTTCCCCTTGATCTACCAATAGTTGCACCTCTACTATACTCAGGTACTTGACAAGGAATGGTTTCAATAAAACTAGGGTCATCAGCCTCAGCCTCCTCACTGGGTGTAGGAGATAGTGCAGGTGCAATTACCCTACCTCGGTAAATTTTTTCCATAAATCCAACAGGGTTTTCATCATCAGAACTTTGCTGTTCATAGGACACAGGACTAGGCCTATAAGGCACATTTTGAGGGGACATAGGTCGGGCATAACTACAGGAGGGCTGGTCATGCAAACAATCATTATTTACAGGCTTAGGCCTAACATGCAGGTCATGCAAACAATCACTATTTATAACAGGCCTAGGGCTAGCATGCTCTGTCACACCATTATCAGCTAAATCTTGAGGTTCACAGTCAGCAATACTTATACTATTGCATGCTTCACTTACGTGTTCATTGTTTATTTCTAATAATTCATCATCACTCTCAAGCCTTTCTTCAAATAAATAACAATCACTGTCTGAGTCACTGTCACCTTCAATTAGTTTGGCAATTTCACTTTCGTCCAATTCCCTTCCACACTCATCAACAAATAAAAAGTTACTCATCTTATTTATTTTATAAAACAACTATTTGCAAACGAAAAATAGAATTCAACATAATATAAATACTGTTGTGAAATGACGATGTAAACATAAACAAACAAGGCAGACAGCTGCCAAGACAACGTTCCCAACGTCAGCTGGTAAATCGTAATTTTCAATTGATTGTTTTTGCCGATTGGGCAGGCTGTGGATGACGAAAATACAACCAAATGAAAGCCTGAAGCTTGCAGAACAATAAGCATATGCGATCTGTTGGATTTTTTGGGAACTAACTCGGCAAATATTGGTTTTAATGGCGGACGGCGATTCGCCGTCGCTTCACACAATGGCTCGCGGGAGCACGACGGCGAATCGCCGTCGCTTTAAGCGAAGGGGCTTCTACGATCTTTTAATCTCTTTCCTTCAAATAATCAACCAACTCGCAATAACTCCTGTATAGATAACATAATTGTCAATTTTAATAGGAATCTGTTTGACATCACATTGGGAGATCACTGTTTTTCTGATCATGTACCACTTTTATTTAATATGTATTCTGCTACCAACTCTCTCAGAAGTAAAATACAACCTGGCAGTACATATATTAGATTACAAAAAAATTAAAATGTTGACTTATTTAAATATAATTTAGAAAAACAAAATTGGCAAATGATTGATGATTTTAAACAAAATAAAATTAATGTTCAGACGTTATTTGATGATTTTTTTAAGAAGTATGTTAATTTATGGCATTTTTGTTCTCCTTTGATTAAAGTAACTGATAAGGTTGCATGTAAAAAATCCAAAATTATTAATTGGTATACTCCTTCATTAGCAGAAACAAAAAGTAAAATGTTAACTCTGTACACAATTTATAAGAATATGCTTAAGCAAGGTTCAGAGCACTGTCAGGCTGCTTATAATGTTTATTTGCAACAAAAAAGATTATATCAAAGGGAACTTCTGCAAGCTAAAAAAAATGCTGTAGAGCAGTATATAAGCAATGCCTCAAATTCCTGCAAGGCTGCATGGAAAGTTATAAGCAGTGAGTTTTCTCCAACTCACAGTTCTGATGTCAATTTAGATCCGGATGAATTTAACAATTTCTTTATAGACTCAATAAATCAGTTAAGCAAAGGAACTAATCTCGGTCCCAATAATCCAGTAGAACTCTTGAGTAGTATTCCAAAAAACACAACAATGTTCACATGGTCAGAAATTTCCTCAACTGATGTAATACAAGTAGTATCTAAATTCTCCAACTCTAATTCAATGGATTATTATTGGCTGTCTAACACAATACTGAAACAAACCATCCATATAATAAGTGAGCCACTTGCTTTTATTTTTAACAAATGTATGTCAGAAGGATACTTTTCCTCATTGCTCAAAATATCTAAAGTGATTCCAGTTTTTAAAAAAGGAGATAAAAATTTACATCAAAATTACAGACCTATCTCTATTATTCCGATATTCTCTAAAATATTTGAATCTCTAATGTACAATCAACTTAGTTATTTTTTCGAGTCCCAACATTTATTTTCTGAATGCCAGCATGGTTTCCGTCCTGGTAAGTCTACCACCTCGGCAGTACTTAACTTAACAGATTTATCACTAAATGCATTTGAAAATAAGGAGTCGGTTTCGCTAGTTTTGTGTGATCTCAGTAAAGCTTTTGATAGTGTTCCTTTTGATGTATTACTACGTAAATTATCATATTATGGCATTGAAGATGGCACAATAAAAATTATTCAATCATATTTGTATGACAGAAAACAGTATGTATCAGTTAAAAATAAATGTTCTGCTATGAAACCTGTAGAGACCGGTGTCCCTCAGGGTTCTGTTTTAGGCCCTTTCTTTTTCTTAGTATACATAAACGACTTGTCTCAAAATCTCAATATCCATTCAATAATTTATGCTGATGACACCACTTTACTAGCCAGTCACAAAAACTTAGAGTACCTGAAACAGGTCACTGCAGAAGCTGAGGAACAGGCTCTTGCTTGGTTTTCTTCAAATGAGCTACATTCTAATCTTGAAAAGACACAATATTTGACATTGAGTCTCAAGCAGGAAATTAGTCTAGATTCTGTCAAGCTTTTAGGATTTCACATTGATTCAAAATTAAGTTGGTCAAATCATATTGAGGCGGTTTGCAAAAAGTTATCAAGAGTAGATTGCTTATTATGGAAATTAAAAAAATTTGTTAACCAAGAATATTTGAGACTATCGTACTTTGGTCTGTTTCAGTCCCACATACTCTATGGCATTCTAGTTTGGGGACATTCCCCTCATGTAGCTGATATTTTGACGATTCAAAAAAAGGCAGTTCGTAATATTGCTAATTCAAGATCCCTATCTCATTGTAAACCTCTTTTCATACAATTAAAAATTCCAACAGTCATTAATTTGTACATTTTTCAAGTTTTACTCTACACCAAGTCAAACTTGCATTCTTTCCCCCTTAGATCTGACACTCATCAGTACAATACTAGGGGTGGAGGCAAGCTCAGCATGAAACCTCATAGACTGGCTAAAACGGGTGACTCTTTCAAAATTAACTCAATTCGCTTTTTTAATAAACTACCTGATAGTGCAAAATTTGTTGATTTCAATATTTTCAAAAATAGAATTTATAATTGGCTAATTCAAAATCCTTTCTACAGCATAAGTGACTTTATAAAGTGTAATTTTGATGTAAATTTTAATTAAAATAAGCTATTATACCTAATTAATTGTACTTTTTATATTATTTGGATGTATCAGAAACTTGATTGTATTTGGATGATTATTTTGTAATGTATATGACGTGTCCTATTTCTTTGTAAAAAGATCAATGGAATAAATGATTCTTATTCTTATTCTTAAAACCCTCTGGGGCAGAGCCCTTTTGACGGATCTGCACCAAACTTCACTCGAACCATCCTTGAAAGATGCTTAATAATGCCTGAAAGTTTCATTACAATCTGTCGAGCGGTTTCGGAGTCCATAACGTATATATACACACACACACACACATACATACATAGTTCCTCTTTTATTATATATTAAGATATTAGTTTAGATGTGGTTATTATCAATAAAATGGTTGGCATAGGCTATGCTGATTTTCGTTTTGACGGTTTAGGTAAATGTTCCTTAAATCTTATGTTAAACTAGCAGAGTACCCGTCCTTCGTACGGGGTTGGCATATAAGTATCAAATGCTTATAGCAGTTATGAGTGAGGAGATGGTTTAAGAAATTTCGGTTCTTTTTGAAGTTCGTTCGCTACGCTCACTCACCTTTAGGTTGGAGCTCGTTCGCTGCGCTCACTTTCCTTCAGGTTAGCTCGTTCGCTACGCTCACTTGCCTTCAGGTTAGCTCGTTCGCTACGCTCACTCGCCTCCAGGTTGAAGTTCGTTCGCTACGCTCACTCACCTTTTGCTGTTGTCATAAATGTAAAAGAAATAATAGTGCTAGTGCTGCACCCTGTTGGTAATCCTTGTAACTTTTAATGCTATTGAACATCATAGAACATAACCAACTTGTTTAATTGAAACAGCTGTTAAGATTCATTAATTCCATTTCTCATAAGGTTAACATGGGAAACTCCAGAGCCGAAGGATTTTTTGGGATAAAAATATGCCTATATGTTAATCGGGAATGTGAGCTATCATCATGCCAAATTTCAGCCCGATCCGACCAGTAGTTTTTGAGATTAGCTCATACAAACACACACACAGACACCACCTCTTCTTTATAATAGTATCTTTATAATAATAATAATAGATGGCCTTGCAATATGTCCTGTATATATAAATCTAGGGCAATTGTTGCATTTCAGTTTCTATATTCCAGTTTTATGTTTAAATTGTTTTGAGGCTTACCTATCGTTAAGAATGCTGCCTAGTTTGTTGGGTGTTTTGTATTGTTATTTTTTAATATTTAATTATTAATTACATTATTTAGTGGGACCCCGTATTTTATAAGCATATTTTCTTTCATTATCTGATTTTTAATGCAACCTAATCTCAGAACTATTACAGACTGGGGCTACAATCAAAAATATTCCAAATGTACAATCAAGATACATTGTCCGGTTTAAAAAAAACCGAACAAAAGACTAAATACCACACGTTAAAACAAGTAGCGGCACACATAAGGAAAAAGCTGACTGATAACAATGCCATAATCACAAAAACAGATAAGAGAAATTTCATCGTCATCCTTAAGATACCCTCAAAGATTATTCAACTAAGGTCCGACAATTCTTTGAGGAAAATGATATTCATAGAGTTTACAATGACCCTACTCAAAGATTTACCAAACAATTGAATAAAACCATTAACCATAGACAAAAAGAATTAAATATAGACCGTCAGCTGTGCTGCGGTTACCATACGTTCTGGTGCACACCGCTTGGAGCGCCATGTAGTTACGGCATACACGCTACGTAAACTACAGCTGTGTGCGCCGGAACCTATGGTAACCGCAGCACGGCTGACAGTATATTTTCAATTCTTTTTGTCTATGCATTAACTCAAGTAGACACTTACTTTCTAACACAGAAATTAAATCAGTGAAAGTAACAAACCCACAAGCTCCCATTTTCAGAGGATTGCCTAAAATCCTCAAGCCTGACCTCTATTAAATGTCACTCCTTCACTGGCCTACAAAATAGCTAAAAAACAAGACGGATAAAACAGAAATAATGTGGTCTGAGAAAACAGTCAGATTAGGGGTAGGAATGCAAAGGAAACAATGACACCGGCGTGCAGCCTGTCTAGACTCTACTTACGTGTCGCCCGTCGCTTAACCGATTGTTTTAATAGTTATGGTCATTTTTACATGTTTCGTGCATGTGTGTGACTAAATGTATTGTAAAAAATGATTTAATGATTTTTAAGAAATCAACGAGTTTCCAAGATTGAAATAAAGATGACGACGTTTGCCTAAAGATTATCCCGTGAGGATCGAAACTGCTCGCTTTTCAAGGTAAAGACTTGTGACTTATCACTTGCAGGGACTTGCCAGCAGGGGATTGCACCAGTACACATATTATTCAGTGGTTAGGAGGCTTAATTCATACAAAATTTTATTTTTTGTTGAAGATTACATGATCTAGAAAACCAGTACCTAACGTATGTCCATCAACTCATGCTGTAGGCTACAGGCTGTATCTAGTGTGGACCCCCAAGTAGAAGAATGTTACCAGATAGCTGTTGTTGTACAGCAAGTTATTTTATTCTCTACACCAATGCCATTTTGTATATTGTCTTCCAAATGCTTTTAAGGGAAAGCAGTTCAATCTTAAATTTTTGTAGGATTGAATCAGACATATTCGTAAAATCATACGAGACACTGGCCTCTAGGATATTCCAGCCTATTAATTCTTTCCATTAACTGTGTTTTCCCAATATATTTTCACTTATGCTTGATTGTTAAATTTTGGCATTTTTCTCACAAATTTTTATTGGACAGACTTCATACAGACTCACTCATATTTTGTACGATTCTATTGATTGTAATTTTTTGCAGGTATATCATAAACTTCCTCCTAGATTCCTCAATCGGTTTGCTGCTGATTTACATTGGAATCCGTTTAACACAATTTGTAGCCAAAGTGAAACAGTGGGATTCCATCAACTTTGGAGAATACGGTATGACCAGCCGTTTCCTTAATCAGTACCATTTTAAAAGCTCAAAGATTTTTGAAATATCATACGGTTGAAAGGTTAATAAATGTAATATGCAAATAAGCACTTGGGTTCAACTGTGATAAACAATTAAGCAGAGCACAATAAGGACCATGAAACTGGACTGAAAATGGGCAAAGTTCCGCAGAGAACGTACAATATATTATCAATAAATATTAGTTCAATGAAGATATCAATTTAAATATTGGCATTCAATCAATATAACTATTAAATGTAGGCTAATTATTAATTTTTGTTAATGCTCTTTTAAAGTAGAGAAAAAACCTGTCATTCTTTTACTGTGTGCTGTGGTACGTAAGGTTAGGTAAGTTTAGTTTATGAAACTTAAGAAAAAAGACGGACAGTACAAATATAAATTGACGTCTCAGTAAATAAATCTCTTTAACAAATAATTGCACTGTAAACCAACTTTTGTTTTTAATGTTACCTTGTTTATTATTATCAAACTGAACTAACCTAACCTAATACAGTATCCGCAACTAATGTGACAAGTCTTTTTGAAAAACATCGCAAAAACTATATCTGTACTATATAAATATCAAACAAATTTCATTCAATAATAGGTTATATTATTGGTTCTCTTCGGAACTTTGAGATTTTTATTACTGCACTGGTGTTACCTACTCATTGAGCAGCATTTGCCAGTGTTGACAGATTATCCAGAGAAAATTGGTCTTTATTTATTAGGCCTAATCTGTTTCCGTACATCCATGTCACAGAATGTGTTTTTCCTTAGGAATGCCACCCTCCACCAACGCTTGGCTGTCCCAGTGCTGTCTTTACATCCTGCTCATGTTTCTGGTCAAAGTGATCATCACAGTGCTCATACAGTTCCAGTTCTGGGACAAAGTGCGCGAGCTCATTCTCTATCCGTTTCCCAACCAAGACGTAGAACTGGCAGTGGTAATGCTGATTATACCTCTCTTTGTCAATGTAAGTAGACAAACGTACTGGTGTTTAACTTTACTGATGTATTCTAGTGTGAGGTGGTTCCTCCTAGTATTAGTGAGTTCAAAGTTTATTTGCTAGAACCAACTAGGAATAAATTAGAGATAGGAGGGTACCCGAGCGCTAATCACACATTTTATTAGAGTTCAAAACTTGTTTTCGAGGCAATACGAATAATGCAATACCCTTCTACTTTCAAAGATTATGTTTTGTTTGAGACAGTTATTAGGTAAATAAAACTACTAATTCATGATACAATTTTTTACTGTAGGTAGATCCATACCATGAAGTAGTGATTTACCAACCTCGATCAGATGATGATTATTACTTAAAGTACCCTTGGCTATTTTAAATCCATTTTACAAGTCTCTTGTTTATAATATGACATCTGACAGTTTTTAAACATTCAACTGAAGGATCAGCTGTTATTCAATTACAATTCACATAACCGTTATAAAGCATGTTAGGGTACGGTACAACATTTCTGAGGTACAACGTGGAAAAATATAATTTGTTGAACATAAAAGAAACTATTTTAATATCAATACAAAATATTAGTTCAAAATATCAATGTATACTTTTCAGTAGAATTTCTACATTAGTATAATCTTGTAAACTTCCAAGTGAGCAGTTAAAACCTTTAGCGAAGCAGTCTATTAGTTGTGGTAAAACGTCGCCTGGAGTTATTTTTTCACCGAGTTCCTCTGATATTGAGGTAACACCTTTACCCTCGATTCCACAGGGGACGATGTGAGTGAACCATTCGAGTTCTGTGGAGCAGTTGAGCGCAAACCCGTGAGTCGTGACGTAACGACTACCGTGGATACCGATAGCACAAATCTTCTTATCACCGACCCAAACTCCCGTGTGAGGAGACGTTTCTGCTTTCAGCCCGTACTGCCGACAAATGTCTATAACGACATTCTCTATGTTCGAAACATACCATTTAACACTCGGTTTGAATATTTTCAAATTTATTATTGGATACACCACTAGTTGTCCCGGCCCGTGGAACGTTATGAGTCCTCCTCTGTCTGTTTTGTAAAATTCTGCACCGAGCTGTTTTAGTTTTTCCTCGTCCCTCTCTGTGTACTGTTTAGTTCTGAGGCCAACAGTGTAGACTGGGTCGTGCTCCACCAAGAGAACTGTTCCACTTGGGGTTTTGTCTTCTGATATGAGTGTTTTTATATGAGCTGCTACACTGTTTTGAATACTCAGTGCCTGAAAAAAAAACTGATATCAGTGGAAGAGAACTTGATAAGAATAGTATAGTATAAAATTGCTTGTGATTAGTCTACAAGTTATAAGATAATACTTATTTTTATATATGTGTTTTTTTATTGTATTTCCCATATAGAAAATTACCATAGGCTTCATGTAGTGATGTGTCGATACCAATACTCCCCTTTAGATAGGATTTAGGCTTATTCCAATTCAATGTCATACTATGAAATGTCTGAATGTGATTGTATTACCTTCTTTTAGTCAAATTATTATTCCTGTCATTATTAATAAATCTATTGATTTTTTCTCTGTTTTCTCAAGCCCCTAGGACTCCCCTCCCAGGTAAGCTAGCTCTTGTATTCACAATGAGAGTTTCACACCTATTATTTTTATAAGAAGGAATACAATTGAAAAAATGTTACAAAACTAGCATTTAAGTTGCTTAAAGTCATGTTTATTTTGGCTAAGGGAATTCATGCAGGGTTTCAGTCCAAATTTGTAGAGTTTTTATCATTTAGTTGTGAGATTCCATTGATTAGGTATGATGAACTTATTTACCTCTTTGTAACTGCGTCGACCCAGATTCCAAAGGCTGAGATGGGGTAAAATAGTCATTCTTATACCGTTTTAAGTGCTGTTATTAGGTTGAAACCTGTAAAAAATTAATTTAAAATCCATAGATTCATTATTTACTCAAACCAAATTAATTAATTACTATAAAAGAATTCAAAGATGTTGAATGATTTCATTTGATTGTAGGCGTATATCCTTACAAAATTACAAATGTGTTAAAACTTGAGCAGGAAAATATACAGAAAATTTTAAAAATGAAGGTAACTACCACCAAGTTGATACGTCCAACTTCAAAACACAAATCAAGTATACAGAGAGAAGTAAGATTTTCTCTACCGTGGTTATGTTTGGTTCAGATTTCTGATTGTTCAAAATACCTCCTACATATGATTCATATTTACATATTCATACATATGAAGTTCATTTGTACATTTCATGTACAAATTCATACATATGAAGTTTTTTTACCAGAGAGGAAGTAAGAGCAAATAAATTGACCCAGACATGTATAGACCATGCGTTCCTTAGAGCTAAGAGAGCAAAGGTCAGCTCAGATATCGTACAGGTCAAGATATCAGACCACTACACCTGTGTGATCAACGTTCAGACTGACCATTACTGTCCAGCCACTCAGAGGAAAAATAAATCAGCAAATATTGATATAGCTTTACTAAAACAGGCACTAGGACAAATGGAATGGCAGTCAATTAATACTTTAAATAATCCAAATGATATTTACAACCGTATATTATTAAATTTCAAAGAAGCCTATGAAATTAGTTCAGTTTGTAAAATAAAAATACAAAAGCAAACAAAGAAGCCATGGATGAGTTTAAAAATAGTTAACATGATTAAAAAAAGAGACAAACTTTTCAGAACACATAAAGCCTACCCAAATATAACTAAACATAGAGTTGATTATAAAATTGCTAGAAACCAGGTAGTTGCAGAAATTAATAAAGCTAAAAGAAATTATTACTATTGTTTGTTCCAAAGAAGTAGAAACGATATGAAAGTGACTTGGAATAATATAAATACAATTTTGGGAAAAAATAAAACAAAAAATATAGATGAGGTCGTAGAGAAATATTTATTGGATAAGAACAACAAAATAGAAACAGTGTGCAATTCCTTTGGAGAACAATTCACAGAATGTGTATATGCATCTTTACATGACTGTCAGATAATTGTGTCACAATATAAGGAGCAAAATAAATGTAAGGAGACTCTAACCATACCAGACCTGGATAAGGAAAATTTTAATATATTAGTACAATCTATGAAGAAAAAGGGACCTGGTTTAGATAATATACGCATGCAGGACATAAAAAACAATTCTGATTTACTGTCTGAACCCATAATAAGACTGATAAATACTTCAATTAAAAAATCTTGCGTTCCAGAACTGTTAAAAACTGCAGTAATTAGACCAATTTATAAAGCAGGAAGTCATGAGAGCTATTTGAATTATCGTCCAATATCTATTTTACCAGCTATTAGTAAGTTAATGGAGCGATATATTGCAAATAATTTGATTGACCATTTAGAAAGGAATAGTATTATTAGCAAACAGCAATATGCATATCAGAGGAAGAAAGGAACAAACGAGCTACTTTTAGATTTTACAGATTATATAAATGAACAGCTTAGTGAAGGAAAACAGGTTTTAGTAATATTTATAGACTTTAGTAAGGCATTTGATACTTTAAAGCATGAGACAATTGCAATGGCTCTGGACACAGCAGGAGTAAGAGGGCAAATTAAAGACTGGTTTTTAAGTTATTTAATGGATAGAAAATGTAAGGTTAGAATTAAGAGTACATATGGAGAGGAAAAAATCTTAAGGTATGGGGTACCCCAAGGTAGTATATTAGGGCCATTGATATACTTGTTGTATGTTAATTCACTTCCTGAAATATTAAAATTTAGTAGAATATATATGTATGCAGATGACACTGCGCTTGTATTATCCCACAAAAACATTCAGGAAGCTACCGAAAAAATGCAAATAGATTTCTTAAGTTTAACCATGTGGTGCCACGACAATGGTCTAGCTATAAATGGAGATAAATCAAAGTTGATGCACATACATTCACCGTCATACAAATGCTCAGAAATAAATGTGAAATTCCATTGTCATGACTGCTTACACAATAAACAATTTGAAAATGCTGCATGTGGGTGCCTACCATTACAGAATGTAGTGAATTACAAATATTTAGGTATAACAATTGACCACAATATGAAATGGGATTTACAAATTAAGACAGTAACAAACAGGCTACGAGTTTGTGCAGCAAAATTTTTCTATTTAAAAGATTTTTTACCTTTTACAACAATGAAAATCATATATTCAGGCATATGTGAGTCAGTGATTAGATATGGCTTAAGATCATGGGGATCAGCATCACCCACAGCCATAAATCAAATAAAAACTGTGCAAAATAGAATCATAAAAACTATGACAAAGCTTGACTCTACTGTTTTGTCAGAAAACCCTCTGCTCGGATATAGGATAGTTGAGGTATTACCAGTGGATGTATTATTTGAGTATATAATTTTACTTGATTACTATTTCTCAAATGAATTTAAAGTAAAAAATGACCATAGATACAATTCACGCAAACAGTTTTATATTGTTCCTAAGACCACAAACAAATTTTCAAAAAGAGTTAGAAAATTTCTAGTTCCAACGTTTTTTAATAGATTGCCAACTGAAATAGAAAATATAACTAGTTTTAGAGTCTTGAAATCTAGGCTTAAGCATTGTTATCTCAATAAATTCATTTAAACATTGTTTATTACATTACTTTCTTTTTATATTATTGTTAAAGTTAAAATCATTTAATGCACGTTATTTATTTTAGTATTGTCATCTCAAGGAATCCATTAAAACTGGTTTAATATTGTTGTTATTATAAATTATTTAATTATTTATTTAGTTATGTATTGTTGTATTGTTAAAAAAATTATTTCATTATATTATTGTTAAAGTTGAGAAGTATTTAATGCATGTTATTTATTTTTATATATTTTATTTATTTAAGATAATTGTTTCAAGTGGTTTTTAAAGCAAGCTAGTCTTATATAGAAAGGTAGAGAATAAGTCAAAACAACAAATAGCAGATCTTGACAAGAAACAAGGAAAACCAGAGTGTAATATGGAGAAGACTGACCAAGGGACAAAGTACATTGTTATCTAGAACAAGTTTATCTCTATGAGCTGCAGACAAGCCAATTTTTCCTGGCTTTTGCAGCAAGCTTTGTTTATGAAATGTTGTAATATTTTTGAGATTTTCCAAATAAATAAAAAAAAAATATATATACTCGTACACCAGCGCTGCTTTGTCTTACACAAGTAGACAACCTATTCAGTTTTTGTCTAGCACTGTTTGTTACATGCATTATTCCTTTATTTGTGGGTATGATAGATCTAATGTAAATTACAAAGCGTTTCACTCACAATGTGTAGTCGTGAGGTGTATCCATTCATTTGTATTAGCCTAACTTATCAGATGTTCTGACGGTAAGTCTGGACTATAATCAGGTCCAGCAACTGTAAATCACATACCACTGCTTAAATTCTATATATTTATTATTTAAGGCATTAAATGCAACAAATTGGTATATTTAGTCCAGATGCAGGTGTATTGAAGTATATTTATTTCCAGGCTTTGATGTTTTGGGTCACGGATGACTTCCTAATGCATCGGTCGGAGACGAAAACCAACCGGTTGGTGCAGAAGACAAAAGTCCGCTATCTGCACACTCGACTGCCTCGAACAGAGTCTGACTCGGACGTCGTGTTGTCAACAGACGAAGACATCATCGGAGACTCAATACAGCATTTGCGTTCATCCATTCTCTCCTGATGCACTTCTTATCAAGTTCGCACCAAATTAGTATTTAAGGGTACTTAAAATAGTCTTATTGTTATGTTTGTGTTTTATATGAGCTTTTATATTTTTATATTTATTCCTACATGCAAGACGAGAGTTTCCATCCTAGGTCGGTTGGCTTTGCTTAGAGTGTGTGGATTTTGCGTGTTAAACAAGTGTTGTTTGTAGTATGAGATTGTGTGTGAAAGAGCTCAAATTTTAAGATATATTTGTAGTAGACCCATGATAGTCCAGAATAAACTAGCGATCGGTAGGTCAGATTTACAAGTAACCATTTGATGTAATGAATTTTAAATCGCTTGTAAATATTTAAAAACTTTCAACAGCAGTACTTCATGTGATGAATAAACATAACTCAGTCTCAGAACATTCACTTTCATAATGTTGTGTTCACCAAATTTAGTTGCAGTTTTAATTTCTAGATTTGCTGCCAATATAGTCTGTATGATTGAACTTGTCTCCTGACTATCCATCTACCTGGAGACTGCCCAATGGGTTAAGGTTCGGATCAGTCCCAGGTAGACAGAGGGTCAGGACACAGGTTCCATCATACAGACTATAGTAACAAGCAGTTAGGTATTGTTGTGATAAATGCTGAAGACCCACAATAAAATTTTATATCATAGGCCTACTGTATTGTTTGGACAGTAAATATGTAAAGGTGTGTAAAACATCACCCTAGTTATAAGTTTTGTCATAACCGACCTCTTAAAACAATAGCGCTAAGATACTATAGAAGTACGGATTTGTTTTCTATACAATACATGTGGGTTTTAAGGTTCCAATAGGCCTACTAGTTTTTAGAATTGATACGGTTTACTCGGTTTTAGATTATCAAGAGACTAGTCCACTACATTTATCAACTAAGAGACTGAAGTTGAATTATAGTTTAGTACTGATCAACTTTACTTTTATGAATTTTGTTGAATACAGTGCCGGATTTAGGGTACTTGCGGCCCTAGGCCAAATTACTCCCCCTGTGGTGAAAATTCCTTGCGATCGTGGAAGTAATAGTGACTATCTCCTATACATCAAGGGGACATCATCATCGACACCCGTGATCCTGGATGAAATCATGGACATCTCTCCTAAACCAAGTCAAAGCCATCATAGTTATCCGGGACCGCAGTAAAATCGTGAACATCTCCCGCGGGCTGCAATCACGGGGACATCATAATTGAAACTTGCGATCGCGGCAAAGTCGTGTTAAAAAACCTCTCCCGTCGACTGCGATCATGACGACTTCATCATTGACACCCCGAGCCGCGGCGAAATCGTTAACAACTCCCGTGAACCGCGATCACAGGGACATCATCATCAACACTCTCAGCCGCGGTGAAATCATGAACATCTGCCGCGGGCCGCAATCATGGGAACATCATCATCGACACTTGCGATCGCGGCAAAGTCGTGTTAAAAACATCTCCCGTGGACTGTGACCATGAGGACTTCATCATTGACACCCACGGCCGTGCCGAAATCGTAAACATCCTCCTCGGTAAGCCACCACGGGGACATCCACATGGACACCCCCAGCCGCGGCGAAATCGTTAACATGACGCCATTGTATTATTCTTAATGAAATTACAAAATAAAGAATGAAAAAAAAAACATCTCCCGTGGGCCGCAATCACGGGGATGCATCATCAACACTCACAGCCGCGGTGAAATCATGAACATCTGCCGCGGACCGCAATCACGGGGACATTATCATCGACACTTGTGACCGCGGCGAAATCGTAAACATCTCCCGCACACGGGCCGCAATCACGGGGACATCATCATTGACAACTCTATACAGCATCTAATTCGTGAACGTCTCCTGCGGGCTGTGATCATAAAGAGACATCCCCGTCACCCACGGCCGCGGCTAAATCGTGAACGTCTCCCGCGGGCCGCAATCACGGGACATCATCACAGGCACCCGAGGCCGCGGCAAAATCGTGAACATCTCCCTCGGTCCGCGGAGACATCATTATGGTCACCTGTGATTTAAAATAAATTATTTGTTATTAATTTTATCTAAAAAATGTTTTTCCCAATCCTCTGCGGCCCCCTTTTGCTTGCGGCCCTAGGCCGCGGCCTAATCGGCCTAGTGGTAAATCCGGCACTGGTTGAATAAAATTCATAAAAGTAATTGACAAAAATTAAAGTAATTCATAAAAGTAAAAGTAATTAATGTTAGTTAACATGTTTATTTCCCCACTAGAGCTTGGATATTTAAGATCTACGTCGCTTATATTAACTGTAACTGCAATTAGGCCTATTACCGTATGTAAAAAAACAAATATTTGCAGTTAGGCCTACAGTTAAAATAAGCGACGTAAATCTTAAATATCCCAGCTCTAGTGGGGAAATAAAAACATGTTAATTAACAAATTGATTAGGGCCTACCTATAATTTGTCTGGCAAAAAATTTAAGTCTTGATCCTTATCAGAGAAAATAATATTTAAAGGTGTTTGATACCGCTTAAAAAGTAGTTACCTACTAAATAAAATAGTAATCATAAATTACAATGGCATATGCTTAGCTAAATTCTTGATTATATGTTCCTAAAAAAACTCCTTAGCAATTTCTCCTGTGTCTGGTTGGGTAAGGGTTCTTAATTGTAAAATCGAGTTTGGTTCTGCTTTTAAGGATCGATAGTGTGTATGTGTGTTACATTACTATGTTAGTGAACAATCAATATTAAATTAGTTTTATAACTGTACTCCATTTTCCAACCCACATATTATGTGACCAAAGAATGTATATTAACAAAATATTTATTTATATTATTTAATGCTTTTGTGATATGATATATTTTTACTTTTTGTGATACTAATATATTCATAATATATTTCATTTTACCTGCTAAATATAACTTATATAAATATTGATTATTTTCAGAACATTCCCAAAGAATATTTATTTTGTATAGGAAAAATATAACTACACACTAAACTATAACTCGTGTCTCACTTTTAAGTTAAAGCAAGCTATTTGTTATTAAATAAAATAGAAGTGTTCTTTACTTACGGGTCAATCTTGTATCATGCTCAATCGTGCTGCACTTTTTTCTGAATTACATTTCGGCACAAAGAAAATATAAGATACTTACTTTTCTTGATTTTCTATAAGAAAGTAAATAAATGTATTGACTTGGAACTTATTCTTTTTAACCATTGTCGTTGTTTCATGTTGACAGGTAAGGTTATTTTATCAAGTGTATTGGAACAAGTTATGCAGAATTTTAGAAGAGGAATAAATTAAAATTTGTGCTTGTTTCAAAAAATTATTACTGAACTCAGTTTCTGAAAATAATACAACCTCCTATTGCATATTATACTACTTAAATGTGTTAACTATTATTAAGTTGATTAGTAATTAAAACATCACTGACATCATCACATTTGTTGGTATTTTAATCCGTTCTAATATAGCTGGTGCCTGTACACTTCCTGTTAAGATACAAATTTAAAACTCACTATTTTATCAATCCATCAATATCTTTCATTGACTGTTGTTCCTGTAAATATTATTAATATAAACGAAATATTAATTTATAAGTAAATGTGCCGGTAAAGGGGTTTTCTTACTTCTCTTGGATCTCGTGCCTTAAACTGTCTTTTAGTAAATTTTCACTATAGGAAGCTTTAATTAAATGTGTACAAAACAATATCAAAGTAAAGCACAGATAGTATTTAAGGTAAACCAATTTTTTTTTCTTATAGCAGTGTATTGCCAAGTTTTCAAACATTTTCAAATAAGCTACTTCCAACAATGACTTTCCTGTTTCTTGTTAACATATTTATTTTCATGAAGATTAAGAAACATTGAATACAATAAAACTGGATTAAACATATATCATATTCAGTCAAACTTTAGGTTGGCCTAAGGGGTCACAATTTTTTATTCATAGATTTAGTTAGTTACCATGTATACTTTCATAAGACTCTTTCATTGATCTTAATTTTCTTTTACAATTTTCCTTAATTCCTTGTGAAGGCTTAGGAATTGGCAGATTATGTAAATCACTATATAAGACCTATAGATGAATATTTAATAAATGGTAGGATATTCTCTTTTGTTGTTACTGATAAAACAAATCATTCCATAAGAAGTTGTCTTAGGTTACCCACCGTGTATTACTAATTTAATTTCAGTCAGTATCCATGGAAGGATAAAATTACTGTAGGTACAGCCTATGATTATTTTAATCTGTTGTGTAAACAAGTTGAAACCAAAGTTTACCCTAGGATTATGTACTGTATTTGATATTCCTAATCTTTTCTATTAGTGAGATTGTGTCTCTAGTTAGAATAAATCAGAATATTAATGTCTCCGACATTGTTAATGTGTGGGAAAAAAAGAAAGTCTCTTTAATAAGAGGGCTACCAGTTTTGCTACAAAAATTATTTTATATTGTTATAAGAACAGATTATTTATTTCAAATCTAGCCGCCTCTGAAATAGTTGTACTGTTGTGGAAAGCCTGTGGGCCGCTAACGTCTATATTTAAAGCCGGGTATTGTTTCCCGGTCCAATGCCCAATCCTTTTCATTAACTGCTGATCTACTGAGTTCACACTTAAGGGGACTAAAGAGCCCAATAATCACGATTAATTTTCTTTACTATTAAAAATATAACTAAAACGTGTTATTGCGGTTTCTCTTCAAAAACCTGATAATTTCATGCAGATTTAAGTCAACATTTACACATTTTATTTACCGTTAGGATTTTTGATCGTTGTGAATAATTAAATGTAAAGCGTTAACCAATTTACAATGAATTAAATTTGAAATTAACATACAAAAGAAACCACAATATTGCACCTTGGATAACCATTGTCTTTTCAGAACGATGGCCTAGTTATTTTAACAGCCTATTTCTCAACTTGTGTCTAAGTTAAAAGGACTTAGAAATGTATAAAGTACCTAAGTTATTTAATTTGAATTTAAATTGCTTTGTAATAATATGTGCAATTAAAATAAAATATGAATATATTATTTACTTAAGTTAAGTTTTTACTACCCTGGTTTTGAACATCCATATAGGGCCTAACGTACATTGCAGTTAGGTTTGATTTAAATAGGTTGTGCTACTAGGACAGACAAAATCATAGTTATAAAATAGGTAACCCATTTTTGTAAGTTAGATACTTGGGCTAACATCTAAAATGTTGACTCAGTAATTGTCAACTGTTGTAAACTTGCATCATGGTACGTTAAATTAGATTTGTTTACAACCTTTTGTTTGTTTTGGGTTAACACTGGTTATGAAAATCATAATCGGTTTGAGAGTCGCCTCATTTGATACATCGGTAGAAGCATCGGTCCACACTTTAACTTAACCCATATGTTTGTGGCATTTAAGAGATTGGGAGCATTTAACGTACATGGTTAAACTTAGAAGATGGAATAATGGACAAGAACAAAGGAAAAATGGCAATAAATAAGTACCATAATGGACTATATTTGTAAAGGTACCAGTAACGAACAAGTATTTAACTAACAGCAGTTGACAGAATAGGCCTAGGCTTAAATAACCTTTTAACAGACTTGCTGTAACTCAAAACTAACTTTTTACATAAAGTTAATTTGGCGACAATGTAATTGGTTTTATTTATAAATGTGCCAAAAAGTTACAATAAGTTAAGCATTCTACTAACAAAAGGAACAACAACTGTTTCAATGTACACTGATAAAATGGACAAAATATTGTTTATATTTCCTTTTCTAAAAACTCTTGAAGATGTTTCATCCTTAAAAAAACATGTTTCTTGATCCATATTTTCCTGGTGGTTTAGGAGAATCTATAGCAATTTTTTCTGGAGTGTCGGCGTACACTCTAACCTCAGCTTCAGGTTTAGGCCTTGGTGAGTCATGAACTTTAACTTCGCAAAAGTAGCCATAGTGTGGTCGTTCCAGATTTAAATTGTCAACCATGCATTTGTCAAATACTTTCTGAGTCTTTCGACATGGTTCGAGCTGATAGTTAGGGCTACTTTTATCAATGCAGTTGTAATAGTTTGTGAATTCTTGAAAACATGAGGTCTTAACCTTCTGGAAAAACTCCAATGAACAATTGGTTACAGCCTTACCTTCGGTTAGGCATTTGCGAATGTCTTTAGTTTCTCCCCTACAAAGCATGAACTCATTATTGACATCTTCACAATATTTACCAAGATGAAATGAGGCAGCCCTTAAGACAACACCACTGACATCTACTTCTTGAACGGTCAAATCTTCATCAGAAGGGATTGTAGTGTTTTTAGTTACCACCATTTTGTTGAAAGGCCAACTAATATAAATTATATAGGCTAAATTGAGTAAAAAAGCGAAAAGGAATATGAATGCAGTTCCCTCTACAATGGAGGTAAAAGGATCACAAAACAACTCGACAGGCTGCAACTGTCACTATATAAATACAATACTGAACACTCAAAAGTTAAGACTTACTTGACATTAGAAGACAA
Organism: Macrosteles quadrilineatus; assembly: GCF_028750875.1. Taxonomy (NCBI): domain Eukaryota; kingdom Metazoa; phylum Arthropoda; class Insecta; order Hemiptera; family Cicadellidae; genus Macrosteles; species Macrosteles quadrilineatus. The sequence goes on along the minus strand of NW_026542599.1, from coordinate 78,120,148 downwards.
TTAAAATGCAAAGAGTGTCACCATCTTAATAATATTGTTTTCGTTTTCATTTCAAGGACAAGTCAAAAATTTATAAAATAGGTTATTTTGCTCAGCTCAGCAGATGACACACAACTCGTTCGGTTCGGTTCGGTTCGTATCCGTATCACTTCACTGACGATGTATTCTTCTTACTCTCTATACAAAATGTATCCACGGCCACCGGAGTTAAAGGTGGCCGTGAGTGCCATGATCCATCCGTTCAAGCTAGACTAAAAAAAATGTGAAAAATATCAACTACCGTTATACATTTTTGTAAGGACTAAGGCATAACCATAGATTAAAAATACTCCTCAAGGTTGATCCTGATTTCTCTTATATAGGCCTATATTAGCATTATCATTATTGAATTAGGACCCCACCTAGGTGTTCAAGTTCAATATGAACATAGAGGAGGCTGGAATCCTATAAACATGGGAACAAAAGTAAAAAGGGAGTGTTAACTGTTGCTTGGTCTACTAGTTAGCTTCTCGGACTTCGGACCGGGACTTCAGGGCGAGAGGGACGAGTTTTATTCCCGGGACACCCACAACACATAATATTTTTTTCGTTCGACCACTTTTTTAGAAAGCTTTGTACCTCCGAATCCTCGTCCTTCAAAAATGTTACTAGCCTACAGGTGTACACAGTGGGAAAACCACATTTCATTTCCAACTCTATTGAATTATGATTTGTTATAATTAATGCAGAAAGTAGGTTTACTTAGTTTAGTTATCAATCGAATGCATGTATTGGTGAAAAAGAAAAAAAACCCATAACCAACGCTCAGTTTATTTTATTACTGATACATGAACAAACTTATCACTACTCTTTGTCGTCTCCATGGTAACCCTATTCTATTCCAATGAAAACATCAACATCACAACACAACACAACACAACACAACAAAACAAATGGTAACAACAAAACACAATAACAAAGTATGCATAAGTGAAACCTTTACCTTTAGTGAGTAACCTATTAATTCATTAAATTTTAACATGCTTACAACCTGCACAATCTACGTTTAATAACAATTGTGTTTAAATTAGATAGACCTTATTGATATTGGTTTATGTTAAACTTAAAACAATTTTTTCTGTAGGCCTATGAATTTATATTTTTGTGGTAACTTGTGATTATGCAATTATTCTGCAGTATCAGTGATTAGGTTCATAGTGAAACCTATGTAAATTTAGTCATTCCACTATGTGTGGCCCTTGTGCAATTAGACCTAAGCTAAGCTCTTAAATTTTCACAGAGCAGAGACAAAGTAGGTAACTATTATGCAACTTACTTTAGATAACTTTATTAAACTTAAGCCTTTGGTAGTTAACTAGTTAACTTACTTATTTTGCAATATGTCTTTAAATATTTTAAATCTACAGTACCTATATCAAATTTAACACTTGATGGTCCAGTGTTTTATTAAAACTAAGGTTAAGTTATCTTGTTGCAATTTAGGCTGGGTACAGTTAGAGAAAACTGTGATTCACAATGGAAACAATACGATTTGTCCCGGATGATGAAGAAGAAGATCTTTATTCTGGTTTCAATGATTTCCCATCTCCTCTGTTCAACACAAAAGATCTAGACCAGGATGAGTATGTGCAGATTGCCCTTCGCTCTTCATACAGCAAAAGGCCTGGATTGGTAAGTTTTGTATTTAATAGTGTGATGTTTTCCTGAATCATTGTAGATGATAATCAGTAATGTTTACATACAATGAATTAATTTTAATCAGCCATTTAAGTTATTTATTATATTCATCGTTGAATATTTGAGTTGTGCAAAATTAGAATTACAATGTAGGAACATTGTTTTACTGGTCATGAAAATTCAACACAAATAGGCCTACAAATAAAATTAAATTGTGTGTTGGATTCTTATTAAACATATTTTGTTGTTTTCAGTTAACATCAAAACCTGGAACAGCTATGCGATTTGGAACATCTTCTGGGGTAAGATATAAGGGCTAATACCTGAAGATTTATTTTAGATCAACCACTTTTCAAATAGATAATGTAAGCTCTTAACTTAGCAATCCTTATTATATGGTTGTCCGATATTAATTTTGAACCTGTAGGTCCATCTTCAGTCGGAAGTTTAGGTAGACCAAATGCTTATTATAAAATCCACCCGATGGGCTTTGTAGAAATGTTGACATTTAACACGAACACGATACACGGAGTTCTGCCGGCAGTGTGTTCCCTGAGTGACTGAAGTGAGGTTATCCCACTGTTTTATAAAACCATGGTTTTTATCCCTAAACTCCGTATATTATTTATGTCAATTGTAATGTGTATCGTGTTCGTGTTAAATTTCAACATTTCTACAAAGCCCATCGGGTGGATTTTATAATAAGCATTTGGTCTCTACCTAAACTTCCGACTGAAGATGGACCTACGGGTTCGAAATTAATATCGGACAACCATAATAAGGATTGCTAAGGTAAGAGCTTACATTATCTATTTGATTATATAAGCAATCCAGGGGCTGAAAAGATTGACACTTTTCAAACTAGATCGTAGTACCTTTACATATCTATTGTGTTTATAGTCAGTTAATTCTTCAGATTTAATCTGCGTTCTGTTTCCTTTAAACATGCTTCTATCAAGTATTTTGTAGGCTATATTTTTCTTAGGGTTCAACATATTTAGTCCAAACCTTTGTTTCTAATAGGCTACTTACAATACTTGTGAAGCAAAGATGAATACATATTCAGATGGTATTACAATCACTTTGTTTTATTTCATAAGCCAATATAGTTTTTAGTTGGACGAGACAAAATATTTAAAGATAGCCAAAAATAAAAATATAAAATGTCTTTAGTGCTGATAAGTAATTCTTTGGTTAGAGTGACTATAGAGGCTTTGTAGTAAAAAAAAACTCCTGGGTCAACTAGAAAAATAAATAAAACCACACTAAATGAAACTTAAATTATTTTTTTCAATTGTTTACTATTAAAACATGACTGAAACATGGTTTCCTAACAAAGGTGCTATCACTTCAACATAACCAACCAGACCACTGGAAGAGAAAACAGCCCAGACTGTTCAAGAAGCAGCTGACAACTTCTAGACCAAGCCTTCTACTCACAGGACGAGCTGTCAACAACAAATGTGACTTAATTTATTACAGCTGACCCTGAATGTCCTGTAGGAGTATTTCAATACAGGATTTGTCTACAGTACAGGGAGGGCTCAGTCCGGGTGATGACGGGTCAGGACCCAGTGACCCGGCCAATGACCGCTGTTAGAGGCGCCGGGTACACATCCGCAGGACGTGCTGGGTCTGTGTTTGATCCACTGAACCAAGCATCTGCCCCACCACTGGTACACGCCAAGGCGGAGGAAAAGTGAGTACATGTCCTACATTTAAAATCTGTTGTGTTAGATTTTTAAACATATTTTGTTTTTTGCTATTTAAGTATGCCGAGGTCTTGCTGCTTGTAACTTGGTTAAGGAAAATTTATGTTTTACCTTTGATTGGTCGAACATGAGATTCCATCCCCTTATAAGTTGTCAACAGTTTTAGAAGCAAAACAGACGTAGTTGAATTGAGTCTTTGACAGAGTGCGGTGATGTAAAATACTGATTTGTCAAATACGTAAACCTTATTTTTACCAAGTCAATTTGATGGGATGACTTATTGTAAGCAGGCTTCTTTGATGACATATTAACTGTTTCAGTAACATCATCTATGGTGGAAAATAACATTTTGAGTAAAATTTATCTTTGATTTTTAGGCCCGAAGACAAAATAAAGAAGCTAGAACGTAGAATCACCGAGTTAATTGATGAGTCGTGTTTGGCTGCCAGCAAACAGCAACTGCGACAAGCCTTGGACAAGGCAAAGGAAGCCTCGACTAAGGAGCGGAACTTGATCCGACTGCAGGAGCAAGCTGGACTCTCCGATACTCACAATCTGGACCTTACGTTCTCTGTAGGCGTGCACTTTAGACAAATAGAATAAACCAATAAGTTTAAGATACGCAGGTTTATGAGGATTTAACTATTGATGCGTTTTGAAGACAACGGCATCATTGGTTTTCGGTAAAAGTACTGAGAAAAAAAGGGATTTACGTTGAAATTCATTGGTCCCATGGGTATGGGCCTATTGGCAGCATGACCTGAGGATGGCTACACGTTAGTATACATAAATCCATGCCTGGGTGCCAAGTTTCTTTTATTGTTTGTTTGATTAAATGGAATGGACATGCGTCTTAAACTATATGCAAAATAGCAAAATCACCGAAAAATTGGAAAAGCTTGACAGGGATCATGGAGCAGCATTTGGTGATTGACTATAGTCATAGTCATAGTCATAGTTCTTTATTCATTTTTTTGTACATAGTTTGTACAGTAAATAGCGTCATATATAATACAATACTAAATCTAATTAAAATCTACTATTTACAATTAACCAAGCAAAAATGAAAAAGTAGTAACAAAAATATTTATATCTACAGTAGGTTATATCTGGGAGGTGGAAAATTCTTCTATGGAGTAAGGGGCCAGTTGTATAGCGACACAATATTGTAACATTTTCCGTGATTGCAGCACATTCTGTTGTAATCTCCTGTGGCCGATGCAATTTTGTTCATCCTCCACAATCATGTTAACCTCATAATTATTTCTTACGGTTGTATTATTTTTTTATTTGAAGAGAAAAGAGTGATGGAGCCAAATGGAGTGCCAGTGATAAATACACAGCCAGACGACATAGCTATAAGCTGTGTTTATTTTAGCGTTAACATTTCTTAGACCTATTCAGGATCTCCATACAATTTACATACTTTTTTCCAGGTCTTTAAAATTTAAGTACAATTTCCAGTTTCTTGGTTGGATTGACTCCCTAGATATGTTTGTTTATAATATTTATAAGCTTCAAACTATACTTACACACATCTTTTTATTACCATTTTTTGTAGAATGAATCTTTTTAGGGAATAAAAATACTGGCGTAGAGCCTTTCCATGAAACAAACTATAATAGTCTATTATCTCTAAATCATTAAGTTCTTTGTTTTGTCTTAGTTTTGGATTTGCTTTCAAACACGACCAGCCAACATTTTCTGATAGTTAAACTAATCCCTGCAGAAAACTTTTAATTAAGGCTATATTTCTTGAAAAGCCTGTTTCTAATTCTTAATTTGCAAAATAAATAGGCCTACACTCATAAATTACAATACGAAAAAATACCGTTGTATAACAAACTTTTTTTATCAACATATATAAATATATAAAACATGGCCTGTAATGCAACTTACTTATGAAGAATTAACTTCCCATTTAGTTGGACCTAATATATCGGTACCTAGACATCCTTTTTGGCCAGTAAACATTGAACCAAGTTAATACATCTACCACAGAAGCTGTAAAGACAGTCACTCTAAAATAAACATTGATCCCTGCTGTAAGTATCAGCTTTATATTTAAAATATTAAAAGCTTGAATTTACCTGGTATCAATGTAATTACAGGTACTGTTTAACTTGGCGAGTCAGTACGCGGCCAACGAGATGTATTCCGAGGCCATCAACACTTATCTGGTGATAACAAAGAACAGGATGTTCCACAATTCCAACAAACTCAAGGTGAACATCGGAAACATCTACGTCAAGTTGGGCCAGTATCCGAAGGCCATCAAGATGTATCGGATGGCTTTGGACCAAGTGCCAAACACACATAAGGACTTGAGGTAAATGATAACTTGATATCATGCGAGTTTGTTAGCAAACACCCCCCCTCGATTTCATACTAATTTTTTTTTAACTTTCATCCTTAATATTTGTTTTACATTGATTTTTAAGTTTTGAATATACATTTCCTCAACCTCTAGCATACCAAGTTTGTTGCGATTGCATTGCAAATTTTCCAATTTTTTAATAGATCCCCAATTAGTTTTTTGTTCTTCCAGGATCAAGATAATGCACAATATAGGTATTCTGTTTGTCAAGATGGGCCAATTTAGCGACGCCTGCACCAGCTTTGAGTACATCATGCAGGAGAAACCGGACTTCAAGGCAGGTCAGTACCTACTGCTCTCGCACATAGTGGTAAGGTACAGAGGAAACTTACTTATGGGAAGACTGCGCTTTCATCTGTAGTTTGTTGTGCCGGAAATGTACTTGTGACGAGCATGGAAGAGCCTAAGCGGCGAGCACTGTAAAAAACCTTACTTCTCTGCGATTCTCAAACAAAAACTGGTTTTGGTAAAAACCTAACATTTATAGTGGAAGTGGACAATTATTGGCATAGTCATAGTGGATGATAAGGGCAAAATGTTATCAAAAATAATTTATAAGTAATATTATATCACATTTTGGAATGGTTACTTACTGTACATTCTTTCAAATAACCTCAATACTAATGCATTCAATTTTAATAAGTTGAAATATTTATTTGTATTTTTTATGAATCTAAGAAAGTATTGCTTTTGAAGTCCCGTTTCATCATGCTCTTATGTACTTAACAATTAGATGTAGGCTAATATAATTATCTTTAACTCTACATAATGACAACATTAAGTTAAATTTCACTCTATCATGTGAGTCTGCTTGTAGGGCTCCACGCTATAGTCTGCTATTACGCACTTGATGACAAGGACAGGATGAAGCAAGGGTTTCAGATGCTACTGGAGGTGGTGTTGGACATTGACGATGACGAAAAGTACATACCAACATCGGTGAGTGTTCACATCAGTCAGAACTCATAATTAACTAAACTGCAATAATTTTTTTGAATACAGCAAAGGATTTGGTTTTGGGAAATGTTCAATTACAAAAGAGGAGTTGAAACACTCGTAAACTAGCATTGTATACTCACAAGGAATTTGATAATTTGATATCTGACAGCGAACTAGGCACCAGTTATCCTGTGCAGTATGCATCACGACCACCAACACAATTTGTTTGATGTTTGTGTTGAACATGTTTATTTCATTTCTTCATTCAGGATGATCCTGCCTCCAACTTAGTACTGGAGGCTATCAGGACAGATAGTTTGCATGCTTTGGAAAAACAGATGAAGAGGGAAGCGGAGAGGAGTATTCTGACGGCAGCAAAGCTCATAGCTCCAGTCATTGAGGACAATTTCACTGCAGGTACACCTCTTGCAATGGAATCATTTGTTTTGTGTTGTCACTGTTGTATGTATTCAGTTTTCATCATGAGATGCTGTAAAGAGTCATTAGTAGGATAATAAATGACCCAGTCTGCTTTTTCATCTTCTAGGAACTCGCTGAACGAAATCGGCTTACATTTCGATTGCTTCCTAACTCAGATGACGTTAACCTGTTTTTGTATACATTTTTTAAGAGCATGAAATTTCTACGAACATTGTTCATAACATAATGGCTGTAACAAAAAAAGTTGTTACTAGCAATGGTCTCTTATTAACTAGCACCCAAATAACACTAGGCCTAATGTTTATCATGAATTCCAATGCTCAGTACAATTTTCAGTAGTACTGTAAGTTTTATAAATACACCCAATTCTTACTCCTGTTGGCACCTAGCTGTAACAGTAACTTCTAGGTCACAACGCCGCCACAGATTTTTAATGCATTATCTGGTTTTTAGGTTGGTCCATTGTAACAGACAACTATGTTAAAAATACAATCTATTTAAAAAAATCCTTCTTCTTTTTCCAGGATACAACTGGTGTGTGGAGGCTATCAACAGCTCCATCTACGCTCCTCTGGCTGGAGACTTGGAGATCAACAAGGCAGTGATGTTCCTGAAGCAAAAGGACATCGCACAGGCGATGGACACTCTCAAGACCTTCCAGCGCAAGGAGAGCAAAGTAGCGAGCACCGCTGCCTCCAACATGGCGTTTGTTCATTTCTTGGTAAGCCATTGCCAGAATTTACATCAACTAGATTTTGGTGGAGATTACTAGCCAATGCCTTTTAAAGGTTTTATAACCTCCAGATATTTAATCACATACAACACATTTAATGGCACAATTATTTACTCAAATACTGCAGTATCTTTAGCATCACCGAGATAGCTCACTAAGGTAAAATCAGTTTTACCTTTGACCGTTGATAATACTGGACAATCCATCCCTGTATTAAAAATGACGTAAGTTTTGCAATCATCATGGTAGAATTAACTGACCAACAGATTGCGCTGATGTAAATGACTGAATAAGCTGACCTTTTAACCAAGTCAAACTGATAGAACAACTTATTGTAAGCTATATAATCTTTTAGTTCACCTCAACCATCTCAGAAACAAAAAATAAGGTAGAAAATATTGGACGAGTTGTTGGGTTAGTCAGTTTTATTTGGTTTAATGAGGTTTTAAATGACGGAAATAACAATACACAAATTGACAAGAAAACACCATCGCTACTGTTTACCGGACAGAACCAACAATAAAAATAAAATTATCCTCACCTGATCCTGATAAGGATGACAAATCTCCTAAGGAAGTCTGTTTTATCTATGGTTTGGTTTTACCCTCCCAAATTTTCAAAATTTTAAGATAGGCGCCCGAAACAGATGGTGGAGAGGCAAACAAAAGAAAGGGTAGAATTGTTATGAAGACATTGTTGTAAAGTATGACTATGATTTGTGACAGAAACAGCATTAGAGTTGTTGCATGTTGAGGTTATATTATTGTTTCTCTTGTAGCAAGGAGATCTAGAGCAGGCAGAGAAGTGTGGGGAGATGGCCAAGGAAGTGGACGGCTACAATGCAGCGGCTTATGTCAACCTGGGCAACTGTAGTCTGGCCAAGGGCGACCAGCAGAAGGCTAAACAGCTGTACACTCTGGCTCTGGACAATGACACTTCCTGTACTGAGGCTCTGTATAACCTGGGTATGTATGATCCTTAGTCTGTAACAAAGCTGTAATCTCATTCAACACACGTTCTTAATGCGTCTTGGCTTTAAAATACACCTGAGTGTGACAACGATCTAATCGAAGTTGTATGCCATGATTTGCTGGTTTTAGTTTTTCTGAGCTTGTAGGCACTAGCCATTAGCTACTCTGTTCTGGTTGTTGTTACCATCACTATTGTTGACGTCCCTGAATTATATTCCAAAATTTTATACTGAAGCTAAAATCCTATGTCTAACTAAGGGAGACCATTAGAAAGCTATACCATTCTGGAGCTGTAGTAAAAGTACTAGTACCTAGTTTTAACTTAAGCTAATGGTTTTTTTCCTACGTCATTGGCATTTTTATATATTTTTTTTAAGGAAACATTCCAAACCATGGTCTTGTTACCATCCAACATCGAACTTTTTTTTTAAACAACATCTTTAATTGATAGCCCAGTGATAACAGGCATCTGACTCCAGAATTGTCCCTGGTTGGTATCGAACCAGCGACCTTATGATTTGAAGTGTGCACTTTAACCACATTTTGTTTACAAATGACCTGTGCTTAATCAACTTCTTGAACCAAGTAGGTGTTATTTTAACTTTCATTGAAAGCCCTTCACAAACTTTTAACCTGATATTTTTGACTAAAGTTTGCATCTGATTGAAGGTCTGGTGAACAAGCAGATGGGTCTGTTTGAAGACTCTCTAGACTGTTTTCTCAAGCTGCACGCAATAGTGAACCATCATCCGCAAGTCCTGTACCAGCTCGCGCATCTGCATGAGCTGGTGGGAGACGTGGACCAATCTGTCGAGTGGTAGGTCGATTTAGCTTCATATACACATACTGGTACTCAATTTTTTTTATCAGTTTACAATTATGGGTGATCAGCAGTTTTCTAGTCAACTACCGCCACGTTTAATGTACCTAACCTATATCTTTGTTTATTACAATGAAATTTAACTTTCAATTGATAACATTGACCGTTTTCTTTCTGATTATTAAAACAATGTTCGAGTTCGTGATTTGATTCTTACCTATGTTATCACTACTGGTTGTAACTGACTAGGTTGTGGTTACAGTTAAGTTTCAGCCTTCATTCCATTTATGTCTTAATTGCAGGTCTTTAAGGGTTATACTAGATTCGTAGATTTTATATTATAGATATTATATTCAAGAGTTACCATTAGATAAATTTAAAATAGCTGTTAAAAATTTGTTATTGAAATACTGTTTTTATGAATTAGAAGAATATTTTGACAATTGCTTTGACCTTTGAAATGTTTTCTTAATTCACTGTTTACATATTGACGCAGCCTATACAGCATTGTATGATTTTTGTACATTGTTGTCTTGGAATAAAGATTGATTGATTTGATTTGATTTGATTTTAGTTTTAAATTCTCTAAGGATATCCAATTTGAAATGAACATCATATTTTAAATCCATTTCAATTAACCCAATCATCAATTCATAGACACTTTATTCATGATTGTCACTTTTAGCCTTTCTTATTGATGACTATCTCTCCGATACTTTTGCCGAGCTTGTGATCATGTTATTCATAATAGTCTTTGTTTATAAGTTTTTTACTTGTCACCTATTTCACCAGCTATGCTGGGACCAAAAGAAGTTTTGAATTTTTAATAAAGAGTTTGCATTTAAGCTTATGAGCCAAGTTGCAGGTTTGTAACAACCGGATATAGTAATTCAATGAGAAAATAACTTGAAATCACTTAAATATTTATGATTTGAAACACAGTTGCCTCTTAGTTTTTATCCACCTTGTAACGTATGTTTCTTTGGATACAATGAACAATTTTGCCAAAGGAACCAGTTAGTTCGGGTACGCCCGATATAGTTTACACTATATACAGTATGGTATGCATTACAGGTTTCTTCAGTTGCTAGGGATCATACCGACAGATGCTGGTGTGCTTCATAAGCTGGGGGAAATCTTTGATGGTGAAAACGACAAACAGCAAGCCTATCACTACCACTTTGAGGTTTGTGGTGCTTTGTAAAAGTATTAAGAATTAAAAAAAAATTCCTTCTCAATTTTTCTTAAATTTATACTAATTACCCCCACCCTCTCCATCATGTTCTATTCACTGTGATTTATGTACCATTAAGCTCTCATTAGCGAAGATTTTCTTAAATTTTCCTATGCTTTGGTTAAAAAATTGTATTTTTTCTGAACTCGAATAGGCCTATGGGAGTTTTCAGAATTCTCTTGTATTATTAATATATTAATAATTTATTTTAAGCCAGTTAAATGTGTTTTAATAGTTACGATAACAATTTGCAGTCGTTCCGCTACTTCCCATCCAACTTTGCCGTGCTTGACTGGCTCGGAGCTTATTTTGTCTCGATGCAAGTCGCGGAGAAAGCAGTAGCCTACTATGAAAAAGCCGCCTTGATGCAGCCCAACGAGCCAAAATGGAGGCTTCTGATTGGCTCGTGCCACCGTCGCAGCGGCAATTATCAGCTGGCTCTCCGGACCTACAAGGATATACTGCAAGAGTTCCCTGAAAACATTGAATGTCAGTAAAAATGTGGAATGATATGTTCTAGCTTTTTAAATTTATTGTAAATCAGTAGTTTTGTAATCTAATAATTGTATTAAACAATCATTAATATTTTTCTGGTCATATGACAATGTTATATTTGAATGGTATAATTTGTCAGTTAAGAAGTTATCTTTGAAAGCCAATATATATTATTATTCCAATTATATTATTCATTATGCCTTGAGACAAGTTTTGGAACACATTAAACTGTGCAATATTGTTTCTTCATAATATTGCCAAACGGCTTAATTATTTTCAAAATAAACTTATCACACACTTTTATAGAAATTTCTATATTTCGGCATTAGCCTTCTTCAGGAACAAACACAATAACAAATAGAAGTGTTTACCACTCTGAATCATATGGTTTTAGCAAAAATCCAAAATACATATAATTTATGAAGAAGTAAAAAAGAAAATGTTTTGATAGAAAGAAAGAAAAAAATTTATATATATATGTATGTATATACTATCTCAAATTTAGACCGGAAGGTGTTTTAGATTTAAGTATTAATTGATGAGCTTGCTCAAGCTGTCTTAATTTCAAGTCTGGTGCGTCTTTTGCCAATTTTCTTATTCCTTTTAATGAATAACATTGTTCAAAATTTTGAGAATGCTCTCTCGCATGAATAGCCACAGGTTTTTGTTTATCAGGATGGTTTACATCATATCTGTGGCCATTCATACGAACTCTTAGAGCATTGGTGGTTTTGCCAATGTAGTCTTTAGGACAATTTTTGCAAGAAATTTGGTAAATTACATTAGTAGACTCACAGGTGATGTTACTATTTATGTTATAACATCTTTTTGTTTGCCTGCTTGTGAAAGTTTTTGATGGGATGATTGATTTGCAAGTGGCACATCGTGGTTTGTTGCATTGATTACAGCCCGAAGGTTTTGCTGAGGGTTGGGAAGTGGGAGGTAGTTTGGGTTTTGAAAGAATGTCTTTTAAGTTAGGAGCTTTTTTGTATATTAGTCTTGGGGGTTTGGAAAACAAATTATGGGTCAGAGGTGAATTTGAAAGAATATTATGTGCCACTCTTAAAACATTATTAACTTTGTAAAGGCCAGGAAAGTATTGGGTGATGAATTTTGGATCTTTTTTGAAATTATCTGTGTTAGGATTTTTTGAGCTTTTTATTTGACTGTCTATTAAATTTATAGGATAACCTCTTCTGTTAAGTGAATTGCTGAGTTTTTCAATATAATTTTGGTAATCACGATTTTCAGAACAAAGGTTTTTTGCTCGTATTGATAGGCTTTTTGGTATGGATTTTTTAATGTGTGCAGGATGACAGCTTGAGTAAGCTAAGTAATCCATTGTATTCGTATCCTTTACATGGATTTTGGATTTTAACATACCATCTCTAACAAAAACGTCAACATCCAAAAAAGTAACAATATCTTTTGAGAAGTTCCAGGTAAATTTAAGGATTGAGAATTGATTTAGATTTTCAAGGAAAGTTTGCAGGTTTTCTAGTCCATGTTCCCAAACCATGAAAATGTCATCAATAAACCTATACCAAATTGAAGGTTTCAACATTTGTGAATTTAGAAAAAGTTCTTCAACATGCCCAACAAATAAGTTTGCAAAAGAAGGTGCCATACGTGTGCCCATAGCTGTCCCTTTCACTTGAAGGTAATTTTGATCAAGGAATTTAAAATTGTTCATGGTTAAAACAAAATGAATTAAGTTTATAATAAAATTTGCACTAGGTTTGGAGTTAACTGGACGTTTTTCTAGGTATTTCTTTACAGATTTTTCTCCTTCTTCATGTGGGATGTTAGTATATAGTGAAACTACATCAATTGTCACCAATATAGTATTGTCCGTTAGTGGGGTGTTTAAGTTCTTAATTTTATTAAGGAAGTCTTTGGAGTCTCTTATATATGACGGTAAAGTTTTCACTATTGGTTGGAGGGTGTCATCAACGAATGCTGAAATCCTTTCAGTGGGTGATCCATATCCAGATACGATAGGTCTTCCAGGTGGTGGTCGAATGGGTTTGTGGACTTTAGGTAAAAGATAAAAAATTGGTGTTCTTGGATTTAGAGGGCTCAAAAGTTTTATAGTTTCTTGACTTAGGTCTTCATTTGGTCCATATTTTTGCAAAAATTTAGAAATGTCATCATTGAAAGTTAAGGTAGGGTCATTTGGGATTTTTTTGTAGAATTCAGCGTCATTCAGTTGTCTTTCTGCTTCTTTTATATAATCTTCACGATTCAAGATTACTGTACTGTTGCCTTTATCTGCTTTTACAATTATTATGGAAGAATTTTCTTTCAATGAACGTATAGCTTTTCTTTCATTTTTTGTAAGATTATCCTTTGAATGTAGTGAGGATTCAAATTTAGGATCAGAAATGTTGGAGATTACAGTATTAATGAATTGCTCTACTGGATGGTCAGGAGGAAGAGGATCAGGTTCCCAGTTTGATTTAGGTTTGAATTTATCCAAGCAATTGGGCGTTGAACAATTTGGACTGTGAATTTGGACTGTGTTTGGCTGTTGTTTAATATAATATTGTATTCTGACATTTCTAGCAAAAGAGAGACCATCTGCGACAAAATCAAAGTGATTAAACTTGGGACGTGGAGAGAAAGTGAGACCTTTATTGAGGACAGAGATTTCATCTACATTCAGAACATATTTAGATAGATTCATTACATTTCCCTCAGTTTTAATTTGTTCTTCATTTAGGTTAGGAGTACTGTTTATCTGTAGGTTGTTTACAAGTTCATTTTGGACAATGGGATGCTGAAAATTTGTTGTATTAGGTTGCTGAAAATTTTGTGTATTGGGTTGCTGAAAATTTTTGTTTGGATCTGAATTTAATAATCCTTTAAAACTGGTATTTGGGCATAGCCCAATATTGGAAGAGGAATCAAACAAGGTTTTCAATTTTTTGTTTAGATTTTCACATCTTTTAGTTTTCATTAATTGGTTTTGATCGTCAATTTTACGTTTTTCATCGATCACATCATGTTGAGGTGGTATGAGTTTATAAAGATCAATCAGTTGTTGTTCATACTCATTCTTTAGTGATTTATACTCTTCTGTTACTAGTTTTGTAAGTTCTAGACTTGTTCGTATAGAGAAATCTGTGATTTTACCTCTAACTTGAGGAGGAACACCAGTGAGAGGTATTTTAGGTCTAAGACCTTTTGGAGCAAAACCGTAGTTCAAACAAGATGTCATAAATAGTATATGACATTCAAGAGTAATAATTTTGTTAGAAAAATAAGAATATTGATTGAGAAAAAAAGATTTTGAATCAAGATTAGCCATATTTGAAAACAGAGTGATAATACAAAATAAAAAGTGTGTAAAAAGATAATTACCAAAAGGTTTCAACATTGTTTCTTCATAATATTGCCAAACGGCTTAATTATTTTCAAAATAAACTTATCACACACTTTTATAGAAATTTCTATATTTCGGCATTAGCCTTCTTCAGGAACAAACACAATAACAAATAGAAGTGTTTACCACTCTGAATCATATGGTTTTAGCAAAAATCCAAAATACATATAATTTATGAAGAAGTAAAAAAGAAAATGTTTTGATAGAAAGAAAGAAAAAAATTTATATATATATGTATGTATATACTATCTCAAATTTAGACCGGAAGGTGTTTTAGATTTAAGTATTAATTGATGAGCTTGCTCAAGCTGTCTTAATTTCAAGTCTGGTGCGTCTTTTGCCAATTTTCTTATTCCTTTTAATGAATAACATTGTTCAAAATTTTGAGAATGCTCTCTCGCATGAATAGCCACAGGTTTTTGTTTATCAGGATGGTTTACATCATATCTGTGGCCATTCATACGAACTCTTAGAGCATTGGTGGTTTTGCCAATGTAGTCTTTAGGACAATTTTTTCAAGAAATTTGGTAAATTACATTAGTAGACTCACAGGTGATGTTACTATTTATGTTATAACATCTTTTTGTTTGCCTGCTTGTGAAAGTTTTTGATGGGATGATTAATTTGCAAGTGGCACATCGTGGTTTGTTGCATTGATTACAGCCCGAAGGTTTTGCTGAGGGTTGGGAAGTGGGAGGTAGTTTGGGTTTTGAAAGAATGTCTTTTAAGTTAGGAGCTTTTTTGTATATTAGTCTGAAATTATCTGAAATTAAATAGACTTTCTCGATGGCAACATGTTCCACAACTCTCGCAGCATTTTTGGAACCGCTGGTGCAAGGAATATCTGAACCAACTGCAGAAAATGTCAAGGTGGAATACATCAAGACCTAATATAAAAATTGATGATATAATGCTTATTCAAGACGACAATTTACCACCTTGTACTTGGAAAATTGGGCGAGTGATCGCAGTGAATCCAGGAAAAGACAATTTTGTGCGAGTTGCTACATTACAAACAAAGGATGGACTGATAAAAAGATCTATTTCAAAACTGTGCCCTTTACCAGGTCAAGAAATGGATTGAAATAACAAAATTTCATATTTCAAGGGGCCAGAATGTGTAAAAACACATAATTTACATAGCCTATATACAATTATTTCTCAAAAAGACTATATTTATCAATGTGTGATTCAAATCATATGTTTTGTTTGTTTATACATATTTTAAAAACAAACTTATAATTATTACAGTCCACTGCTACTTTCAATAAACATGTACTAGATATTTTCTATCATTTATTTTACAATTCAATTCAATTTCACTTTACATTTTGGTAAAGAGTGGCACATAATATTCTTTCAAATTCACCTCTGACCCATAATTTGTTTTCCAAACCCCCAAGACTAATAAAGATTTCAGCATTCGTTGATGACACCCTCCAACCAATAGTGAAAACTTTACCGTCATATATAAGAGACTCCAAAGACTTCCTTAATAAAATTAAGAACTTAAACACCCCACTAACGGACAATACTATATTGGTGACAATTGATGTAGTTTCACTATATACTAACATCCCACATGAAGAAGGAGAAAAATCTGTAAAGAAATACCTAGAAAAACGTCCAGTTAACTCCAAACCTAGTGCAAATTTTATTATAAACTTAATTCATTTTGTTTTAACCATGAACAATTTTAAATTCCTTGATCAAAATTACCTTCAAGTGAAAGGGACAGCTATGGGCACACGTATGGCACCTTCTTTTGCAAACTTATTTGTTGGGCATGTTGAAGAACTTTTTCTAAATTCACAAATGTTGAAACCTTCAATTTGGTATAGGTTTATTGATGACATTTTCATGGTTTGGGAACATGGACTAGAAAACCTGCAAACTTTCCTTGAAAATCTAAATCAATTCTCAATCCTTAAATTTACCTGGAACTTCTCAAAAGATATTGTTACTTTTTTGGATGTTGACGTTTTTGTTAGAGATGGTATGTTAAAATCCAAAATCCATGTAAAGGATACGAATACAATGGATTACTTAGCTTACTCAAGCTGTCATCCTGCACACATTAAAAAATCCATACCAAAAAGCCTATCAATACGAGCAAAAAACCTTTGTTCTGAAAATCGTGATTACCAAAATTATATTGAAAAACTCAGCAATTCACTTAACAGAAGAGGTTATCCTATAAATTTAATAGACAGTCAAATAAAAAGCTCAAAAAATCCTAACACAGATAATTTCAAAAAAGATCCAAAATTCATCACCCAATACTTTCCTGGCCTTTACAAAGTTAATAATGTTTTAAGAGTGGCACATAATATTCTTTCAAATTCACCTCTGACCCATAATTTGTTTTCCAAACCCCCAAGACTAATATACAAAAAAGCTCCTAACTTAAAAGACATTCTTTCAAAACCCAAACTACCTCCCACTTCCCAACCCTCAGCAAAACCTTCGGGCTGTAATCAATGCAACAAACCACGATGTGCCACTTGCAAATTAATCATCCCATCAAAAACTTTCACAAGCAGGCAAACAAAAAGATGTTATAACATAAATAGTAACATCACCTGTGAGTCTACTAATGTAATTTACCAAATTTCTTGAAAAAATTGTCCTAAAGACTACATTGGCAAAACCACCAATGCTCTAAGAGTTCGTATGAATGGCCACAGATATGATGTAAACCATCCTGATAAACAAAAACCTGTGGCTATTCATGCGAGAGAGCATTCTCAAAATTTTGAACAATGTTATTCATTAAAAGGAATAAGAAAATTGGCAAAAGACGCACCAGACTTGAAATTAAGACAGCTTGAGCAAGCTCATCAATTAATACTTAAATCTAAAACACCTTCCGGTCTAAATTTGAGATAGTATATACATACATATATATATAAATTTTTTTCTTTCTTTCTATCAAAACATTTTCTTTTTTACTTCTTCATAAATTATATGTATTTTGGATTTTTGCTAAAACCATATGATTCAGAGTGGTAAACACTTCTATTTGTTATTGTGTTTGTTCCTGAAGAAGGCTAATGCCGAAATATAGAAATTTCTATAAAAGTGTGTGATAAGTTTATTTTGAAAATAATTAAGCCGTTTGGCAATATTATGAAGAAACAATGTTGAAACCTTTTGGTAATTATCTTTTTACACACTTTTTATTTTGTATTATCACTCTGTTTTCAAATATGGCTAATCTTGATTCAAAATCTTTTTTTCTCAATCAATATTCTTATTTTTCTAACAAAATTATTACTCTTGAATGTCATATACTATTTATGACATCTTGTTTGAACTACGGTTTTGCTCCAAAAGGTCTTAGACCTAAAATACCTCTCACTGGTGTTCCTCCTCAAGTTAGAGGTAAAATCACAGATTTCTCTATACGAACAAGTCTAGAACTTACAAAACTAGTAACAGAAGAGTATAAATCACTAAAGAATGAGTATGAACAACAACTGATTGATCTTTATAAACTCATACCACCTCAACATGATGTGATCGATGAAAAACGTAAAATTGACGATCAAAACCAATTAATGAAAACTAAAAGATGTGAAAATCTAAACAAAAAATTGAAAACCTTGTTTGATTCCTCTTCCAATATTGGGCTATGCCCAAATACCAGTTTTAAAGGATTATTAAATTCAGATCCAAACAAAAATTTTCAGCAACCCAATACACAAAATTTTCAGCAACCTAATACAACAAATTTTCAGCATCCCATTGTCCAAAATGAACTTGTAAACAACCTACAGATAAACAGTACTCCTAACCTAAATGAAGAACAAATTAAAACTGAGGGAAATGTAATGAATCTATCTAAATATGTTCTGAATGTAGATGAAATCTCTGTCCTCAATAAAGGTCTCACTTTCTCTCCACGTCCCAAGTTTAATCACTTTGATTTTGTCGCAGATGGTCTCTCTTTTGCTAGAAATGTCAGAATACAATATTATATTAAACAACAGCCAAACACAGTCCAAATTCACAGTCTAAATTGTTCAACGCCCAATTGCTTGGATAAATTCAAACCTAAATCAAACTGGGAACCTGATCCTCTTCCTCCTGACCATCCAGTAGAGCAATTCATTAATACTGTAATCTCCAACATTTCTGATCCTAAATTTGAATCCTCACTACATTCAAAGGATAATCTTACAAAAAATGAAAGAAAAGCTATACGTTCATTGAAAGAAAATTCTTCCATAATAATTGTAAAAGCAGATAAAGGCAACAGTACAGTAATCTTGAATCGTGAAGATTATATAAAAGAAGCAGAAAGACAACTGAATGACGCTGAATTCTACAAAAAAATCCCAAATGACCCTACCTTAACTTTCAATGATGACATTTCTAAATTTTTGCAAAAATATGGACCAAATGAAGACCTAAGTCAAGAAACTATAAAACTTTTGAGCCCTCTAAATCCAAGAACACCAATTTTTTATCTTTTACCTAAAGTCCACAAACCCATTCGACCACCACCTGGAAGACCTATCGTATCTGGATATGGATCACCCACTGAAAGGATTTCAGCATTCGTTGATGACACCCTCCAACCAATAGTGAAAACTTTACCGTCATATATAAGAGACTCCAAAGACTTCCTTAATAAAATTAAGAACTTAAACACCCCACTAACGGACAATACTATATTGGTGACAATTGATGTAGTTTCACTATATACTAACATCCCACATGAAGAAGGAGAAAAATCTGTAAAGAAATACCTAGAAAAACGTCCAGTTAACTCCAAACCTAGTGCAAATTTTATTATAAACTTAATTCATTTTGTTTTAACCATGAACAATTTTAAATTCCTTGATCAAAATTACCTTCAAGTGAAAGGGACAGCTATGGGCACACGTATGGCACCTTCTTTTGCAAACTTATTTGTTGGGCATGTTGAAGAACTTTTTCTAAATTCACAAATGTTGAAACCTTCAATTTGGTATAGGTTTATTGATGACATTTTCATGGTTTGGGAACATGGACTAGAAAACCTGCAAACTTTCCTTGAAAATCTAAATCAATTCTCAATCCTTAAATTTACCTGGAACTTCTCAAAAGATATTGTTACTTTTTTGGATGTTGACGTTTTTGTTAGAGATGGTATGTTAAAATCCAAAATCCATGTAAAGGATACGAATACAATGGATTACTTAGCTTACTCAAGCTGTCATCCTGCACACATTAAAAAATCCATACCAAAAAGCCTATCAATACGAGCAAAAAACCTTTGTTCTGAAAATCGTGATTACCAAAATTATATTGAAAAACTCAGCAATTCACTTAACAGAAGAGGTTATCCTATAAATTTAATAGACAGTCAAATAAAAAGCTCAAAAAATCCTAACACAGATAATTTCAAAAAAGATCCAAAATTCATCACCCAATACTTTCCTGGCCTTTACAAAGTTAATAATGTTTTAAGAGTGGCACATAATATTCTTTCAAATTCACCTCTGACCCATAATTTGTTTTCCAAACCCCCAAGACTAATATACAAAAAAGCTCCTAACTTAAAAGACATTCTTTCAAAACCCAAACTACCTCCCACTTCCCAACCCTCAGCAAAACCTTCGGGCTGTAATCAATGCAACAAACCACGATGTGCCACTTGCAAATTAATCATCCCATCAAAAACTTTCACAAGCAGGCAAACAAAAAGATGTTATAACATAAATAGTAACATCACCTGTGAGTCTACTAATGTAATTTACCAAATTTCTTGAAAAAATTGTCCTAAAGACTACATTGGCAAAACCACCAATGCTCTAAGAGTTCGTATGAATGGCCACAGATATGATGTAAACCATCCTGATAAACAAAAACCTGTGGCTATTCATGCGAGAGAGCATTCTCAAAATTTTGAACAATGTTATTCATTAAAAGGAATAAGAAAATTGGCAAAAGACGCACCAGACTTGAAATTAAGACAGCTTGAGCAAGCTCATCAATTAATACTTAAATCTAAAACACCTTCCGGTCTAAATTTGAGATAGTATATACATACATATATATATAAATTTTTTTCTTTCTTTCTATCAAAACATTTTCTTTTTTACTTCTTCATAAATTATATGTATTTTGGATTTTTGCTAAAACCATATGATTCAGAGTGGTAAACACTTCTATTTGTTATTGTGTTTGTTCCTGAAGAAGGCTAATGCCGAAATATAGAAATTTCTATAAAAGTGTGTGATAAGTTTATTTTGAAAATAAACTGTGCAATAGCAATTTGCCTCTTGTACTGTGTATAGTGACTCAAGTTATTCTGAAAACCTAGTGTAGGCTACCAGAGAAACGCTTAGTAAAGGCATCTTTATTTATTTATACCTATTGAATGTTTGCAGGTTTGAAGTTTCTAGTCAGAATGTGCAGTGACATGGGCCTGCCTGAAGCTGCCACGTATGCGATGCAACTGAAAAAGGCAGAAAAAGCCAAAGAGCTTAGAGAAAGAATCGGAAGCAGCCAATCCGGAACTGGTTAGTTAAACTTATGTACATACGTTAACTCTTCCAAAAAGTACTGTTACAAAAGTTACACTGACAGTTAGTAAAAATAAAAATTAATTATAGGCCTACTTATGAATTGAGAGTTTTTGTAAGACTCTAATCCAGTCCAATAATGAATTAGGAAAAATAAAATTCTGTATTATCAACCATTCTAACTTAACTGGAATTTCACTAAAATGTATAAAATCCTGAGATTTACCATTGGTCTTAGAATACTCTTGTTCTACACTATGAACTTGCAAAGTTTTGAGATGTAGTTAAAGGTTTATATCATGACTGAAATTATCATAACCATCCTCTCAGTATCAAGGTGAAATTTTGAAAATCTCAATAGCAGTATAATAATTGTTCACCAATCACGAAGACGTGATCTCTGTGTCCTGTGATGGTGGAAAGACATCATCATCATAATTAGACCAATTAGTTAAAACCAAGGCAAAAATGTGGTTCGGATTCCACTATAAACTGTAGGTCCCTAGTTGCCATTAGCTGTTTGGGCTATTTATTAAATTCTGTGTCTAAGGAATATGTCAGCCTTTAGTCACTAACAAGACTACACGATCGCATCACTCATCATCATTCATACTTGGCTTAAAATACCTACTTTGTATGGTCGCCATTTCAATGAAAAGTATTAAAAGTATCCTGCAATTGCAGCCAAATTAAGAGCAAATCCTGCAATCGCAAAGACCATCAAAGATCATTGTCTCAGTTTGGGGTTTTCTGCCCAAAAACCAGTAAACTGACCCATCCATGAAGTCAAGGTTATTATTTTTGCCCTATAACTTGTTCAGAATTTACTTTTGTAAATTAAATTTTGTATCCCTTGTGTGTAGGCTCTAGACGTAGCAGTGGCAGGTCGTCCCAAGGTGTTGCCAGTCCTCTCAGTGACTCTACACCTCCCACCAGAGGTAGCCTCACCTCAGCCTCTAGACAAGCCAAGCTGTCTGTGCTAGAGTCAGGCGCAGAACCTAGCTTCGGTCGCAGTCAGTTCCAGAACATTGGTGAATATAGGCCTACATTTAAGTTTACAATTCACCATGTTGCCTTACACACTGGGTGTTTGCCAGATTTATTTAACATTGTTTTTAGTTTTTTTTCTTTCCTTGGAGCTAGCCCTACCCGAAGCCGACCTCTACCTATTTTATTTTATTATTATTTTTTTAAATACAGTTGGACAGTTACACCAAACCAAACCATAAATAAATTTAAGAATCAGCCCAGGATATCCTTCATAATTTAAAAGTAATGCCAAAGGAATAGCTTATTTGTGAAATTAACCTAAAAAATCAAAAATACTCAGAAGTTTTGTACAAGAATAATCTAATAGCTGCTGAGTTAGTTGAAATTGTTCAACAGCTAATGATTGTAGGTTACTATGAGACTGGAATGTCAACCAACCAGTACATATTTAAATCAATCACTTCTTTAAATTAGAGTGTATTTCCCTATTTCTGGTCATATGCAAACGTGTCGTAATTGTTTAGATGCGAGCTACTCAGATCCGCTCGGTCCTCAAGAGCGACCTCGGACTGCGGCACGGAGCAGGAGCCAAGTTGACGATGAGTTCGGAGATGAAGACCTTGCAGAGTTTTTGTTACCAGAGTAGCTTTTAAGTTGCGTAATCTTAGAAAATAAAAATACCAAAGATGTGTTACCATAGTGTGAATCTGTTGACAAAAAAAAGTTGTCTTCAAGATTATTAACCTTTTCTAAGTTATCAGACAAATTTCAATCAGACTCTGATAAGTAGGACAGTTTAGGAGAAAAAGAGGTTCCTAGTAATGTTGAATGTAGAGAAAATATAAAGGAAAATAATTATTTTTGAGACTGCAGGGATTTACAGAACTTAATC
The DNA here is from genome assembly GCF_028750875.1 of Macrosteles quadrilineatus. Taxonomy (NCBI): domain Eukaryota; kingdom Metazoa; phylum Arthropoda; class Insecta; order Hemiptera; family Cicadellidae; genus Macrosteles; species Macrosteles quadrilineatus. The sequence continues at coordinate 78,096,967 of NW_026542599.1, read as the reverse complement.
CAAAAGGAACATATAAGTTACTAGATCATTTAACCTTATATTTACAGCTGTGCAGCAACAGAATATAAAGGATGAAACAAACCATCACCTATGAGCGTTGCATAGTTGGTGTGATAAGACGATTTTCATCAGGTTGTAAAATAAAACACACCTTTTGGTATGGTACAACCACAGTAAAATACACAGGTTATGTCATGGAAAAAGGTATGGTGGTTATAGGTAGGGAGATGTAGCTTGAAATGAGAGTGGCGAGATAGCTCTGTTTGAGACAGGCTAAGTTACATCACACACGGATACTGAGGTCTGAATATGATCCAAAACGGGAAAAAACAGCTAGATTTATATGCTGCTATGTGAAAGTATGAACCTCATTCAGGGCCACTGGTGTCAGGTGTTTTCCCCGAACATGTGAGCCTTTTGGCACAGCTCAATATATAACTCCCCACCACTTTGCATATAATTTCTTATTAAAAAAGTTAATACATCTACAAATATACAATTTAAATGAATAAATTTAAGTAGAGGAAATAACAAATATATAGGCCTAAATTGATCTACGTTGTGGAATGAAGCAATCAAACCCCTTCTGTGTTCCCGCCCTATCATTTCTGGTAATAGGCTAAAGAGGGACTTAGACGATGATTTTGATGGATTAAATAATAATACTGTATGTTCCTTAGAAATATCTAGTAGTGAAGTAGTGATGATGTCGGATGGAAGTCGCTTAATGTTCCAGAATAACAAAGCTATGTGTACCGTACTACTGTCTAAGAGAATTAAGAAGTTTCTCTTTAGCCAGGGAGATTTGGAGGTTATCAAACACTATTTGCAGACGCTGAGCATGATGACGCCTTGACAGTTTATGGTAACAAAAAAACTAAATTGTGTTTTGATTTGGTTCTATTATTTGTGGGGCTAACAAACTTGTCGAGTGTGATTTTATATTCATATCAGAAATGTTAACACTGCTACTTAGCCTCCACCTATTTTATTGATTTTTCATTCAATATTTCACTTTTTTAAATAAATAACTTTATGAATAAAACTCTAAATTTTGCAAAATAATGTGTTTGTCTATATATACTCTAAAATGCAATGTACATATACTATTAATAGAAACATGTTAAAATCTCAGTTTCACTTTTACAATCAGTTTTGTTCCGAACAAATACAAACCATTATTTTGTAGCCTAATTACATTTTATTTTCACTAAGCCTTAAATCATTACAAACGTTTTATAAAACTGTCAATCTATCATTGACCTCTTAGTTGCCACATATTCAACACAACATAGGTCAACATTGCACATATATTTTCTATCAGGTAGCATGTCTCTGTACGCATTGACTGACATTGTGAATGAGGCTTTGTGGAAAAATAACATGCAGAGGATACAAAATGAATGCTGGACGACGGATAGTAACATGGAAAACACTGTAAAGAAACTTTTTTGTCAACAATTTTGTGGGCGAAGATGATACATCGACTGAGGATTTTGACGCTGACTTCCATTTTTACTTTCTCCCCCTATACCATAGTATATGGAGAAAGTATTGTTTTCGTCAAAATTTTCGAGTTTGAGTTTTGAGTGGATATATTCGTTTTGGGTCCCCCTGGACCCAAAAAATTGGTTTTTGAAGTGATGTGTGTGTGTGTGTGTGTCTGTGTACAGAGCTAGGGACTACACCTGTGGTCCGATTTCAATGAAATTTGGTATGTAGGTTCTAATCCGTGGTATCTCCAGGCGTTTTTTTCATTTTTTTGAAATTTAGATTTTTTATGGGGATTTTCCCATAAAAAACTGGGAAAATCGGATTTTCTCAAAAATGGCCCGAACGATTTTGATAAAAATTTAGTATGTTGTAGCCCTTTAAATTCTGAACAAAATGGTACAAATCCCATTTCTGTAAAAATTACGGTTCAAAAGTTATGGTAAATTATGTTATTTTCCCATAAAATAACAAAATACTCCCGCCGCAGCAAACCTGCCGTCTAAGCGAATTTCCATTTGTCCGAATTGATTTTCAATTGATCTATTTAAATAACATTATTAGGTTTAACGAGTACCTAGGTTTGCTGCTACAAGGAAACTAATAAAGTAGTGTGTTTTTAGTAAAATATTGATAGCTTACTATAAAATAAATAAATTTGCCAACTTTGATCAAAATATATCCATAAACAAGCAAACTACGTTTTACAATATTCTCCATTAAAATAACATGGGAATTTTAAATTTACCATTTTTTTAGTTTTCTCCGTAACCAATAACCGTACAAAAACACTTTTATATACTGAATTGTTTGTTTTTTTAAGCTCTTTAAGAAGGTTTAGAGAAAAATTGGGAAATTTTGTGTTTTGAGGGTAAAAAGTGAGAAAAACCCATTTTTACCCCATAAAACCCTGTTCCCATGGTCCGATCATGCTGGATCCCGAACTCATTCAAGTTTATCCCGCCTTACACCTTCAAACCAAATTTCATCAAAATCGGATAAAAATTACTCAAGTTATCGTGTTCACGGACACATATATATATATATAAATCTATATATATACCTATATATATACATATATAAAAATTTGAACGAATTGGTTTTTGGCCTCTGGGGACATTAAAATGAAAAAGTAAATCGGTCCCGGGCCTAAGTCTTACCATGAGACCTACGGTAATAGCTACTTCCCTATAGGGAAATTCGCTAAAATAGGATTTTAGACAAAAATCCGGTTTTGATTTAACAGAGTATGTTATGATCCTTACAATTTTGATAGTTTTTGTCATTTTTTAGAAAATTTTATTTTTAATGTGGATTTTCCTATAAAAAACTGGAAAAATAGGATTTTCTAAAAAATGGCCCGAACGATTTTGATAAAAATTTAGTATGTTATAGTCCTTTATATTCTAAACAAAATGGTACAAATCCCATTTCTGTAAAAATTATGGTTCAAAAGTTATGGTAAATTATGTTATTTTCCCATAAAAATCCCTATAAAATAACGGAAAATCAGATTTTCCCAAAATTGGCTAGAACGATTTTGATAAAAATTTAGTATGTTATAGTCCTTTAAATTCTGAAGAAAATTGTACAAATCCCATTACCGTATATTTACTCTCACCGCTTACTCGTGAGAAAGGTTGTTGACAATCTTATGGGAGAAAGTATGTGTCAGAATGCTGATACCGTTTATTTCACTTGTGCCACTGGTAGTATAACAGGTATTCAAAAATTTGTTTCAAATGTTGACAATCATAATAGCCTATTGTTTTTGAAGTAATCTAATATATAAAATTCTCGTGTCACAGTGTTTGTCTGCAAACTCCTCCGGAACGACTTCACCGATCGTTATGAAATTTGGTGTGTAAATTCTGTAGGTATGCGAATCGGACGTAAACTATTTCCCGTTTCGAAATTCTTAAAAGGGCTCCGCCCCAGTGGCTCTGGAGTATCCCATGTTAACCTTATGAGAAATGGAATTAATGAATCTTAACAGCTGTTTCAATTAAACAAGTTGGTTCTGTTCTATGATGTTCAATAGCATTAAAGTTACAAGGATTACCAACAGGGTGCAGCACTATTATTTCTTTTACATTTATGACAACAGCTAATTTGCAACCAAAAGGTGAGTGAGCGTAGCGAACAAACTTCAACCTGGAGGCGAGTGAGCGTAGCGAACGAGCTAACCTGAAGGCAAGTGAGCGCAGCGAACGAGCTCCAACCTAAAGGTGAGTGAGTGTAGCGAACGAGCTCCAACCAGGACGTGATTGAGCGATGCGAACGAGATCATCTTGAAAATTAAACGTAACGGTACTTTCTTTCCATCGGTCTGTCTTAGGGGAAACCTATAACTTAGGCGATACGAAGTTCGCCGGGTCAGCTAGTTATTACCTAAGATTTTATCAGGAAAGTATGTAAAAATAATAACAAAATAACTTAATCATACTTTAAATTAATTAACTTAAGGTAAATTAAACAGATTTTCAGGATTGTAGGCACAATAGTTTTTTAATACATTTGAATTGTTTTGAATACAAATAGTTCAAAAACTATTTGAGCCTACAATCCTGTAAATCAGTTTATTTACCTTTAGTTAATTAATTTTAAGTATGATTATTTTGTTATTATCTTTACATATAATACTAGTTCAATCTCATTCTGCTTCTTAAACTCAGATTAGGACATTAGTTAGTGCTCGTCTGGTTATCAGAAGGTTGCCAATTCAATCTCGAGAAAATTCCGAATCTTTTTAATGGTTCGAAACTAGACGCAGTTGTCCTTGATCATTGGGCTTTGAATAAATGGTCCTGACTAATTAAACAATTGATCTTAGTCTGTAACAAAGCTGTAACCTTACTCATTCAACAATAGTTTTTGCCTTAAAATAAAGAAAGATGTTTTCTTTTTTAAGCTACTAATCTAAAATCTTTGACCTCATGGTAAAAAAAATCATCTATAAACAGAAAAAAATTACTGTAATAAATGGAATCTACTTTTTAGCCCCTGACAAGTGTAAGCACAAGTAATAAAGTACATTTGAATTTGATTTGACTCTCTCCAGCAAGATGTGTGCTGCATGGTGAACTGCGATGTAAGTGGAGTGGTTTACACCGTGGTAAAATAATGCATCACAGATCAACAGAAGCCGTTTTAATTATAACACTTTGTTTAGCTTCTGCTTACAATAAAATTGGAGTAAATATCATGACACAAACTGAATCAATCAATAAATATGATAATAAGGTAAGAAATGAAGTCAAATGAGTACTAACTTAACTAATGTTAAACCTACGACATAAATTAATTTTGATCAAAAACCAAGCCTAACAAAACTACATTTTAACGAGGGGAAAGAGAAAAATTTTTGATTTCATTTAGTTCCTCATATACACAACAATACTGCTTCAACACCATTTATCAAATATATACAAACATTAGAACGCTTACCAATAATTTAACAAGTGTCGAATTAAGCTTAAAAAATTAGAAACGTTTAGCAAATCCTCAAGGAACATTTCATATAAAACTACTTTCAAAAATTTTCACTGTTACTTGACACAGACACCCCGTGAGTATTTTTCGGTGAAACGTGATGTTTTAGAACCGGAACTTAAAGGACACCTCGATCGTTCAATCACATCTAACGACTAAAAATATCCAGATTGTGCTGAGGTTTGCCACGGTTATATGTTTGTTGGCACAGAACTTTGCATCTCCTCACTAGGTTATGTCGCTGAACTGGGTGCAAACTTGGGTTGTATGATGGACGTCTTGCGAGCAGGGACAGACTCCGGTGTCGGGATGGCTTCACCTGTGCCAAACGCCAGATTGGCCTGAGGCGCTTGCTGCTGTCTCATCTTCATCGCAGTAGTCTGCTTTGCCATTTGATAATCACCAGAGTCAAAGTATTTTTGCTGAAAATAGAACAGTATTGTTAAAATGCTGGATGAATTGCCACCCCTAACATCAGTTAGCGCCTTTTTTATAGGCTGTAGCAAAACATGGTGAAAAAACAATGAGAAATGGCACAAAAAAACAATCTGTAAGATTTAGACTTTTCATAGTTAACCTAGGTACTGTGAATGGCAAAAAATATAGCCTAGGTAGTGTATTCCATGAATAAAATTTAAACTAGGCCTACCGCTGTTCATTTTCCATCCTTTGGTTGTTGTATTTGAGCTTGTGTCAATTGAAGACACTTTTTGCACCCTATTGATAATGAGTGTACCAGTTTGTATGTCAAACTCAATTCCAGTGATCGCAATAATTTACGGTAACTAAAACATGAGATAGCCGGACATACAATATTTTGTGCTGTAATAATTTGGTTACCTGCTCCCTAAATACATCTCCCTAACCTGACTAAGTGAATTTCCATTTGCCATAAGAATAACATAAGAATTTTAAATTTACCTACCATTTTTTTACAGAAAATAGTAAAAAGGAAAATTCTATGCTATGAGGGTCAAAAATGGGGAAAACCTCTTTTTACCCCATAAAACCCTCTATGAAACTCTGTTCTCATGGTCCTATCATGCTGGTTTGAAAACTCGTTTTAATAAATGCCGGTATACATGTTTGCACCAAATATCAGTCTCGGATCTAGGTCTTACCATGAGAAGTAATAGCTTATTCCCTAAAATGGAAATTCTTTAAAAACAGTAAATAAAGTGAACCAAAATGTCAGCCAGTATTTTCACACATTCAATGACTCGGCCATCTTGAAACGCCAAGAGTTGACAGTCTACAATGAAATTTTCCAAACTATAGTTTACCAATTTAATTGTGATGCTCTTATGTTGCATATTGTATTTTGAAGTATATACTCAACCAGGAGCACATTTTGGATTACATTCGCACAGTTTTTGCTACAGAGATACACAAGATATTCTTACCCCCTTGGCCAGTTTCTTCGCTAGGAATGCTGAATGTCCACTTAAAGGAGCAACTGGATATTTGGCTTTTAATTTTGCTTCCTCCATCTTTTCAACTTCACCGGTTGTCATCTAAACAATGCTAACTTATTAGTAAAATTACAATGAGATAGTCGGTAATGTTCAATATTTAGTAAGAACAGTAAGTAACAACATTTACAATCAGACACATATTCAGGATAGCCTAGTTAACACGTTCACTACTAAAAATCTTTACACAGGCGCTCCTAAACTGCGGCGAGGCCCGGGCGGAGCCCCGGCACACTAACTGAATCAGGGATCGCTATTGGCATTGAAATATCTCAGTAAGACGAATCACAAAAGAGCAGTGGTGATTGTTCTGTGTTACCCCCAAAGTGGACGTAGTTCACTGAAACACCCAAAGGTAGCAGCACTGCCATCAATAACCAGTCTTTGTAACATGGCTCGAATAGAGAAAATCCCCGAAAACAGGACAAAAGCATTGCCAGACGGGATTTTACAGGAATGTTTAGTACCAACCTACACCAAAATAAAGCTCGCATTCTAAGCTATAGGCTGGCAACAATTACAACGTTCCCCGGAAATGGATGAGCTCACATTGAAGCAAAGTTGTTGGCATTGGTGAAGAATGACATTTCCCGCCCCACACCAGTGGCGCCAGTACCACGGGCAAGAATTCCCGCCCCTCACACTGAACGTGTTAAAAGCAACTTAATACAAAGATAGTAAGCCTACAAAGATAATATACCATACAAGACTCACACCTGGTCAGTCTATTTAACTTTCTAATAAGGCTTAGGCCAATTGTAAAATTGAAACTTTAAGAAGTTTGATTTTTGTATAAACAATTTTTAATCAGGGCAGGGTACTTTCCTGTTAAAGGGAACATTCATTATTATCGATGATTTTTTTCTTGATATATCGATATTTTTGTTTTCCGATTGTCACAAGTTGACAACTGATCTTGTTTAGGCTAAAATAGTCTATTATATGAATTAAGAAATGAAACTGTTCTAAGCTAACCTAACATAACAACCAAACTTGCTGTACCAATTAAAAATTCCGTTTGATAACAGAACAGGCAAGTTAAACACAGAATTTTTAAATGTTAGGCCTACACAGCAAGTTTGGTTAGTTATGTTAGGTTATTTTTTTATAACAGTTTCATTTCAATATTGTTTGTTGATACTGAACAATATTTATCGTAGTTGTCAGTTGATATGTTTCAATTTGTTAAAATCGATATATCGAGAAAAAATCATCGATAATAATGAATGTTCCCTTAACAGGAAAGTACCCAGGGCAGTAAGTTGGGCTAGTCTGTAGGCAGGCCAAATAAAAAATTATTTTTTTGGTGGAGATTATCAAAGTAAATGGGCCTAACCTTTCATAGGTTCACCATCACTCAACGACAAAAGGAAATGAGGCTTCTGATTGAACAAGTTTAAGCCATATGAGTAAGTCTTTTTTGGATTTTTTTAGGACAAAAAGTTATCTTCTAGGCTAAGGTTTAGAGACCACCGGGAAATGATTGATAGCCTACATCAATGAGATTTAATTTGCCTAAATGATGCTTAGGGTTAACAAAATGCATTAAGTCAGACATAATTGTAATATATATACTGGTACTAATACTGATTTTCTTAGATGGACTATGTTAAGCTTTCTCACCTCAGGTTTGACAAACACGTGGTCGTTGTTAGACTCAGAGCATTGATCCTTGGTTTGAGACATGTTTTCAGCGTCTTGTTCTGACATACTGAAGATCTCAGAGACTTAGTTTAATCTATCCTGAAAAATTGAATGTTTGTGAACACAGGATCACTTATGAACACAAATAGGCTAACTTAACGAAGATATAGAATAGATATCAATTGTAGCAGCATTTTTGATATTGTTATTTCATTGTGTTTCACCCACTATTTCAATTGTGCAAAAACAGTCTGGAAGTTGAATAAATTAATGAGTTGGTTCATTATAACCTAACCTTTAACTTACCTAATCTAACCTCACTTCATAGGACAATTTAATATAGTCACGAATCTGCATAAAGTCCGACCTATCTTCTGCCTCATGCCTTTTCTGACATAAAATGTGATTTAAACAATATTAAGTTTGGGTTAGGTTAGGTTGGATTAGATTAGATTATGTTACATCATTTATTAGTTGCTGATACATTAAATTATGCACTGTGGCACGTTTTCACTTTTAGACACGAGATGGGATTATGTACTATGGCACGTTCATTACCATATGTTGAGGCATTAGTCAAGGGTTAAGGACGATGATCATATCGGCAGTGGCCTAGCTTCTATTACTGATATTTTACGTGAATAAATTTTATTTTGTTTTATAATTTAGGCTATGTTCATGTGATTAATAGTTTATGTATGGTAGTTGATTTATTGTATTTAATAAACAGCACCAAAGTCCATTTTCTTTTTAAAATCTAGTTATTGCATTTTGTAACTCTGACTTTGCTCTCATGGCGTCGTGTGTGGTTTTGTCTGTTTAGTATAGAATGTAAACAACTGACAGATGTTTCCACTCCACAAACCTTCCACCCCTTTTAGTGTTAGTCGCCACTAGAACTTGGGTTCGTCCATACCACAAATATGTAAATAAATCCAAAAACTGAAGCTTAATATTTATTATTTAACTGTACGGACACTTAGGAATCTCTCCGACCAAAACTGATTGCATTTATGGATTCAGCGTTAAAAATACTGTAAGTAGACATATCAATTACAATTACATCAAATCCCAGTGTAAATAGGGTAAATAATTACCACAATTTTCTTAACAGACACACAACTCTCGATAAACTTCTGCATACAACCTCAATATGCTCAGCCCATGTCAGTTTGGGGCCAATGGCGAAACCAAGCAGATTAACTTAAGTTTAATTTAGATCTATGTTGAGTTAAGGTGCACACGATTTTCTGTGTCTTTCTTATCCTCATTCAGCTTAAATTGACTGAACACTGCTACGGTAAGTGATATCACTTGCATAGCAATTTTAAAGCCTAGGCAATATACTATATATAATTAACTGGCTGCACTTTACTTGGCGTCCTACACTCATTCGATTGTTTTTTTTCAATTCGATATTTGCATTCAATTGTTTCATTCGATATATCGTTTGGTTAGTTAGGTTAGGTTAACCTTACCTAACTAACCAAACGATATATCGAACGAAGCAATCGATTAATCGATATATCGATCGATATTTTCATTCGAATGAGTGTAGGACGTCAAGTAAAGTGCAGCCAATTAACTTAACCCTAGCAGTGGCTAATGGTCCCGGCGGGACCATTTCACCGTGCACCCTTAGAATGGCCATGGTCCCTCCGGGACCATTTATGTCCAAACATTTTCTAACGCAAAAAACTAATTGATAATTATATTTAAAGTGGATAATTTTTATACCATTCGAAAGATGACATTCTAAACTTTCATTTTATTATATAAACGAACCTTCTAGCATCAATATGTCAATACAATTGCAATTTAAATTTGAATGAAAATTTCCGCGCGAATCTACTTCCACTTGTAGTGTTGCGCAAGCGCTAAACACATGAAGTTTAGAAAATCATAGCGAGGTTAGTTTTGTTCCTATCTGGATGCGAGTTATACCACTAGATAGCAGAAGAGTTGCTGAATATTTTGGCATAGATTATTTGATCAATACATCGATAGCAAAGAACGTATGATTTTTTGAAAAACGTAATTTTACAAAAATTAACAAATGGCCAATGGTCCCGCCGGGACCATTTCTAAAATCGAAATATATATATATAATGGATTATTTATAACTATTCAAATATAATATCCTTTTGTAGTGTAGGAAACGTAGAATAATTTAGTGTTGAGAAATGGCAGCCCTGATCACTGTATAATTTCTGTGTTCTGTCAGCAACAAAAGAAAATTGCCATCTGACCAAGTTACTCTGTTTGTTTTGTGCGGATCAGCTGACTTACGTTTTGAAAGTAAATATTGTTCGGCGAATATCTTGGGATTCATTCTAATTTCGGATTTTGTAGTTATGTAGTGTTTTTTTTTAGTAATGTTTTTGTGTTTTGGGACTAACAGTAATCTTTGTGCATGAATATAAGCCTACTGGAAAGTCTAATATCTGAATTTCTTTTTACATAAACGGCAAATCTTTAGTTTTTTTGTATCATAAACGGGTAATCAGGAATTTTTTACTGCCTACAATGTGACATATTTGTATTCCTTAGTTTATAACTTACAAGAATATGTGTACTATATTACTATCACTAATTACCTTACATGAGCTATCTCCGAGTTAGGCCTACTAATTATTCGTCTTACGTGACAAACCTTGCGATTTTTCGTATTTTCTTACATAACACATGTAAATAAAAATATTTTCCCCATGTGTTATACATTTCTATAAAGAGAATTGAATGTAGGCTACTATAACATTTTTATAATATGTTTGGCCTACAAAAATCTGTACAAAATTTTTTTACAAAAATGTCTTTGAATTTTTTTCTATGTAAACTGTAAATTTTTAGTTTTTTTTATCATAAACGGGTAATCAAAATTTTTTTACTGCCTACAATGTGACATATTTGTATTCCTTAGTTTATAACCTACAAGAATATGTGTACTATATTATTATCACTAATTACCTTAAATGAGTTATCTCCGAGTTACTAATTATTCGTCTTATGCGACAAAATTTGAATTTTCTTCATTTTCTTACATAACATTTGTAAAAAAAAATATTTCCCCCATGTGTTATACATTTCTATGTAGGGAATTGAATTTAACTACAAAATGTATAAGTAATGGTTTTGGTCTGAAAATTATACTGTAGGCCTAGTAATAACAAGACTTTACTTTTGAAATTTCAATCAGAATTTTTGAATTTTTTATGATTTTTTTTATTTTTCAAAAAAGTTACCAACTCAGATTCAATTTTTATTTATATATTCAGATTCTCCTGCTTTTTCTGAATAAAATGAATACAAACATTGATAGGTTGAGTCCATATTTGTAATTTTGACAGATTTTTAAAAAAAGGTCTGCAAAATCGCCAAAATGGGTTGGCCATTCCCCACTTCTAACATTGGCCACTGCTAGGGTTAATATATAGGTAATAATTAACAGAGGCCTAGCCTACCAAAATTGGCAATAACATTGAGGTCTAGCCTAGGCATTAAGGCCTAATAAGACTTGTTATCAGTTGGATCAAATCAAATTTATTGCTGATAAAATAGATAAATACGATTATGTTCTAAAGCCTAATGTTCCTCAGAAGAAATTCCTCAGAGACCATTTTAAGACCTAGGCCTAGGCCTAGCCTACCTAACTTACCTTATCACAGTTTAAACTTGTCTGTAAACTGGCTGTTTTACTAATTGACATGAGTTAGCAGGAATGTCACAGATGAATAATCTCAACGGTAAATTTTAATCTTGTGGAAACAAATTGACTTTATAAATAATAGAACTGTGTCAATCAACATGATAGAACAAAGCTACCTACTGAAGACAGCCTTTAGAAATGAAACTGCAATGCTTAATATCTGAGCCTTAGCGGAGGGTATTCGTTTAGAGACATAAGTTTTTAGGCAGATGAAACATCCCAAAATAAATTTTAAAGACTAAAAGCATGGACTAACTTACCCTATACAGCTACAGGAACCTTCTTTTAATTAAAGAATTCACAATTCAAGCAGTCACTCAATTATCTTCAACTTTTCATTCTTTTACTTCTCCTCCCTTCTTCCTTCTCACGACCCACGACCCCCTTCCTCGTTCCGTGTTCCGTATTCCATTCCGTGCTCCGTGTTGTAAATTGTGTCAGATTCTAAACGAAAGTGATCCACCACTTTTATTATTACCATACAGTCGTGGGTAAAATGAGTATATTGCCTGTTTTATATCAGTAATTAATATTTTATCCCAATATCATTATCAATTTTAACTGTATTGTAGCACGGCCACATTTAAAGGTGAAGGTGGCCGTGATCGTAGACGTAGACGATTTTGCCATGGTCACCTTTAACTCCAGGCCGCGGCCTGGTAGAATTGGCAACGTTGCAATATTGCAAGTAATGTTGTCTAGCGCCAGACGTCCTATAAGATAATGGGTCTGGCGCACAATTTGTTTTTCAGGATTAATTTTGCCAACAGTGTCATTTAGAGGCTTCTGATTGACTATAAAGGATTCATAGTCAATGCTATAACGAAGGTTTAGTAATTGAAAAATTATTTTTGTTCATAGAATAAAATTATAAATGCCTCAAATTCAATTTTATATTTTTTTTATTGTGAAATTAAACCGTCATAACCTAACCAAATCAACCAAACGTGCAGACAATGAAAAAATCTAATGAAGGTTTATTAATCGAAAAAATAGTTCTGTTCATGAAATAAAATTATAAATGCCTCAAATCATATTTTATAATTTTTTTATTATAAAATTTAACTATCATAACCTAACCAAACTAACCAGACTTGCTAACAATGAAAAGTCAAATGAAGGTTTAACCGAAAAAAATATTTCTGTTCATAAAATAAAACTATAAATGGGTCAAATTTAATTTCATAATGTTTTAATTATAAAACTAAACCGTCATAACCTAACCAAACCAACCAAACTTGTTGATAATGAAAAAAATCCAATAAAAAAATAGTGATACGGGTGGGATTCGAACCAGGGACCTTCGGATCATCAGCCCAACACCCTATCCACTACACCACCGGGGCCGTTGACATCAACCGTATCGTTGCGGTAAAGATGTTCCCTCAGCCAATCAGAAGCCTTAAAATAATACTGTAGGCAACACTAATCCTGAAATAAAAATTCAGCGGGTCTGGCATACGGGAGGTATAAATGAGGCATTTAGTTAAAAAATCCTTAGTGAACAGCGCTGTAGCACAGCACGGCCGCCTTTAACCAAGGCCTCACTAGTAGAAAAACAGGCCATGCTGCAGCGCGGGTAGCGCAACACTACGTCACAGTGGTGGATAGTTGTACTAAAGTTGTAACTGTATAGCACAGACAAGGGAAACAAACTTTCAGGAGGAGTGTTTCTGTTTGTTAAAAAGCAGGAGTCCTAACCCTAGTAGGCTGTAAGAGCTTTGATAGCACCAATCAATTATATTGTCAGGATCATGTTTACTTATTCATATATAGAGCAAATTATTGTCGACAAGAATAGTAACTTGAAGGGTGAAAAATCTTATGGTAGGATATAGAACTGAGACCGATTACTTTTATCGTTTTATGTCCCCAGATGCCAAAAACCCTTTTGTTCAAATTCAGAAACACAAATACACACATGTTTGTGTGTGTGTGTGTCCGGTAGCACGATCATTGGAATGAAAATCATTCAGTTTTGAAGAAATTTGGTATATAACCGTTTATTCGGACGAGTTTGCGAACCAGCATTATCAATGGGAATGGGATTTTAAGGGAGGTTTTATGGGATTTCACATTTTATCTGCTCAAAAATATAAATTTGTGATATTCGAAGCCATTTTGAAGAATTTAAAAACAAATATTTTTGTACAGTGAAGGAATTTGGGGATTGAGTGCATGAACCTCCCCCAAAATATCAGGGGTGTGGACCTTGATTGTTGATTGTGACCTAAATGTTTTTAAGATTTATATTTTACAAAGTAGAAGGGGGACAGCCTCCAGTAATTCCTGAAGCCACCATACTGCTGCTTGTGTATTGTTGATGGACAAATGACAAATCACCAACTTAAAACACAAGTTGGTATACTCTTGCATTGCATACTGCTGGTAAAAAGGTCCTCTCTCTCTTTGTGTTATATTTGTCTGAGTGGTAGTGTTCTAACACTTTCAATCTAAGTTTGTAATGCCCGCTTTAAAAAGACACCATGAAAAAATGAATAGCTGACAGACAGTATAATGTGGCAGAAGTCGAGTGTACTGTGTCATTGTTTTGCATTACTTGCTAATTTTTTTGTAGTACTATGCAGTATATTACTATGAATAAATAAATACAGTAGTAATAAGTATTTCAAATAACTGATACCACTCAGTCATAATAGCAGTTAAAGTTATTCTGTACATTTTACTAAAAATTGGTAATGCGCTTTATAAGGAATTTACTAAAAATTGACTATGCAATAGAAAAAGTTAGAATACGTTGTTTTTTCACGGATTTATAAGCCTTTCTTTAAATATGGTTGTTTAAAATGAAAGCCAGAATATGGGAAATTCCTAATTAATTAAACAATGTGAAATCCATACTAGTTTGTACATGGTATAGGTTTATATAGAAACAACATAACCTTTTGTATAGTTATTTAATTTCAGTCAGTTGTTCCAAGCTTCTTCCAAGTTGACTCTGAATCATCTGAAGTAGAGATTCTGTGACATTTTCTGCACTCTCACCACTCCATGTGTAAGATTGTATTTTAAGCTGAGTAGGAAATGTCCGGAAAATATTAGTGTATCTGAAACAGTTTGTAAGTATCTGTATGATACATATTGACAGATTGATTGGTCTAATAACCACCATTGACTATACACAGTATAGTCAATGTAATCACTAAGTTGTTAATACCAGTTGAATTGTTTTTAATAGTACTTAATTTTTTGACTGAGGGCCCTGAAAATGAAGAATATTGTGATATAACTAAACTAACTTACCAAATAATAAGTTTTCTTTAAATTTAAACTTGATTCTTTTGTCTGTCAATTCAAAGTGTATTTTAACAAATTTTTAGGGAAGTCTGGTACAAACCCTGATCTTACCATTTAATGTTATCCATAAATAAAATAATTTGATCACAGTCACTGACTGTCCGCGAGAGTAAAAAAGTCCCTTGAGCCAGAGCGATACGCAGCTATGTTTGGGGGGTATCGCGCACTATTTGCAGGCGCTAAGCATCTGGGTGCATCGCCTCGATGTCTGTCTGTAAACAACTGTTGTGAACATAATTACTCATATCTTTGTTTTGGTAAGTGTTTTATCATCATGTGGTCACGTAATTTGATTCATTGCAGTCTCGTGTGTTCGCGTTTTGTTTTGGACGGTCCTTGTAGCTATTGATTATGTATATAATTGAAATTGAAATGCAGCTATTGAAATATAATAGAAATAATAAGTTGTCTATTGCGATGAATGCTATTGAAACTGCTGTACTTGTGTATTACCGGTAATATGCATTCACCATAAGTATATTCATGGATCAACTAATTATTTGGGTTTAATGCTTTCAAACTCGGATTTAAAAAAGATTTTATTGTATTGTATTTTATTGGTATTGTTACATTTAACTAAACAAAAATCATAAAGTAGAAAGGTTATTAATTTGCCTTAGTAACACTAGAAAGAATTTCCTTCGATTGTATGACTATGCAAAGAAATATTATGACATAGATTTATAAAAATCATACAGATATAAAAAAAAAAAATTAAGCCTTAAAGCTAGCAGAGCAGCGTCAAGACGGCTCTACAGTGATTGTCGCGCGAAACGTTCAAGCGTAACGCCTTCAAACTACGAATAGGCCGGAGCTCAGGGGACTTCTTTACTCTCGCGGACAGGTAGCACCAATTTTAATCCTACTAATATTATAAATGAGAAAGTTTGTATGTATGGATGTATGTATGTTTGTGACAAGTAAACACGAAAAATACTGGTCGAATTGGGCTGAAATTTGGCATGATGATAGCTCATATTCCCGATTAACATATAAGCATATTCTTATCTCAAAAATCCTTTTGGGCTCCGCCCCAGTGGCTCTGCAGTTCCCCATGTTAACCTTATAAGTATTCATATTTAAAGGGAATTTAATAATTTAGCCAGCTGTTTCAACTATACTAAAGGGTGTCCCAATAAGAACGCCGGATTTCAGGAGCGTCTTATCCTTATCTGTATTTCAATAGGAATTCCCTAACTATCAGCGATGTTATCAGTATTAGGTCCCATTTGTAGTCATGAATCGCTACACGACGGATCAACGCGTGGTTATGGTTAAAGTGCACTACAAGTACGGGGAATGTTTCGCTGAAACGGTGCCGAAGCTGCGCGTTATTTTCGGCCGGGACAATGCACCAAATGAGTCATCTGTCCGAAGATTGATTTCTAAGTTCGAAGAATCTGGCTCAGTTTTGGACATTAAAAGACCAGTGCGCAGTCGGTCAGGACGCTCCCTTGAAAATATTGAGGCTGTACATGATAGTGTAGAGGACGACGCAAGAAAATCGATTCGTCGGCGAAGTCAGCAGTTAGGCCTAGCTCGGAGCACAGTACAAAGAATTTTGGTAAAAGACCTTCACATGTTCCCTTACAAAATTCAACTAACACAAGAAATCAAGCCAAGAGATCCCGTAAAACGGCTTGAATTTGTAAACTGGGTGGTGGGCAATCAAGATGAAAATGACGCGTTTTCAAAAACTTTGCTGTTCAGTGATGAAGCACACTTTCATCTAAGCGGTTATGTAAATAAGCAAAACTGTAGAATTTGGGGAACTGAAAATCCTCGCCTCATTGCAGAAAACCCGTTATATCCTCCGCGTGTTACAGTTTGGTGTGGGTTTTGGTCAAATGGAGTCATTGGTCCATACTTCTTTGAAAACGAGGATGAAAATGCTTTGACTGTAAATGGTGAACGTTACAGGGAAATGATACGAGAGTTTCTCTGGCCTGAGCTTGAGGAGATGGACCTGGAAAACATGTGGTTTCAACAGGACGGCGCAACATGCCATACTTCTAGAGATTCAATTAATTTGTTGCACGAACGATTCCCAGGACGTGTAATTTCGAAACATGGTGATCGGAACTGGCCAGCAAGATCGTGCGATTTAACACCGTGTGACTACTTTCTTTGGGGATATTTAAAGTCGCTTGTTTTCGCCAATAATCCTCAAACAATCCAAGACCTGAAGGAGGAAATTATTCGTGTGATTAATGGAATTCAACAGGAAGTGTGTGAAAAAGTTATGGAAAACTTTGTCAAGAGATGTCGGGCTTGTCAGCAAGCAGCAGGTGGGCACTTACAAGACATAATATACCATTACTAATCGGAGATACTATACTTTAAGATTCATGTATCATATTGTAAATTTAGCGTGAAAATATATGGTTTGTTAACGTTTCAAATCCGGCGTTCTTATTGGGACACCCTTTATAAGAGTTGGTTCTATGATATGCAAAAGCATTAAAAATTTATAAGATTTACCAACAGGGTGCAGCACAATTATTTTATTTCATTATTTATGAAAACAGCTAATTTGAACCAAGCAGCAACAAAAAACTGTGATACACAATGAGAACTGTCAAAGTAGGATTGTTTACAGTTATGTTTATAATTTCATGAATAATTTATGATATTTTGCGAATTTTTAATAATCTATCTTTCTCTATTGTGTAGGTGAAGTAGCAGAACATTATGGCTATGGTAGATGTGTAACACTATCATATACCGTAAATTTGAGGAAGCAAATTTTCTCAAACTGTGTTTTCTCACATCGCAAACGCAAAGATCGGGTATAACTGCAATAAGCGTTTTATACTTATTTGCCAACCCCGTACGAACGACGGGTACTCTGCTAGTTGACTTATAAAACATCTGGAGAAGAAGAAAATATCAATTTTGGTTCTCAGCTCCAAACCTCAATAAAATCCCATTAAAGCAAGAAAAATAAAGCTCAAGATTCAGATTTGCTGCAACGGGAAATTATTTTATTTCCAGGGTTGCCCAGAGAGGGATACAGCATCATTTAAGCCACTGAGATATTTTGGGGGTATTTAATTTTGCACATTGATAATTTTAAATTTGTATCTAAATAGCCATAAACAAGTAATTTTGTTTGGTAATTCTTATACACTCTATTAACACTTCAACACAATAATTTACGCTGTTCACAATTAACATTGTTTTGTAGCAACAACACAATGTCTTGGCGATAGCGAGAGATGCTCTTAATTCTGCCCTGATTGAGGGATACATTGATGATATCTTTAGCGACCGCAGGTTGATGGCGATTTATTGCAGCAATCATTGGTGACAATGGTGATGTCTTCACAACCACAGGGAATTGTCAAGAAATTGCCACTGTCACGAGGGAAATGTTAAAAATGTACACAATCACCGTTGATTGTGGTGCATGAGCGGCAGATGATCTTAGGGCCATGATCAAGAGGTAATTGTCATGATGACATATGATGCATGACATATAGAAGACCAGTCTCAGAGAGGATGCAGGGAGAAAATTAGTTTCATTTTTACGAACCCGGAGAGGATACCTGGTCTTGCTTGTCCGTTTATGGCTATTTTATTATTTTTTGTTTAGGTGAAAAGATCCTCCCGGGCCAATTCTGTTTAATGAGCATGGTCATTTAATTATTTCAAAATTATCCATAAGTTGTCAATATTTTATTCGTCCGCGAAAAATTTTGTATTGGAAAATGTGTGTTCTGAAAACCAGTACAAAAAAGTCAGGCAAAAAAAAATAAGGGCAGGATTCCTGAATGATTCCCTACCACTTTTTTAGCTTTGTATATATCAGGTGATCAGCTGTTTGATCAGATTGCTGTTTTAAAGTTATTGTTAGGGTAAGTAGAGTAGTGGATGAAACAGCTTCCCCTCAAACTTCTATAATTTTGTGAACGGAGTATAGTAAACATTTTGTATTGACAGTTAGCGTGGGTTTTACTTGAGTAAATCCTTGAAATGTTGTTTTCGGTGTGGGGAGGAGGTAGGTTTAAAATGAGGGGGGTTGGAGAACGGGCAGGATGAAATAGGGGGATTTGCACTCCTGGCCTTGTGAGGCACCTCTGACTATTCCATACCTGGACACCCAACCAGCTGGCTTCTCATCACTGATGTTGGGGTCCTCTAGTTCCTCCACAGCCAGCTCTCCCATGTCCAGGAATATCGTCAAGTCCGGCTTCATCAAATCCTTGGGGAACATGTAGACAGAGGAAGCCTCTGGAGGGAGAGGAGAATCTTCAAACAGATCTGCGAGTGTGGTTGTGGTCCGGTCAAACCAGTATCTGCAAATGTAAGGTTAGTGAATTTAATAGATCATCCACCAGTAGTCATGCCTTTGAAAATATAATCACAGAGTAGTTAAATGAGTAAAGACAAGAGTTTTTACCAACATTATGTTCAAACTCATGGGACATACAACTCTGCAAAACGTTCCAAACTAAATGGTAGAATGTACTTAGGCCTATCATGATTGTGTTTTGTGTACTGACCCAGTCATAACTACAGGCCGTTTCACCCAGTGAACTTTCACTGCATGTGACATCCCGTACAGTCCCAGTGCGTAGTACACTCTGTGTAGCTCGTGTTGAGGAGATCTGTAGATGTACCAGGCAGGCAGCAAACACTTCGGAGGATTCTCTACAAACTGACCCTTGATACGAGCTGCAAGCGCCTTCGCCACCTTGTCTCTAGCTGGGAAAATAGTCCAATTTCATGATGGTACATAAACACTTAGTTTTTAATTATCCTAGCTTTGTAATAGTATCTAAGTGTTTGGACACATGTGCATTGTGTATAAATTTTCATCTTTTAGAAGAAGTAATAATGTCCTGTGCACCTAAATGAACATTTCTCCAATATTTTTTATATTTACCATACTGATAAGTAAATTGCGAGCACTCAAGAATCTCTTATTAATACCTTAACTTATTATAGTAATCGTAATAATCACAGCTTCTGCATAAAAAGTCCCTCTTCAATTATCCAACTCAGAAAGGAACCCATCAAAATTTCCTCAAAACAGCACTAACCAGAGGGCTGCTGAATAACCCCCAGGGACCGACCCCACTAATCAACTCACACAAACATTTTCACCAGTTTACAGATACTTTTCAATTATACAAAATATTTTTTGGGGAAATTAAGATAAATCTTTTGTATCATACCTATTTATTTAAATCACTTCTTGATCAGTATAGTGCGTGTTAATCAAATTGACCTTTTTCATGTTATATTTATTCGCAAAGTTTATAATAAGACAATCAATTGTATACAGTAAATTATAGCGTATTAAAATGTGTTAATCAAATTGACCTTTTTCATGTTATATTTATTCGCAAAGTTTATAATAAGACAATCAATTGTATACAGTAAATTATAGCGTATTAAAATATTGGTTAGTGGTTAGTGTACTAACCAAACCTTTTTTTAACAGCTGTTTAGCAAATCATCTGTTCGCATGATGTGCCAACTATAAGTTTCTTATTGGTTCAGTTCAGTTTTGCCATTGTTGCCTTTGTTTGCGTAGTTGCTCGTCGAACGGAACTTTACAATGTATTTTCATGTTTCTACGCGTAGTGTTCATGTGTGTGCGTGTCCTTGTATGTGTTAGTGTCTCTATCATGTAGTAGTAAATGTTTTATTATTCATTTACATAAAATGGATCTTTCACTGCAGTATTGTGGTAAGTAAATTTTCAATTACTTTACTTATCTTTTACGCCAACCCAACTTTTTGCAGAAACATAAAAAGCTATTTAGTCTATGCAATAGTCCTACTTTGAATTTTTATTACAGTATGTGATAATCCCCTAGTTACCTCATATTTCGATTACTGGTTGATAGTTTTATTATTCATATAGCGTATTCTATAGAAGAAAGATAACAACTAAACCCACAATACTTTTAAGTGCTTTGTTTTACGTAGTAATCTAGCCTTGATGAAACCGTTGGTAGGACTTGTGTAATTCATTATTAAAAGATACTAATAAATTAAAGCCACCTATATAAAAGACACCTCAGAAAATCACGAGACAAATCAACATTCGGTTACAGTAGGTTTGCTGTGGTGGGGGTATTTATTTTTCTATATGTAGGCCTATCTGGGTCCACTACCGTAACGTGGGCACCAAACCATTCACATTATTATGAAGCTTACTAATTATATAGTGATTAGCAAGGTTGAAGCCATACAGTATAGAGTTTTAGCGTTCTAACCACTAATCCACTAACCATCAATTATTGCCAAGACACTAACTAAATAAAAGCAGTGTCTATGATAAGTAATATCCGTACAACTTTGGGGCAACCATCAAATACGTGCATAATATATTATGTTTGACCTATTCTTCTATACCACATGGAAATATAGCTTAAATTGATCATGGGATAACTAATGTTACTTTTTGGTGAGTTGCTCTCAATGTTGATGAAGGGCTGTCTGTTTCTGTCGGCGAATCTGTTGTCCCAGACTGTGGGCGAAGAGAAGCATTTGTTGATAAACAGACTTCTCATCACTTTGGCGTTGGGGAATTGAACCTAAAAACGAGAGAAAATGTACTAGTAACTGTGCAACACACATTGGGTTGTAGGGTTGTAAATGTTTAATACACCTTTTATACTGTTAGATAATTTTACCATTGAAATAAAATTGGACCTCGAATCCTTCAATGTAACAAATTTCACTTCTTTGTAATTAAAATATTTTCTAGACAAGATACAAGATAATTTGAGGTGACATAAATACACCTAAAATGTTTTACTCGATAACTTTGTTTTAAATAATGATAACTTAGACTTGCCACTTCATAGATTAACATGTAAAGCCACTATTTGAGTTTAGATATTAACCTTCTCCTATTTTAGGACAATCATTACCGTGGGCATTTTCCTCGTTCCAATGGACAAGAAATATTTTAAAATTATACAATTCAAATAGTTGAAAATATTTTTAAATCGTTGAAACAAAGAGGGATGAATATGAAAAAAAAAAAACATAAAAGTTCTCTACAAATACAGAATACAGGATTAAAACATACATAAAATTTAATCTACAGTGCAATATTACTCCACAGGTATGACACAACTATTAGTAATGATTTTTTATTTTGTAATTACTTACTGTAGCATCCTGCCAAACTTGTAAGATTGAGACCATGTTAAAGTAGAAACATGGGTCGACCCAGCCTTCATGAGTAATTTTCGGTAGACCTTAAAAACCCAACAAATACATTTAATTTACGAGTTTTAATTTCAAAGTGGACCTAATCCTAAATGCATTTTTAACCAAGTCGAGTATAATCAGGGGTATCTGATGTCACAGTAGGAGTAGATAACAAAATAAAATAACTAAAAAATTAAAGAATGTTTGAGATACAAACGTAACAGAAACTGAATAAATAAAAAAAAAATACAATTTCATACGATTATTTATTAATACACACAATCTCCCTACACACACAGCTAAATATAGAGGCCGGGAACACACTCACCTTACGAATTAAAGGTTTGTATATTTTTTATCTTGATACAAATATTATTTTTAAGATGCTTAAGTTTGTTTAGGGTATTAGCATTCAAAATCAAGTCTACAATTTTAGCACTTTATTTGTTTACGTTTCTTTTATGTAAGGCTTCTTTTATGAAAGAAATCGAATGTCATATTTTATTTACTCATGTGATACATTCATGTATTCTATGGTGATTATTCATACCATCGATTCTAAAAACTATACACAAAAGTCATAACATAACATCGTCCTGTAATCCAGCTACTAGGAGGTTACGAATTGTGGATATTTATAGGCATACACTGTGGATGCGATACTCCCTGGTGTGGATTAACGTCGGCACGAGTGAGTACTACGACTATCCGCAGTACTATCCTGAAAATTAGACCAATTCGTATATACCAAGGGAAAAATCTGGTTCGGATTCCAATATAAACTGTAGGTCCCTTACTTAGTTGCCATTAGCTGTATGGGCTTTTAATTAACAGCTGTGTCTATGGTCTAAGGAATAAGTCGGCCTTAGTCACTAACAAGACTAAAAGATCGCGCCACTCATCATACACTCGTCCCCATTCATACTTGGCTTAAAATACCTACTTAGTATGGGTTGCCATTTCATTGAAAATTATTAAAATTAAAAAGTAGTGAAGTGTCACCTTGTTGTCTAAAGTAGCTTTCAAGGGAGTACTGAATTTCATTATAAGTTCAGACCCCCTTTGCGTAAAGGGATACCACTAAATAAATAGCATTTAATGATAAATAAATAAAACGACAAAAGAGTAGGTATTACAAAAAATGGAGTACTAATATCAACTTAAAACTAACCACAACAAATTTGTCTTACTCAATACATCCTCAGATGGTGTTTCCTCAGGTATCACATATTTCCGTTTCCTTCTGAAAACCCGACGTCCTCTCCTGCCCTGCCCGGCGGACACAATTACACAAAACAACAGCAACACAAACAACCTCAACTGTACAGTCGAGTTCATGACAATCTGATAAACTCATTATCAGGAAATAGCATCTAATCTTGGTTCATACTTGTTTATTCTACTTCTACTTGTGACTTACTGGTGTATACACTGTACACCTTAATTTTATTTTTTTTTTGTTAGGAGTTTTACTCATTCGCTAAGTTAGGTCTATGTGGTATGAGCTTTGGATAAAAATCATCATAGGTTTCCTGCAAATAAAAGTATTACCTACCTTGTATTAGTGAAAATTACATATTTCAATAATGCCATAGCCTAAATAACATATTTCATCACCAGGGGTTAAGGTGGCCCTTTCCGACAACTTGCGAAAAAAGTAAATAAGTAAAAAGCAATAAAGGACTCTGATTTGGCAGTGACCATTTTTTAACTAGTCCGGTTAAAAATCGGCGCAGTGCGAAAGCTTCAGACCCACGATCATTATTTGTGCGGCAGTTTTTTTCCCGGCCAGGTGAAATCGAGTAGTGCGAAGAAACATGGGCATAAAAAGAAATTTTTACTTGTGAGGTGAACTATAATTTTCAAGCACTATTAACAGCTATCTAGAACCGTACTCGCCGTGCAAATCGTGCAAATCTAATCCTTTAGCTTATATTCTCATTCAGGTAAAATTATAATATTTATTAGTTTTTTTGCTGATAATTAACTTTTTTGAACTTCTTGGGCTTTTGGGGTGTAAAATTATTTCCCGTAAAACTCTGCTGTGCAGTTATACATCCCAAACACGAGTTGCGTTTATTTCCCAAACAGGTTTTGCAACCTCGGTGCTTTATTGCTGTATTCTGAATATAATTTATTAAATTAAGTAAAGAATATACAGTTCATTCTTTTGTTTATTTTCTAGATCTAAACATATAAAAAATATGCACTTCTATAGTGTAAGGTTAACAGAGGCTAGCATCGTATTGTATTTAAAACAGGAGTAAACATTGTTTTAAATTTCAATATTATTAGAAATGACAACAACTTTGACTACAACTTTGACTTTAGAATGGAATTTGTGCATTGTCATTGCCTTTGACGATTCATATAAACTTCCAGAATTGCAAACAATCGTAACGTTATATGCAATTGCATTTTAAATGTTGGTCAACGGGATTGCGGAGCAAATAACTTGTCGTCATTTTTTTGCATTATTTAAATGGCTGTCAGCTGGCTAGACGACCAAGTGACATGTCGGACAACTCTTTTCTTTGTCTTAGGACGCTACACACAAGGCCGGGATTGTTTTTTTTACATTACTTCAGGCTAGACTTAGGGGTTGCGGCATTATTACTTAGATAAAATCCATTGGTGACTTGGCGGGATTTGAACCCGGGACCTCGAGGACCCAAGTCCCGCGCTCTAACCGCTATACCAGCTCGCTCCCCCATGTCGGACAACTGGTAACACCCAGATATCACAGGTGTTACCTCGACTTGACCCGGCGAGTATGTCGACGTACTCTACCATTCATCTGTGGGTCGTGCCGCGGCGCATGCTCGGCCCCCACACCCACACCCTAGACTCTCCCCACCCACGTCAGTCAGTACGTGGCTAGCTGCGCGGGTGAACGTGTGTGCGCGTGCGGGTGTCATGTGCTGGATGCGGGATGGCCTCCACCACACCGCCGACGGAGAAACGGAATAAATACGGTAAACAGGCGATTCTGGAGGTTAGATGTAAGGGAAGAGGGCTGAAATAGTGTGTTGATATGTAGGGGTTGCTGTCATGAGAAAATGTATGTGATTTGTGTACATTGCAGACTCTGGTTGTTTCTAACTCGGGAATACGTTTTCTGTGGTTTAAACGCTAATGTCACGTATCTACCATATAACGTTGAACTTCTGTTAGAAAGCATCATTAACTGATAGCCCAATGACAAATGGCACTGAGGTCAGAATTGAACCCGCTTCGTATCGAGCTAACCACCTTCAGATTTGATAGAGAAGGCTACCCAGTCAATTTTTATACATGTGTACAGTGTTCATGCCGGTCTGTCAAGTTTGATTTTGGCATGTAAAAAGGGGTGTAGTTGTCTGATATACATGAACTGACTGGTATATCACCGGTATACACCGGTTGAACTCGTATAAATTTCTATTTAATTCCTGTTTCCCGATGTGTGTTTACGTTTTAATTACCATTTTAATAATGACTTTGCTTATTTGTTGTACATGCCTCCAATAAATATTTCCGTTTTATACTAGAACTGAATGGAAATCTGTTGATATTGAACATTGCAGTTTTATAATAACAGGGTTAATGTAAACATTCTAAAATAATGACGTCGTTGATTTGTTATTTATTTAATTTTTCCAATAGGCCTACATTATAATGAATTGTAATATTTTAAGTGCTATTAATTCAACATTCTTATAAATAAATGAAAAAAATCGCTTTCATCAATCATTTATATCATATAAATTCTGTACATATATAAAAATTGGACGAATAATGTTTTTTGGCATCTGGGGGACATCAAAATGAAAAAGTAAATCGGTCCCGGGCCTAGGTCTTACCGTGCCACCTACGGTAATAGCTACTTTAGGGAAATTTGCTAAAACCATTAAATCTCATTGATAGTTCTATGAATATTAATTAATTACTAATTTTGATTCGTTTCTTCAAACGTACCACAATCGATCTGAAAACATTGTTCTTCTAATTGGGAAATGCTGTTGAATTTTACAGTTTCAAAGCATGTTCATAGAAAAATTCAACCCGAACGTAATCTGTTCATAGAATGTAGGTAATTTAGGGGGTAATTAATAATAAACAATGGATAGGATCAATAACTAATGGATAATGGATATTGCTAAAGTAATTTACGTACCAACGCAAATGTAATCCAAGTAGAAACAGGTTAATTGACAAACAATATGGAATTGATATTACATTGATGAGTAAATCATACTTTCATTTGGACGTATCGGCAAATAATACTTGGCAAATTAATTTACTGCGGTTTTAATTACTGAACTGATCAATACAGATATTTAAACAGTTTAGTTGGTACGCGCTGATGTATCTTTATGTTGTTAAAATTGTTCTGCAAAAACACAAAACACGTTGGATCTTGGTCTTAAGAAACACACTTGACGTTAAATAAGCCACACGCGAGATTTAAATGCCCCTGGGGAAATCTCGGATGGGATAAATACTTCCCGGAGATCCTTTGCTAATGGTGAGTGAAGAAAAATGCTTAACCACAGTGAGAAAAGCTGTACACTTTGTACAAACTTTATATTCTTTTTTTTCAAAAATTTTGAAATTTTAGTGACTTGTAGTGAATTTGCCAGATATAGGGTTGATATTATGTTGAACCAAAAACATACCTTTTTAAGTTCCCTGAAGCAGGAAACCTAAGGACTCGTTTAACCTAATGTTACTTGGTTAAGGAATGAGTCCGACATAAATTTAAGGAGTTCTTTAAGTGAAAATACAATCATGCAAATGGAAATTCGCTTAATCTGAAGGTTTCCTGTGGAGGGGGTATTAACACATAGGTGTAGATGAGTGGTGTCTATAATCAGATAATGTTAGATTGTATATGTATGGTCACGGTCTTGATCATTAGGATTTCCATAGATGATCCTGACTACAGAAACAGCTTATCTTCAGTATCAAAGATACACAGAACAATCACTGCATTCTACCATGGATAAAACACTCCCTTAGTATATGACATGACTCTACACTCACAGTCTTCGTAATTAAGTTAAAATATACACATAAAGTACTTAGCTGTCTTGGTTTCATTGAAAATCCAATAATCAATGAAAATAGAACCATTGACGTTGACTCAATAAAACATTAAAATAATTAGATCATTATTGTAAGCTTTAATTGCAAATTGACCTATGTAATATAACATTTAGTACGTATTCGAGAAGTATAATTGGTTGCTGGTATGGATTTAATTAATCACCCCACTTGAAAGTGTTGAATAAAACCTGGCGATCGTTTTGTTAATTATTCATGTTTAAAGCACAGTAATTAACCCGCAAAATGAGTTTCATCAGTAATTGCTGGTTATTACTTTCAATTGGCAGTTAAGAAAAACAGCAACATTTGTAGGCCTATAGTTGTGCTGAAATATAACGGATAGGTCTATTTACTAGTTTAACATTTTTGTTACATTATTAATACGTAATAATTAAGAGTTTTTTTATAACTAGAGGACTTTAGGCTTCTAGAACAAATTAAGTTTGTTTAGCGTCAACAAAGTAAAAACATTGACTTAACATTCCTGGATGGTTTAATAGTTAAAAGTAAAAGGCAGATAACCATAACTCATTTGGGAACTTTGGAAATATTTGACGGAAAATTGTTTTCTTTTATAGCTTGAATCCCCGTTTAAAAAACTCTTACTTACAAAACGAGTTCACATTTCACCTACAGTTTACAACAATGTGTATTAATGTATGCGTAAACGAGACCAACACTGGTTTATATTCCTTTGTCTTACACACTCACAGTTTCCGAACTAACATTTACATTCATTGCATAACGACAGAATAACGTTGTTCATAACGGTGTTAGTTGATATTCAGGCCATCGATTGAGTTATAATATACTAGCTGTAACCCACGGGCTTTGCCCCGTTTAACTTCTTAATTTTCAAGATTATCTCGTTTGCATGGCTCTATCACGTCCTGGTTGAAGTTTGTTCGCTACGCTCACTCACCTTTAGGTTGGAGCTCGTTCGCTGCGCTCACTTGCCTTCAGGTTAGCTCGTTCGCTACGCTAACTCGCCTCCAGGTTGAAGTTCGTTCGCTACGCCCACTCACCTTTTGTTGCAAATTAGCTGTTGTCATAAATGTAAAAGAAATAATAGTGCTGCACCCTGTTGGTAATCCTTGTAACTTTAATGCTATTGAACATCATAGAACAGAACCAACTTGTTTAATTGAAACAGCTGTTAAGATTCAATAATTCCATTTCTCATAAGGTTGACATGGGAAACTCCAGGGCCACTGGGGCGGAGCCCGAAAGGATTTTTGAAATAAGATTATGCCTATATGTTAATCGGGAATGTGAGCTATCATCATGCCAAATTTCAGCCCAATCCGACCAGTATTTTTTGCGTTCACTTGTCACAAACATACATCCATACATCCATACATCCATACATCCAAACTTTCTCATTTATAATATTAGTAGGATGTAGAATGTTCCAGAATTTAAGTAAACAGTTTGAGGTGTAGTATTACTAAAAAATGTTTCATACAGTTACATAAAAATTATATTAAGATGGCACATACATGCAAAACAGCTGATTGAGCTGTACAAATAGTTGAACTGTACAATAAATAGTACAGCAGATAGATTTGGACATTTCAATTTTACAATGAATATTCGATAGATTTAAAACGTTACCTATAATAAGTTTAAAATTATGTAAACATGTGTTAAATGGTGTATGTATAACGGTGTTGTGATTGAATAGGTGTGCTTCAATTATATGTTTTTTGGTGTTAGGTTAGTGAAAAATATAACGCACGGGACTCAAGCTAGAAGGTGATTTTCTCGCACGAAATCCGAACTATTATGCGTAAACACCTACTTCTCAGCCTTGTGACGTAATATACCATTACCATTTTATCATCCGGTGATTGACAGTCAGTCGCTGGTCGAGACTTTCCCGAGCTAGAATGCAAATGTCTCCTATAAAGTTTACGATTCCGGTAACAGTTTGTCGCCAAATCCGCTAACTGGTTCAGAGTTGACTACGGAGTGGGAAAGTGAAACACTTCGGTTTTTACCTTTACAAGATTGTTTGGAAAATTAGTGTTTTGGCAGATACAGTAATTGCATATCGTTAACTATACATAGTTTAAGACATTGATTTGTTAATTGGTGAGAGATCATTCATATTATTTTGAGAATGGTAATGCATACTAAACGCAGTTGTTTTTTATTTTTATCCTAAGTTCGTTAACTTAGGTATTTAGCCTATTAACGTTTTTTTAAGCAATAGTCCAAACCTTGTTCTAGTTACTATTTAACGTTACTATTTTTGGAATGCAGCCTCACTTCATTGTCAGAAACAGGACATGAATAACTAACTGTTTTGATACATTTCTAGTTTTTGCAATCAATTTTCAATCTTTGTGAAATACCATTGACTTGTAATATTTGTTGATAATTTAAACGCAGATTGTTGCAGTATTTTGTATTGCTAGTAAAAAATGTGTTCTTAAAAAAATTAAATAACTACCAATGGTATTGGTATTTGGGTATTTTGCTAATAGGCCTAGTGTTTCGGATTTCAGTGTGAGAGGGCGAGTTCAATACAATTAAAGCACAGACAATGTATTACAGTATTATATTGTCTGTGATTAAAGTGTTTACACAGCTTTTTATACATTATTCCACCGGTTTAAACAACAACAAATTGTTGAAAGGTAATTAATCGTTGTAGTTTGGTTAGTCATTGATCTTGTTTTGCCACATCTATGTAACATATTCCAGACAAAGGAAAACATAGCTTTAGCCATGCTAATTGAAGCCTAACAAGAAATAAAATACAGGTATAGATATCTTAGATTTCATTAATAGTTCTTGAGATAAACAAACAAACAAACAAACAAAAATGGTGGATATCTCGCTAACAAAAGCATGCCTGAAAAAAATTTTAGACTTGCTTTTCGTTTTATTTAGACCCAATAAACCTATTCCTGAATTCTTTGTACTTACGAGACACCCTGTTTATGGAGTGCCCTGTCATGACAATTAATTAATATAATGATTCTTTATTATAATTTTGTCTAGCACTATCAATTAACGCAAGTCATGAAATAGTAAAATAGCCTATTTGTTGGCAATTTCGCTGCTATTTTAATAATTAATCTGTAACAATGCTTTTATTTTAAATCAACAAAACAAAACCCGATGTCATGTTTAACTTGATGTTGAAATGTTAAAGGCAACAATACGGTTGTGATACCAAATAAACATTCAGAATAATTAATTAATGATTATGTTTGGAACAGTTCTGTTGTCAGTCAGCTGTTTTATTCGTGTAAACAGCTGTTAATGACAACAATGCCTTGTCACAGTCTGGAGTATTTTCTTGTGACAACTTGACGTGTTTTTCTGACGGTCTCCAGCGTTGTAACTTGCCATCGCCTTAAATCTATGTTGTGCATTTTTGTTCGTGCGTGTTCATGAAAATAAGTGATATAGGCTATAAAACTTGAAGGTAAGCTATGTGAATCAAGTGGATTTATTATTGGCCTAGTTATATCAACTAATTGTTAGCATGAGATCTAACAGATAAGACAATGAATTACACCATACATTTGGCTTTCCTAGATTTATTACTAATTCCGTTATATTAAGAGTTTAAAAAACAAAATTTTTGTTGCAATTAATAATAGTTGCAAAATAGAAAGCACAGTTTGTTAACTGTAGAGACTTATAGCTCACAATTTTGCGTAAAAACGGTTCCTTAAATATATACAAATATTATTACTTTGAGTATAATTTCAATGAGAATAAATCAAGACAGTTGAAACAAGTATTTTATGGTATTTCACTAGAAGAAAAAAAGAGTTCGTAGTAAAGATAGGGCTTTCACATATTATAGTGTGTTGATAGGAGTGGAAAACAATATTTATATTGAGTGCATTTTGCAGATTTAAAATGTTAATCCTATACCTTGAGTCAATATTTAGCCCCTTGTTATAATGTATGTAGCCTACATAGCATTTGATTGTATTTAGCACATTAAATTCGTGGATTGACCTAAAGGGTAGAACTATTGTCGGTATGAAAATAAAGAAATTTCACGATTGAGGGAATTACGTTTTGAATAATTATGTTACTAATGATTATGTGCAGGTTTCTGCAGCTAAGAAGTTTGTATAATACAGTGAATGCGTTTTTTTTATTTTGTGAATTTAAATTTTGTCATAATGCACTCAAAATATATGACGAAAAGTTCCAAAATAAGTATAAGTTCTTTATGGTATAAGTTCCATAGTTCTTTCTTCTAGAATATGAATCTAGGACTGTATCAAACATAGTAAATATATCTTTGAAATTGTTTTCCACTTTTCCAAAAGCTAGTTTGATCAATCAAGCTGTCTTACGCTAGCTTTTGTTGTATACATTAATATAAATTTAAGTATACTGGTACACTACTGGTAAAAATATTTTTTTTTACGAATTTCCTTAGTCAAGTAAACTATTTTCAAGGGATTGTTCCTCTTATTCTGTGTTGAAGGACAACTAACTACTTAAAACGTACAGTTGAAACCACTGCGAATCGAAAACATCTAACTTAACTGTTATTGAGATAACATCATCGCTATCGGGTAAAGTGAAACACTTCAAGGTTTCTACATGTTTTGTTCATTTCTATGCAATGTGAGACATTTAGCGTGTTTTCCGGATGATAACACCACGCTTAAGGCACGATGGAATACTGATACTTTAATGCTATT
This sequence comes from Macrosteles quadrilineatus, assembly GCF_028750875.1. NCBI lineage: Eukaryota > Metazoa > Arthropoda > Insecta > Hemiptera > Cicadellidae > Macrosteles > Macrosteles quadrilineatus. The sequence continues at coordinate 78,064,895 of NW_026542599.1, read as the reverse complement.
TCAAAATATTGATGTCTAGACCTCTAAATCTAAAATATATTCAATTTTGCGCAGCAGAAAACAAAATTGTAACTGTGAACTTAAGCTTACTTATGGTGATAATTGACAGGATTATACAACCGACCATTTAATTCATGAGTGATTGATTTAGTTCATAAAAAGTGAGCAAAACTGAAATAAAACTAGTTCTGTAATACAACTCCCGGAGTTTATATAATCCACCGCAAATTAGTTTCGTTTGTTCCACACTTGACAACGATGTGAAGCCGCGGCCTGGTTGCATGTTTCGGTTTAATATTTCTCTTTGCCTGTCAACATAAACTGCAAACGGTTTTGTATGTTTAGTTTATTATGTAATGTTAATTTTCTACACAATTTAGTTTCAGAGTAAAATGTAACAAAATGAAATCTTTGCATGTTATTGTTGGTAAATTATTTCATTGGTTAATAATGTAAAATAGAATAGTTTCAATTCATCATTACTTATAATTACTCTTGACATAGCAATGTTATAATTTCGAATGCCACTACAGATGAATATAATAATATAATACAGATGAATGCTAAATGAGCATAGGCTTAGTGAGTAAGATAAAAATGTGATCAGCTATTATTTTAGTCAGACCTATTTATTACAATTCCAATGATCAGTTTGAATCCAGTTTAATTTCCTTACTTTTTCAGGATCGAAGGGGCAAGCAATAGTTAGTTAATTATTTAAATATTTTATTGCATCACATTGTTGATGCAATTGAATCATGTATGTCTCATGGGCTGATGATTAAAATACGGAGAACCTTATAATCTGAGAGATCCATGTTTTTCAGAGATTGTTATAGGAGATGTAATCGCCACATACCGAAGTTCATGGCGATTTGCAAGCTTTAACTCCGGGAGTTAAGGACACAAGTTTACCACTTTCAAAATGAGTGCATATTTGGTGGTTCACTCTAAACATGTATTTCGATTGATTACACAAGTAGATTACATATTTTAATGACCTAAACTGAACGTGTCACTATAACGACAACGACACCAAATACTTGAGTTTTGGAACGAAGCCAACACAAATGTGTACCACTTAGTTTAGTTTTGTAACCCGACAAAAGTTTGGTAATTGGATCTTGCTGGTCTGGAATCGTTGACATTTAAAAGTTCCGGACATTCTAGACTTGACAAAATCTATTTATAGATTTCATTATTCTTATGACGTTAGTTGAGCATGTGGTAAGATTTTTGGAATTGATTGAATGTTTGTCGTTCAAATTATTATGCTTACAACGCTCAAACTGCGTTATCAAATTAAGTGATGACAACTTCAAAATATAACCGTGAAATTATATTCCGAGGCGTAGGCTGTATTACTTAACCTTAATTTGAAAGCTGTTAAAATGGTGCTAGGCTAATTGTGAAATCACTGCAAAATCGATACGACGGGAAATTAATTAAATACGTATTGCTTGTTACGTTAGACACTTTATAATTGGAATTAAAAAAATAAATATGAACCCCAGTGAAAATCTCCTAGGTCAAATGAAGTGTTTGTAATTTAATAGGCTACTATTGGCAGTAAAAAAATGATAAAGTTCTGTCCCAGGAGGTTCTAAAAAGTTAAATTGAGTTGAAACCATTTCTTACGGCTTATAAATAATGTTCGAAAATGGAACGTAAAACCTAAAGGTGTTGTAAAGTTTCTCTTCAAATTACCTAACTTTTATTTATGATGATCAACTGCTTATTAGTTATTATGAAAATATATACTGTTTTATGCATTATAATTAATTATTGTTTCAAAAGTTTGATATTATAGCTCAAATAATCAAATTACAATGAATACGATTTCAAATCGTGTTGGTTGAATAAAATTATCAGATTTTTGTGCATGAAACGCATTATCATGTAGGCCTAGTGATAACAAAACGACAATATATAGATACAAAGCTGTTCCATGATAATATCATTGACCTTATATCTACACTGTGTAGATATAAAGTCAATGATAATATGCAAAACAAATTTCACTACGCAGTACTGTGTTGTTGAAATACTTATCCTGCATATAAATTATCTTACTATAGTAAAAATGCTTTTTATACTCATGGGAACTCAAAAAAAATTTCATATTAATAGTGTTGCTTATTACACTAATTTTGATTTGTTTTTGAATTTTGGGTAGCACAGATGCATTTGTTCTGTCAAAACCGATGATTAGCAATTCGATATTGAAGACAATTTTCGTGAAACAATTTGTGATTTTTAATGGAATATTTACAATGATTTAGGCCTATAACAGAATAGTGGGTTTGGCGGAATTAACGTGGAAGAGTCATAGACACTAGGATTCAAATACCGCTAGAAATATAGGAGTTTCATTATATGATGGATGAATGTAGAATGGAGTGAGGTCATATTAGTAGCTTTGTTACTAAGATCAGCTGTTTTTACTAGTCCTTTTAACTAAACACCAATCATCAGGGATAGAAGGATCCAGTTTTGAACCGTTTAAAAGCTACAGATATTAGGATGGATCGGTGACTATCAACATTTGGTAATCCCTTAATACGCAGAAATAAAATGTAAAATCACCATGTGATAACCTAAGGGTAATCCATGAAAAATCAGTTGGAAAATATTCTCCTTCGTTCGTAATTTAAATATATCTAGCATAGGTATTATTTTGACGATTTACATGTTCATTTTGTATATTTCTCCAGGCATAATGTTTTTTTTCGTAATAAGTAGATTAAATGTTAATAATGCAGCCACAAATCCCTACTTGAAATTGACTACTTGAATGAATTAAATTACTTTGGTACAACACACTTTGGTAAACTTATAATGTTGTTGAAGTGTATAATTAAACAGGTAAGGCGTGGGCGATGACATGGTTTCATGTCCTTGTCCGGTAGTTCCTTGCCCTTCATTCATTCCTCCCCCTCCCCTTAACCCCTCCCCCCCAAACCACTCTTAACCTTCTTAAAACCCTCCCAACCACAGTCCGAGTGTCTCATTAGTTCACTTGCTAAAACGGATTTTATTTAACACGTTTGCTGCCTAGTGAAGCCGTTAGAACGTTAAGCACACATCGTTAAGCGATACTTATCTTTTCAGAATACATCTGAATATGTGCAACAAAACTTGGAAATAAATTATGTGTAAGGATAATTTACATATACGTATGTGTTTAGTTCTTTATGCTGATCTTTTCTTTTAGACTGTATATGCCTAATATTAACAACAGCTGATCTTTGTTAAACAAGAAATAATTTTGTAAACATAAATATTTCTTTCTGGTTCTTTTGTTAACATGGTGTATTTAAAAATAGGTATTTACCGGTTGAGTTGTATCCAGTTTTGATCGCAGATATGTCAACCGGTACCGTGTGTGTGACAGGCCTGTTAAATTTAGTGTTTGTATTTTCGTTCAGTGTTAAGTGTTCGTGTTATGTGTTTCTACTGTGACGACGCTGCTTTAGCTGAATCTGTCTGATTATGTCATTATACTGTAATGCTGAAACGGCCGTAACGCAAGCTACAACATGTTGAGCTGTAGAAAAAGGTAAATACATATTTTTAATTATATCGCAACTTAGGGGCAAAAATGGCTCACTCCTTGTTCTCTTTTAATTTTCATTAAATACACATAAACACTCTACAGTATATGATGGTGATTTGGGAAGAAATTCTAAAGACTTTTTACAGAGTTAAAAAGGTTCAACCCAAAGACGTAGTCGGCTGAAATTAAATGGAACAGATCATTTACTTAATAAATACAAAAATATATTTTGTATACATTTAAGCTAACAGAAGAGTAGGCCTAATGAATTGTAAGCCAAATAAAACACAATACAACTCCATAACACGTTAGAACAATTTTAATCAAATGTGCACGACACACACATATTTGGATGTTACTTATACTATTAAATTAATAACTTTCATCTAATCACTATGCCTGACATCCTTTTTAAGCCGTGCTTTTCGCAGCAGTATTTTTCGGAGTTATGGCTTTCGGCTAAGTGCCATGCACAACGTAGTTTGGCTCTGGTACAGTGTTCGCTCATGATAGAACGTGTAATTGTGACAGGTGTAGTTTGATGAGTCACTTACAGGTGTCAAACATCTTCGTCTCGACCTTGAAACCTTCTGACTCACACTACAGTACAGTATCGCAGTGTCATTTGATAATCTTTAGTGAAATATCATTGGATTTTGGATAGTGAGATCATATCCCATCTAAATATAAAAAAATGAGCTAATATGAAAAAATCTCCCTTAATTTATATACGAAGATGGGACAAAACAGATGCTGTAGTTTACAAAATGTTGTCCTTTTACTTTGACTTGGTTAAACATTATATTTGAAAAATCAGTGATTGAAACTCTGTTGGAGCCTGCTTTAACATGGCCCCCAGTAGAATGGGATACTTCTGTCAATTGTCAAAGATGCTAAGTAAAGTTATTTCTATTTACTCATAATGTGAAACTCGACGAATTCGTTAAATCATCACAATTCGATGTATATTATTTGAATGTTTGTATATCATAAACCAGTCGCTTAAACTATAAACATTGCGTAATTATGTCAAAACACCGAGTGTAACAATCAAGTACACCGCGACATGGCTTTTCGACAAACCACATCAACCTCTGGCTGCATGTTAATTAGTTGTTGATCCTGCGATACTCAGTCAGACATCCCACATAGGTCATATATTTTTGCAAAAGGTCAGGGACCAAAAACATGAATTTTAATCTAACTTGACCCTCGAAGGAGAATTAGAAGAGAATTTGCTTTTTGAATCTATGATTGAAGGGTCCAATTTTCATTCGTTAATATTGTAAGTAAACAAGTGGTACAAATACACGCCATAAATATGGACCAAATATTAAAATATCTAAAGCGTTAAACATTTCGTTAAGTTATTCATTTACGACCTAAAATTACTGAAAGTTTTTGCATGCCAATAAATAAGCTATCAGTAATAATTTGAAGAATGTTTTTTGAGGAGCTTTTTAGTACATTTAACTTAATAGGTAGCTCTCGAGCAGAATGTGAACTTTGAGGACAAAAGAGCTATTCTTATGTAGGAAGCTTGTTTGAACTGTGAGAACAATGCTGTGGTTAACGATTCTTTTGTCTGCTACTTTGTTTTTGCAGCATTGAAAACATGCTTTGGTATTCAATACCTGTGGACGAACAGTTGATGTTCAATTTTTGTTTAGACTCAATTCATCTACTACGGAAACATTGTTGGCTATAGCCTAACTCACTACTTACATGCGCGCTATTTTTCCGGAAAAATTAAAAAAAAAATTTGAATTTAAAAGCCGCGAACGACCGCTAGTGTTAAACTTGAGAGAACTAATGAAATTAATTATTACTTCATTATTATAATTAGATGTTTAATCGAATTTCATCGAGATAAAATGTTAACACACGCTCTGAATACAATTGTTTCAACAAAGTTATTTCCTTAGGCTCTTAAGTAAATACTGTACTACATTTCTTTTGGAAACGTTCGCTAAAATTGCTTAAAGTGAAATATTTATTTGCCACAAAATTCTCCAGGTTGGTATGTACTTAGAGTAGTGATCTACCCATACATTCGTTAATTACACTATGGTAAACAGATTTTGAACGATATCTTGTTAATTAGAACTTTAGAAGCCACAGCAACAACAGTTGATCTGATCGTATGTATCCCTTCAATTTTTCGTCGGACATACACGATACAATTAAAAAAGCTAATTTAGGAATACTTAGAAACTTTTAAAAATCAACAAATTATTTAAAGATTCCCGATTAAAAATTGCAAAACAGTCTTGTGTTTTTCAGCTTGGGAATTATTTAAAGAGAAAAGGATATAATAATTAGTTATTTCCTTGAGTTTCATCATCTTACTCCTTGGGGACGTTTAAAATTCTCTAAAGCTAAAGTAGATATTTAATAAGTAATTAAGTAGAAAACTGCCTCACATTCAATTTAAGGAAAAATATCACTTTTGAAACGTTCTATTATCAGTAGTAAAAAAATTAAGGTAACGTGAAAAATATATGTAACTGGCAATTTGAGTATAAGATACTAAATCCACGTCTTTTGTTTAAGAAGTTGGTAGCATTTTTAAATCTTCCATTTGGCCTTTCAAAGCCTAGTATTTGGAGCTTAAAAAAGAACAGTTTAAGTAGTGTGGACTGAACTTTACTAAAAATATTTTTTGCGGCTGGTAGATTCGAACCTACGACACCATTACCGCAACTTTATCGACCCGCAATGAAATAAAGCTTGCGTGTATTATGAATCATAGAAGTGTTTTTAGCTATAAATTGTAAATTGTAATTAATTCATTTCAGATTTAGGTACTCAATAAACCAAACAAATTGTTATCGTCAATTTAATTATTCCGCTATTGAAAAGCTAGCGATGCTAACGTAGAGTATTGCATATTACCTTCGATGATTGAGTATGTAGTTTAAAACGCGGGCGCATGATAAACCATATTCTATATTGCCAAGATACAGAACCAATATATTGCAGTCACTGAGCCAAACATAACATAGAAACCCAGGTGTTTCAACTTTTATACTTTTCATCCTATATTGAATTCTAAGCTACGGTATATAACTTAAGTCGAATCTTATAGTTGTGTATCTATATTTAAAGCAATAAAACTATAAAAATAAACGTCCTCGAAAACTAGTAGTAGGTTGACATTGTGTTCCACAAAGATTGCCTCTCCCAACAATATTTTCACCATGGATCTTTGTGTGACATTTTAATTTAATTTTTACACATTTAGTCCCCCCAAACCCCCTTTAACTCATACTATCCAAATTCTATCTATATTTTTAAACAAATTTTAACAATTTATATTTATAATTTCTTAATAAAAAAAAAAAATAATTTCAAATATTTCTCTGTAATGCATGTAGTATATATATTTGGATATGTTAAGAATCTGTTTCTAGTTTTAAAATTTTGTTGGTACTTTCCTGTTAAAGGGAACATTCATTATTATCGATGAATTTTTTTCGATATATCGATTTACATTACAAATTGAAATTGACAACTGATCTTGTTTAGGCTAAAAGTCTATTATATGGATTAAGAAATGAATCTGTTGTAAGTTAAGCTAACCTAACATAACCAACCAAACTTGCTGTACCATTTAAAAATTCCGTTTGATAACAGTAAAGGCAAATAAAACACGGAATTTTTAAATGTTACAGTAAGTTTGGTTAGTTATGTTAGGTTATTTTTTTGTTAACTGTTTCATTGTATTATCGTTTGTTGATACTGGACAAAATTGATCGTAGTTGTCAGCTGATATTTTTCAATTTGTTAATATCGATATATCAAAAAAATCATCGATAATAATGAATGTTCCCTTTAACAGGAAAGTACCATTTTGGTATTCTGTTTTGGTCTTTGGCTGAGTATTTGTATGTCTGAATTTTAATAGTTAAGTAATCTTCGGCCTTTCTATAGCAGTTTGAATCTAAAAAATTGGAAAAACAAAAAAATTAAATATCTATGACATTTTTCATGAACAGTAGCTTAAAAATAAATTTTCTTACTAAAAAATGTAATGGAAAATAAACAACTTAAACCTAATACTAATTTGAACGTGTGATTATTTAGCACCGCCATGTTACGTAATGGTAATTGAAAACTAATAATTAACCTGGGAAGACAAAACAACTAGAGTGGAAGTTATGGCTTCATAGTGATTGGAATCTGTGTGTTTGTTTTGCTCTGATGACTCACAAACTCAGAAAGCGATGTGACATTTGCGAACAGCAGAGGAATATTGTATGTTATTCCGCTGGGAAAACTGTGCCTTTGTTATTATTCTGTAACTAGAATGACATGTTCTAGCAATTTTATTGTAATGCTTGTGTTATGCTTTTTATGAAGTTAACGTGTGCTTATTGGTCATTAAGACACACTGTTCAGGATTTGGTGATTACAAAATTAAATCACTAAACAAATTAGATGGGTTGAAAGAGATTCAAAAGTTGATACAAATTTACTACTACAACTATTTTTAGTACTACAATGTAATCTACATTATTAGGATATACACAGACTATATCAACATTAGCTAATCCATTCAGATGAAAATTCCAAAAGAAGTGTATTTAAATAACTATGAGATAATTTAGTAGCCTATATCTTGGCTTAAGACCAATTAAGTGTTACTGAAGGTTTATCGTTATTAAAAAAAAATTAATGTTATATTCATATCGGTGATTTTCAAATAGAATAACACTTTTAGCAAACATTATTAAGTAACGTAAATGATTAGACACCATTTTGGATTTCAAATACTTCTGATACCTTTTAACTTTTTCAAATTTACGTTTTACTGCTGACACGTCAAAAATGTGTATATTTCATAGCTATGAAACAAAAGTGTCATTAAAACAGTTGGAAAGTCTTCACGTGATCCGAAATTCTGTTTGAAAACAAATCTCTTCATTTCAACAAAACGCTTTTTGACTTTGACTTACGATCTCTTTAAACACGGGCTCAAAATCAATGCACCATCGAAGAATTTTATTCAAAATTTACAATTGAATTAATATTTAAAATATCTACATACAGTAATTATAAACTACTCAATCACAGTTTGATTCTATTGTAACAAAAAAATCTTAAATAATCCTCAAAAACATGTAACATATTTTTTCCACTGCATATTAACTATAGTGTAAGAAGTGTGGTAGAATATTAATTTCAACATTTATGGGAGAAAATGGTGGGAAAAGAGCATTGCCCTTTTATCAGCAAATAACTATCGAGACTTTACATTGCATGATAACACTCCACGATGCACAAGGAATAATACATTACACAATATGCTGAACACTGTATGATATAGAAAACATTTTGCTTGAGAAAATACTCGTGATCTGTTACTAACCACAGTCCGAAGGGGTTTTTTTAATTTGTTTGAGCTATGCAGTAGTTTTTACCTCATTAGAATCATGGATGTACTAGAAAAAACATACTCTAGAAAATAACTAGGCCTACTAAATAAGATCGCAGTTATTTCTAATGCCTTTTTACATTTCATATTTACTTTGTATATTTTTAACCATTGGTTTTCTATGTAGTTCAACTTTACAAAAACCCCTTCTCAACTCATAGCTAATTAACTAACAGATAAACATTTGTATTTTAACTACTAATCTAGCAGCAAGAAACCGAAACTACTAAATTACAGATAAGTTTAAACAATTATTTCTCACTTACCCAACTTAAAATGTAATCATCTCAAATTATTGTATTTAGATGTGGAGAATATGATTTAGACATCGTAAACTTTTATTAGTAACACAGTAATGACCAAGTGATGATTTGTTTTTATTGTACATATTGTAATGATGCTTTAGCAGTAAATATGATTTGTTACAGTTAGTTGCATGTTTTTAACTTGGCCACACATTGATAAGAAAAAATAGTCATTTAAATAAAACAATATGGATAGGAATCCTTGTACCTAATCAAAGGCAGTATTCTTAAAAAGTATCAAAATCAGGTAGTCTTGCGTGTTTTGCTCGGGACCTAATTCAAAGCTGATTTCTTAACAAGGCTTAGTTAGTGTTATTAATTTCCTCTTGCAACAGTTTGCAGACCAAAAGTCAAAATTAAAACTCAGTTGAGATTAATAAACAACGTAATATGTATTTATAAGTAATTATACTACAAAATAATGGTTTTAAATTCAACAAATTTTTCCGACTTAATTAATTCAAATAACTTCTGGTTTCAGTTTCCGGTTGTTTTGGTCGCAAAAAAAATTTATTTCTATTACTGAAGAAGGAAAAAATGATTGGCTTCAGTGCTTGTTTGTACAGTTTAGAAGCTTTTAGCGGTTCAAAACTAACTGTTTTCACCTGTTTTGTTCATGTTTGGGAATGTTATAGGCCAAATAGTCATGACTAAGTTCATGACTTAGTTATAATAAGTTAACCAGTTCATAGCGAGTGAACATATTTGGGTTAAGTACGCTCAGATACGGTAACTCACCATATAATTGGGTTAATACGGTAACTGACAAGATATCATTGCCATTGTGTAAAAACCTTACTAACATTAGGTCCACTTAGATTTGGTTAGTAAACCTTCCAAACTGAGCTATTGAAAGCTGAATTAAAACCAACAAATGTCATATAAAAGAAAAAAAAACAAATGATAAACAAATACAGAAGTTATAATTAATACATTATAATCAATATATAATGTAATCAGTACAAAACTTCACATAATTAATTTAAATACGGTTGATTGTCTGTGAAAGCAGAGATTTGTTTTGTCCGTGCCAAGTCCAGCATAATGAGATGTCCTAATGAGAAAATTAATTTTAAATGAAGTCCCATTAAAAGTAAAGCCCGAGTGTTTAAGGTAGGCGAAAATGTTAATTAATTGCTAGTTTTTAGAAAAGTTGCTAACGTCTACGTGTACTAACGTGTATTAACGTTAAATATACGTATTGCATGCTAAATTTCGCTCATTAAGTTTACGAAGTGTCTATTTACAATAACATACAAACGACTTGGTTCCATCGTTACAATGGTCGTTATTTCCACCTGCAAGTTCTACGTGATAGACACCTGAAGAGGGAATCAAACACTAAGTGAAAACGTTCCCTATCTTACAAATGTTTTGGGGCAATAATAGAATCGAACTAGACTCCTCACCCACCAAAGTCAACGTTTTAACAGCTAGGTTAGCATACAATGTATATACGTTTATTTTCACCACAAACACCACAACACGGAATCTGGTGAGAGCGTAGACAGTTTAAAGTTCTCGTCCGCGAGGTCTATTGATAATCGATTGAGTTGAGCATTGTGAACGTAGTGGCGAGAACAAAGCATTTACAGTACTACGGTTGTGAGAGGGTTAAAGAAAGAAAAGTTTACAATTATGAACTTGAGTACCTGAACCATATAAAACAGATTTGAAGACAAGATGCAAAGGAGTTTGATATTTAAATTTATTTTTGCTGGACTGTATGTTCCATAGAAATGCATTCAGTATACATACACGTTTGTACCCATAGTTTAATGGATAAACAAAGTTTTTGTTTATAAATCAAAGAATTAGGATTTGATCTATTAGGCCTAAATGGTGTGAAGTGATAATACCTATTAAACTAGTTTAAAGACAAGAATTGGCCAAATATAAGGCCAAAATTGACCTAACTTGCTTAATAAGGTCGTCATAAGAAGTGTACGGTTCCAAAATAAGTAACCGTAGAAGCCTATCTAGCTAGATTGCTTAATATGAATTTTATTACTGAAATAAAAACTGCTTATAATCACTTTTAACAAAAAATAATAATAATGTGAAAGACCTGGTTCCAAATTTGGATCGAAGCTTACAAGTAATTTAATTCTTAAGAATAATGTATACAAATCATTAGAATAAATCTGAAAAGTTGTCAGCAAAGCGCTGTTTAAAGTGAAGTGTTTACCAGATAAATATTTAAATAAGCATGACTAACATTAGACGATCGTTATTGTTCAGTTACCCTGGCCAATGCCTAAGTAAACATCCCCTTGGTTAGCCTGTATGAATAATGCAACAAGAATTATCGTTTCGGACCCAGCGTAATACCGTGTAATATTTCACAAAGTGTGTTTGCGGTTAAATATTTACCACACGAGTTCGTTATCTATTTAATTACGACTTGCAGTTAAAGATTTACGATTTAAAATACCATGCTAAGCAAGTCTCTAGTTGATACTTTTATATTGAAACATCATCAATTTGTGAGTACAAGATCATTTATTCCCAGTGTATATTGTGCCAGGATGCTTGTGTGCGCTCAATAGTTTGAATTTGAACGGATTGTGTTTTTGGCCTCTGGGGAGGTCAAAACGAAAGATTAATTTGGTCCCGGGTCCAAGTCTTACCATGAGACCTATGGTAATAGTTTATTAGTTATATAGAAAACTCGCTAAAAAGACATTGTGTAAAAGATGGGATTAATATATTTTAATGATTGTCTTTGTTGCCGAGTAATTGTGTTTGTCTTCAAATCTGAAGGCTCGTTTGGTCTCAAGCGTTTTTGTTCCATACCCAGATCTGCATTTCTAAAAAAAGGTTGACGATAGTACTCAGACAAAATTTTGGATTGTTCTTTTACAAAAACTTAAATTGAATACACACTAAATATATATAAAATAAACGGTATCAGCAATCTAATTAATACTTTCTCTCATTAGCTTCTCTCCTTTATCATGGGTAAGCGGTGGGAGTAACTATGATATTTTATAGGGGAAATCACAAGTTGCAATACATTTTGAACCGTACTACAGGCGTGGTCTTTAGCTCTGTATATATCCCCACAGACAGACACACAGACGAAATCCACTTTTTTGGGTTCAGGAGTACCAAAAAAGGATTTATTCTCTTAAAACTCAAACTCGAAAATTTTGACGAAAACAACACTTTCTCCATTACTATGGAACAGGGAAAAAAAGAAGTAATAATGAATGTATAATGAATACAAAAGTCCACTTGAATATATTTATATGAAAATCATACATGCTATATACATAAGTGAACGAGTGGGACATGTATACGAGAGTAACGTTTCTGAAAGTGTCCTCTCTTGTTCCATAACATCTCCCAAAGGTGTTATTCTTTTCTCGGCTCAAAATGTTCAGTTTTATCGTTGCGTGTAACAATTTGAACGTCTGTTAAACGGGAATGGTAAGATTGTTGTACGGGAATGGGCTAAATAGATAACCCCCTGGTATAAAGGAATTAACATCAAAGTACACCCCTTGAAGTATAGTATTTACTATACATTTTCCACAGTCAATATATTATTCTTTTGCACAGTAATATTATTTCGTTTAATATACAATGTGCGATTTACTCGAAAATGAGAGCATAATAATAGACTGTATTTGTACCGAAATGTAACTACGACTGAATGCAGAATCATTAAGACTAACCTAAAGAGAGTTTCTCTATAAGTAGTATAAGCTACGTATTGTGTAATATAGAATTTTCTGGGTTAATAAATACATAAAAACGTCTAATTGTGAACGATACGAGTAAGCTTTTGTGTTGTTATTATTGCCGATAATTTTATTATAATCATATTATAGAGTCAAATATGTCTAGAAAGTATTTCTTTACCTTATCCTTGGATGGTTGGTTAAACTACATGTTTCATGGAGACGTCCCATCTTCAGGTTTATCCTCTTCTATAGTTAATCAGAAAATTGGAAATTGAACATAAAAAACACGTTCAGTTATAAATTTCATGGATCATAGAAGAAGATAAACTTGAAGATGTGACAGTCACTACGAAACATGTATTTTGACCGCACGTCCGTTGGTCGCTTCCGATATTAGAAGGTAAAGGTAGTACTCTATCAATATAAACTAATGTCCAGAAGTAGGACAATCAATTCTAAAATATGCCTCTCGTATTGTAATAATCAATTGCACTATGCATGTTCTTAAAATAATGCTCATACGCTCTACTAAATAATGAAGGTATACAGATCTAAACGTCCGTAAAGTCTGAGTAAACAGAAGACAGCCAAATAATCTGCTTGGGAAGCCTGTAAAGCTCATTTCAACAACACTGTGTCGCTGAGATAGAGATTCATCCTAGATATACAGTATCCAGGTTAGATGTGCAAATGCATAATGGACAATAGTATACAGAAGAATGTGTTTGCCCCACCTAATTAAACAATTTAAGTAATGAGTAAATTTTATAGTTTTTCTGTGTACTTGTTGGTTAAATGTGTTTGCTTTTATTCCTCAAATATTGTTGAGTTTTCGTTTATTCTGGAATGTAAGTAAAATTTATGTTAGAAAACTCTTGAATGTACAAAACTCTTTTTCCGTGTTTTAATTAAGGGTTTTGTTTCAGGTAAGAAAATTCAGTTTCAGTTCAAGATTTTTAGCAAGTATACGACGAGAAGCTATTCTTGGTAAGCTTCAGTGTTTTTATATCTTGCTCACAGTTGTAGCTTGACCGTGTATATATTTTTGGTATTGTATCTTGTGATTTTAATTCAAGTTGCTTATTAATTTTTCAATAACAAACATAGCTTAAAACCTTTTAACTGTTGCCAGTAATATGAAACCCATACAACTTAAAAAAAAGGTTATTTACTCAATATCGGAATATTAATGAACATTATATAAAATCCCCAATAAAATAATAACTCATCCAGAATCACAGTGTGATATTCTCACCTTGTTGTTTACATAACACTAGACTTGGCAGAGACCGATGTTGATATAGAAGCCATACTCAGCACATTGACAAGCCTTTGATAAGGTCAATCAATACAGTCCATTGTCTCGTTTATATCATCTTTGAATGGAAATAAATACAGTAGCAATTATGGACACGATTTTAGTACAAAATTATTGATCTAAACAATAAACCTTGTAAGTTATTGCACACTTTAGATACCATCGATTTGTAATTGTATGTACAATTTGTTGGTAGAATTGCAATATTTTCCCACAGGGTTAGACTACGTAAATAGATTTGGTGGTATTGATAGGTATCAATATAATTATTGATTGTACATATACAATATAATATAATTATTTTTTACATTGTAATCCTTCTAGTAGATTTTAAATTGAAATCATCCTTACCACATTGAGACCAATGAGTTATTTGTTAACAGTTTTTATTTATTTTTCGTTAAAAAAATAATTTTTAGGTAGCCTACCTTATAAGAACGAAAATACAACCACGGACACTATTATAAAATTGACGGTTAGAAATAATTGAGAATTTTCAGTTCAACTAGAGACATACGTATGACGTAACCATTATTAACGAATAATCTAAATCAAGTTATACATTTTTTAAATCAATTTGTTATGTATTTATAAGGATTAGGCCTACATATTAAAATTATCGGAATTAAAACAATATTTTTAGGTTTTAACTGTAAACCAACATCTACAACTGCAAAAGCTCTTAGGTATAATGCAATTGTATTCCCATTGAAAGAGAATTATTGGTCATAATAGTGTCAGTTGAACAGTTATACGACTGACATACAATATTTCTGAGTGGCTCTCTATTGAATTATTTGATCAAATATTCATATGTGTGCATTACATTTCTGCCCAAATTGCATGCATGTAATATTTTTCTGTGCTGTTCACCACGTTTTGAATTTGTAATGTGTTATCGACGTATTTCACTGAAATAAGCGTTCAAAAGTCTTTATGATTATTAATGTTAAAAATGTCATTAAAGTATAACTTGTTAAACTGGTTTCTTTTTTAAAACCGCAAGTACCTGTACCTACATAAGTAGTATGAACCTTCTGATTCATAGCAATCCCCAACAAGAATATTCTTGTTGTTTTTTGTTTGTATGTGGAACCTTATATGCGTTGATCCAAAGACAGTAGTACCGTAGACAAATCGAATTAAATACATCAGACCGACAGCAGTGCTGCGGTTAGCATAAGTTCTGGCGTCCACCGCTGGGAACGCCATGTTGTTAAGACGCACGCACTACATAATCACACGGCACTCCTAGCGGTGGACGCTGAAACTTATGACACTATCGGTCTATATATAATTAAATTTGTCAATGGTAGTACCAATACACTTAGTCAAAACAATGGTGCAACAAAATTGCTGTTTGGCAGACTTGAACCAGCAACGTAAACGTCCTTACCGAGCTTGGTAATGGTGTAATACACACTGAACATTGTGATAATTCTTTTATTTGGGTAACAAGAGTTATATGATGACAAAGCCCTGGTATAAGTCACACAATGACAACAACACGATAAATATTCTGAAAACGTGTTTTATTGCATGAATAAAAAAATCTGAATGATTTTTCAGAAACGTTGAGGATAACAATTTACAGTGAATGTTATTTATAAATAATTAATAATTCAACACCTAAGGAGACATAATATTTTGTAGATAACTTTACTTAAATTCCAATCACAGAGATCCAATTAACCTTGTGTCAATCCCATCTTCGACACGATGCTCATGAATAATGTCTCCATCCCAATCCGCTATTATCATAGTAAACGTGTAACGATGGTGCTTTGCAATTTCATCAAACTGTAATTAATTTTAATTAAAAAAGTTCAAGTACTCCAACATGGTTTGATTGAGTTTCCATACCATTAACTGTTGTGTTATTTAATTGCAACGATGGTTGTACTTCGTAATTGGATAAAATATTTTTTAGTACAAAGTATTGTCTGATTATTGAGTTTAAAAGATAAAATATAATAAAACAAGTTGTATTCAAGTATTGCATAGGAAGTAACGATTTTAACTGAATGTAAAATTAACTAGTGTCCCTGTTGCTCGTATTCGAGCAATTGCTAAGTATTAAAGGCGTTATTTTAAAACGAATAACAGTCATAATTTCTGATGACTTTGAAAGATTCGACTCAAATATTTTGGAAATACTCATGATGTAGGTACATAACAGATCGATATAATCACAATTTCTTGTAAATATTTTATCATTTTTTTTTTAAAGCTGATCTTGTTTTTTTTTGTGTTTTCTACAAATAGCCTTACTCATAGCCGCATAAGGTTGCCCATAATAACATGATAGATAAAAAAAACATTTCTATTTCTTCTCCTTGGTGGTGTTCTATGACTTTCCTATGTTTCCATAGTTTGCAAATGGGCTCTTTCAATGATTAATCAGAATATGCAGCACAGTGTTAATCCAGTTTTCTTTTTAAGATATCAATTTATCTAGGCTCTCTCGCTTTTTTCCATTGTAATATTTACGTCAACCCAAATTCAAATAGTAAACATTTCATTTCAACCAAGTCAGTAAATGTTTGTAACAAACTGTTAAATTAGCAAACTTATTGACTGTTCACAAAATTAACATATGTTCTTCTTCTCACTTTTAATTTCTGACAACAGCTGGAGTTTCATAACAACTTTTGTTTCCCATGTTAATCTTATGGAGAAATACGAAACTTTGAAGGGCTCCAGGGCCTCACTGTCTAATTATTTCCCTAAAAAGAAAGTTTCCTGCACAACTTCACGTTACGCTATTTCCAATGAGACCAAAAACATGTGAATCGGTTCAGTAGTTTCGGAGGAGTAATTGTCACAAAAATCCTGCTTGCGTATTAAATAAGTAATAGATATTTATCACAATTCAATCAATGATTAAACATGAATATATTTTTATCGAATACAATTAAGTGAATATTTTATAAAAAATATATTAATGGAAAAAATCTTAGCTAAGAATGAAGTCGTGTAAAGTGTGGTTTAAGTTCATGTAAATAAAAGAGTCCTGTAATAAATAAGTAAAAATACGATATAGTATAAATGTCCTATATAATATTTGATATGAATCTTTATTTACTCTTAACTGACAATGCCTTGTTGTTGTAATAAAAGAATAATAATGATATAGATGCGTTAGACTATACGAAAAAAAGAAAATACCCCCGCCGCAGCAAACCTGCCGACTAAGCGAATTTCCATTTGTCTGAATTGATTTTCAGTTAAATATATTTTAATAACATTAGGTTTAACGAGTACCTAGGTTTGCTGCTACAAGGAAACTAATAAAGTGTGTTTTTGAGTAAAATATTGATAGCTTAGTACAAAATAAATAAATTTGCCAAGTTTGATCAAAATATATCCATAAACAAGCAAACTACAACATTTGACTATATTCTCCATAAGAATAACATGGGAATTTTAAATTTACAATTTTTTTAATTTTCTCCGTTACTAATAATCGAACAAAAATACTTTTATATACTAAAAAATTTGTTTTTTTAAGTTCTTTAAAAAGGTCTAAAGAGAAATCGGGAAATTTTGTGTTTTGAGGGTCAAAAGTGAGAAAAACCAATTTTTACCCCATAAAACCCCCCGTAAAGCCCCGTTCCCATGGTCCGATCGTGCTGGTTCGCGAACTCATTCAAGTTTATCCCGCTTTACACCTTTAAACCAAATTTAATCAAAATCGGACAAAAATTACTCAAGTTATCGCGTTCACGGACGTATATATATATATATATCTATATATATATATAAGTCTATATATATATACATATATAAAAATTTGAACGAATGGTGTTTTTGGCCTCTGGGGACATCAAAATGAAAAAGTAAATCGGTCCCGGGTCTAGGTCTTACCGTGCCACCTACGGTAATAGCTACTTCCCTATAGGGAAATTCGCTAAAAAAACTTAAATAAAAGGGATCAGATAGTCCTTAGACAAAATCCCTAGATGGATCTTAAGAATTGTAATACAGGATTGTTAATGTAAATAAAAACTACGCCACGTACATTTTTTATCCAATCACCAAAAATATATTTGTACAAATTTCCATGTTCACTAGTTACGCGATGATAACTAAAAACTGAAAAATATATATTTTACATTTGGCTAGTTATGACTTGTTGGGTAAAGAATCTAATTTGATTTGTGTTATATGCATATAATTTATTATGAATTATTTTATAAAATAGTTAAGAAAGGATCGAAGTAACTTTGCAGAGCGAATAATGGATTTCCTCTGAAAAGCTCAGAAATCCGCTTATAAGACATTATGTGACGTCATGCGATTTATTTTTGACCTTTGACAAATTGAATCATATGAAAAAACAGTTCTAGCTAACATATGTAATAGTTTTTAGGTTAGAAATCTTTAAAATGTTTGGATAAAATAAGTACATCCTAAAATTACGTATTTTGTGGAATTTAAGTCATATGATGACTCAGTGTTTAATATAATACTGTTTAGTGTTTTCTTTGAAACACCTCAGCATTTATTAATATTGTTTTTGTACTAAAAATAAAGTATCGTACTAAATCAATACATCATAGTATAACTATGAATATCAAAATGGTTTTGAGAAACCTATTTAGGCTTCGTAATTGTTTTTAAAACCATAATTTATTTTTGATTGAATTGCGTAAAAAAATAGTGGGAATACGCTAGCTACTGAATATAGGACTGTACTAAATATACAAAATCATAAAGGAAATAACGTACGATAAACATTTTATGTTAATCCGGTATGTTTTAACCAAATAGAATACATTTGAAGACAGATTGTTTCGCTTTTTTCTTTGCTTGATACAATAAGGCTCAAAAAACTTACCAAAATGGTCTTGGTTTAGCAGCCCCTAAAAACTAGTTGAAAAAAATTGTATATTTCTATAATAATTTAAACAGGTTAAGGTTTAAAATACACTATTTGTTGTTTAAATTAACTTTTTATTTATTAAGTTCTTGTGAATTTGAATAAACTATACATAAAACTGATAGTTTTCTAACAGGTTTTCAACTACATACCGTCAGTAATATCAACCAAATGACAAGCATTTGCGCTTCATTAATTAAATGACACGAACGTAACAAAACAGTGTCTCTGTGTATTAATATTTATATTGAAATTAGCGTTTTGTCTGGTTTATAATGTTATAACATTGATCTATTCTGGCTTTTCACTCAATTTATTACGTGACCATTTGTTTCGTGTTATTAAAATTTATATATAAATGTATGTAGAGAAATGTATATAAAAATTATTAAAAATTCAGAATAATCTTCAGCGGGAAGGTAATTAATAGATTTATATGACTAGAGAACCGAATACAGTGAGCTAAATAATAGAGAGTCAATCTAATGTAACTTTGAGTGAAATTTTAATTGTATTTGCAAACATGAGGAGTATACAACACTACATCATACAGCTAATAATTCAATTAAAATAATCAGCTCATCAATCTCACTCGATATAATACCATCTAAAATCCAATTGAATATTTTTATATCCGTATGAAAACTTAATTGTACCAAAATTTAGGGCCTACACATTATAAGATTTAATACAAGCCAAAATTTATTTTTATTTTTGAATCCTATGGTTTTATTATCATTTTAATAGAGTTGTGGTTTATTAGATAAAAAAAATCAAAATGTCTCATAGCATTTGAACATGAAAATATAAAAAATACACATTTAATAAAAGCTATATTTTTTGCCTATATAAATACAAAACACATGTGTACTGTATGTTGTACAAAAAATAATGGACTGAGTGCTTTTATTCTTGTGTACAATTATTTAAAAAACTGACATGGTTTTGGCATTCAGTCCATTTAAAAAAGTTAGTTATATAGGTTAAATTAATCTAAGTTATAAAGATACATTGTAAAAATTCTAATTCGTATTATAGTGGGCTATAGTAGCTTAGGCTTCATGTGGCTTTGTTTTCAACATTGTTACCTGCTAACAAAAAGTATAAAAATAAATAAAACCTAAATAATTGGAATATAGTATTACAAAATGTATACTTCTTTCATTAAAGATTTGGAACCAATAATTTCCGCCTCCTAAACATTGAAAAGCTCGTCAGGTTTCGCTGACAATAACAAGTCATTGGCCAAAACCGGATATTGGGTTTGGGAAAGTCAATAACAATAACCGGAAATGGTCAGCGGTCTCGGGCGAATCCTCGTGACCGTATCATCAGGCTAAAGCAACTCATCAAAGGCACAATTTGATGGGTAAGTGTTATTTTTCAGTCATAGTGAAAACAAGTACTGTAATTGCAAATGAATGAAGTAAAGATTAAGGTTCGTCAGCAGCAATGTACATCGATGGCCTCATAACTTAATAATACAAAATATTAATGAGATGAAATAGTATTTGATTAAAAATAGGGAAAGTACCCTATGCAATGATTTAATACAGATTTATGAGCCTTTATCAATGTGTTCAGGTAGTTTTGTTTGAATGGGTTATTTCAAAGGCCTTAATTTTGGCCGAGCAAATTTGTGGAAATATTTATATTAATGTTAATATTTTTACAGACCATCACAGTACAGTATAACATTATGAAACTTTAAATGACATGTTATTTAAAATTGTTCACCGCAGTGCGTACAATACTGTATCGTAGCTTATACGTCATGTTGAGAACGACTTGGCATCGAGTCAGGGGAAAGCTAGAACAATATAATATATCTATAACATTTTTGTAATTTTCTTAACTGAACTGTATTTTAAAATTTGATATTATAATTAGTTGATCCTATTTTGGGTTTACATCGTAATTAAATTAATCTAATTTAGCTTAACCTGTGAAACTTAACATAATTAATAAATAGATTGTTATAGCGTTCAACGTCTAACTTGATGAGTAAGTATTAAGTAGCTTATTGTTGCTTGTAACTTACAGGCCTACTAAATAAACATATAATATAAAATTATAATAGCCTCCGAACTGTACAAATTGTTTTATCGTTCCGCAAATCCTTCACTTGAATATTTTACATGTATCCAAAACTATACATTTTACTACCAGAGAAAGAAACTTTGGGCTGTAAAGAAAAAATATTTCGTATTAGTAGGCCTACTGACACAGCTCAAAATAAAAGTCTCCGATTAAAATTGTACCGTCAAGTATATTTAAATTTAGGTACTATAATACCATATATATGCAGCTAAATTATTATCAGTTAAATATTGTGTGCTCGATTTAAAATCCAGATGAAAGCCAGATACCGATTCATTTATTACTCAAAAATGTTAGATTGAAATAGAAACTCGCATTTTGTAGGCTTAAGTGTACTTTGGTAATTGATGTGTAACAATAGATGCTATTGTTTACACGCAGTTAATAGTTGCTATTAGTTAGTTGATCTTACAGTTTAGTTTGGTTGGCAATCTGGCGTATGAGACAGAAGTCAATAATTAGCAGTCGCTGCATTCATTTTAATTCCAAATCATCCTATCTCTATATTAATAGGTAAACATATATCTTACAAACATTATTTCCCAGCTCGTGTGCTTCACAGGGAAAATCTACGCATACTGTTAGAAAGATATTTTTTTGTAAATGTGCAGAATTCCTTTATAAATTAAAATAAGCTCAAAACAAGCACACAAAATGAATTTAAAATAAAAAATAAAAAACCTAACATGGGTCTTATGGGTTGCCATGCTGGTGACAAAAAAAATATATAAACAGAAAATCAAAACAAATGGAAGAAATTACAATCATATGTTTTATTTACAGCGTGTGATGAAAATAGAGAAAACTGTATATTACGTATTATTTTTGGTCGAGTTTTCGACCACTGGACGACCTCTAGTATAACTATAAAATAGAAATGGACTGTGTACTTCTCTACATAGTAAAATGTTTTCCAAATAAGAAAATATTTATTAACCTTTTAAAATCGTTTATCATATATTTTTGTTCTCAATTTTTTTTTAGTTATGTTAACAAATAGTATTGTTCCCTGATTCTTGCTAATGCTACTTTTGATAAACTATCAATCTTATTTCCAAGTCTTATAGGCTTATCCAATATACGAAGAATGTCTGGAAAGAAGACATCAATATTTCAAGCTGTCTTCAACCGGTGAGGCAAACATGATTTATCCTTGTTGTGAAGAGAGAAAATCTCAGTTTACAACAAGAGTAGTTATTCAGTAGGCTATTCTACTGAGGGCAGTAGAAACGATGTTTTGTACACCAAGTCTCAAAATCTGGAAATTCCTTATACATTATTATTCCAATTGAGTTGGATGATTCAATTCTGGTGAAAATATGGTACTGCAATACCATCGAAGGTAAATTACAACTATTGTGGAATAGTATGGTTCTCCAGTGTGGTAAACCGTAAACTTTACAGGAAATTATTTATTGAGTGATGCACTCGTGTTATATTAAAAGCATGCGAAATCCCCTAACTGATAAGTATGTATTATCGCGAAAATATACAACAATCAATGCCGAAAAATGGTATCCTAACAAATCTCTCCCTTTACTAAACAACTTATAAATCCAGTGTTTGGAAAAAAATAAAATAGATTTAATATAATACTGGAAGAGAAAATATAGTTGAAACAAATACTTTCAGGCAACAATAGCCTCAGTACAGACATTAAAGTGTTCACGATACAAATCTAGAGTAATTCATTTAAGGAAGAACCAGCTTTCTTCATGGCTTGACGAACGGCCCAGGAAATTCGTTAACGTTTTTCAAGTTTAGGTTTTGTCTTCTTTTCTGTTCTGCAATCTTCGTTAAGTTCATTCATCAAATGTATATCTATAATATTTGTGGGCAATTTATGCAAATTTTACAGTAACTGAAAAGATGGGATGACTGAAAAAATACTAAGTGTTATTAGTATTTCGAAAAAGTCTACCAATATTTTAGAAAAATCTGTAAAGTCTTCTAAAAATAAGTATCAATGAGGCTTTGAGTTAATTATTGAACTATAAAATCCTTCTTCAGGTTAAATTATCTGCATTCTAAAAGCTGTTTCGTTAAGTTAAATACTGTATAGTGTTCTCTTATCAAAGTAAAGATCGCCGGTTTGATTAAGATAAAAGTCAGTAGCTTTTTGGTGGTTCAAAAATGGACCATAGCTTCTTGTTCTTGGTTATTGGGTTTTCAATAATAATGATCCTGGCTTGAAACGTGTCTTATATTTTAGTAACACAGTTACACTCCATTCTACACTCACTTTGCAGTAATATCCAGCATAAAGTATTAGCCAAGAACCTTTCATCACTCTACATTCGAAAATAGCCCATTTCCGTACAGCTGAGATCTTCAAAAATCTTCAATTTCCGTACGCAAAAAACAAATATTGATCAGCTGACTTTTCCTGACATAAACAAACAATAAAAATGTCTGACATCAACAAAGTTACAATCAGCTGAATCTTACACTAAAATTAATTGTACAGCCGTATTGTGTTTAGATTACAAAATATCATAAAAAGTATCGTTCAATACTCGTCACGAAATGGATCACTTTCGTGAATACTGTAGTAGTGAAATATACTATTTCTGTCATAAAGCGATTTTTTTCTGCGTAATGCATTACGGTGATATACAAAGATACATTTTGCGATGGTAATCATAAAATGATTGGATGGATAATATTTAATCTCCCTTGACTGTTAAACTCTTCATAGATCAGCCGAGGCTTGGTTAAGGTAAAGGTTAGTTAACTCCCTTGGATTCAAGACACGTTCCACTGTTGCCCGGGATTCAATTTAGCTATCTCAAAGTGAAAAGCTTGAATCCAGCAACCACAATCAAAATAGACGTAGAATGTCGAAGTTACAACTGTTCATGCTCCAAACTATCGTTTTCTGTTACTGGCTCCACTGGACAAATCGACATGGGTATTTAGTTATTTATATTTTCTTGGTAAACCATAAACCAAGTAAGACTTTGTATTTTTCATCGATGATAAATTTTAAAGGAAAGTTTTGTACACAAGTAACGTAATACGATATTGGGGACCAAATACTTATCTATGCTACTTTGCAGCGACTAAATTGATACATAACTGAAGATTTCACACTTTAACTCCCAAACATATGCTTTTCCAAATATATAAATTTTTAAAATCCCTGACGATGTGGTAAAAATGTATTTGCACTGCCAACATTGGTATTCAGTTATAAAAATGTGTCTTACTATAGTATTTCATCATTAATATGATTGAGTAACATGTTCAATATACTCAATGTTAATAGTAATTACAACTACTATATCCCATGTTCCTTGTATTGTACTATGTGACATGTAACCTCATTAGTCGATATTGGTAGTGACATCAATGATATCAGGGAATAATGTATGTAGATCAACAATATAGTAATGCAATATTGGAGAAATCGCCTAATCTAAAAAAAAAAAAAAAATACGAATTCCACTTTTGTAAATGGCTGCTTACTTTTAGAATTTTTTAGGGAACAATGTCTGTATTGTATGTTGTTTTACCTAACCCGCCATGTTAAACTTCCCTATCCTAAGCGTGATGTATACAACTTCCTTACTTCTCGAGTGATGTAAAGTATCAAAAAACTCACTCGGTGATGTAATGAAACCCATTTAAATAACATTGAGTGGATAACTTAAAAAATATAACTCTATGGAGCCAACGACGTTTAACGCTAGAAATCAGCTGTGTGCTTGAATTTTATTGTTATTGTTATGTTTTGGAGAATTTTCCTAACCTAGCTTTTGTTTGTAAATGAACCTTACTGTTATAAGATGAGTGAAATGGGTAATGAAAAATATTGTTCGTAACCTCCTGTATATTGTCGGGTCAGGTAAAATCTTGTACGTTACACGTTACGCAAGAGCGTGTTTACATCACTTAGGTAAATTATGCAACTCGCTTCGCTCGTTGCACAACTTTCACCTGCGTGATGTAAAAACGCTCTTACTACACTTGTAATGTAAATAGCTATTACAGAGTGTCTATGCATTTTAAGACTTATTTATACCTTGCATTTACTCTCAAAACTTACTCGTTTAGAATCTACAGAATGCAGAAAGTACACAGCAAGCCACTTTTTTCAATGTAAAACACGTAACTCCCACACCAGTACCTCCAGAGAAGACATGTGAGGTATAAAAACGTTCTTAATTGCATCTATATTTCAAAACAACCAATAAATACAAGCTGTTTTAAGATATTTTTAAGTTAACCACCATATTGAAAAATTTTGGTAAGTTTTGAGAATGTGGAATTCATATATATTTGTTATGTGTTTAAACAATAGTCGAACTTCTCAATCGTTTTCTCCAAATATAATGATTTCTGAGATGAAAACGGTGGCACAGTTAAGTTGTTAACCTTCGTATTAACCAAAGGGAAAAGCTAAGAAAGTAATAGTTTGACGTCTCTTACGATAAAAACAAAAAAAAATGTGCTAACAGCCACACGCTCCGGTTGTCACATTGAAGTGACGTCTCATCCATCTATGTAACCAATGTAACTTATTGATTAATGGTGGAACTATGCTGACCCAGACCACTTATTCAATTAATCACTATTTCTTTAGTTTTGTAAATAGACACATGGTTACTGCCCAGTTTTCTGAACCTAGTAGGGGAATAGAAAGTAAGTAGTTAATGTCAGATAATGTTGACCACATGATATAAATTAATTGGTCTGTAGAGCTGTAAAGTTCGATCCTCATTAAAATTGAAACAGCAAAAACCTTTGAACTCTTTTTTCAATTCACAAAAGAATATACTGTATTTCCGTTTTTAGGAGGCCATACTCGAAAACAAGTGTCATAATTTGGACGTTAATTTATGGTAGATAAATAGCTCAATATGTCAATATCTATAAAAATCTTGCAATAATAACTTAAATCTTTTAAATTAAAATAATTTTGTATTTAAATCCTGACAAAGTCTTTCTTGCGACAGGTATAGCCCAAAAACACGAATACTTGAATAGAACGGGTATGTATAAACATAAACAAATGATGTTGCTGGCCCTAAAATAAACATAATTTAATATGAAATTGTAGAAATCATATTTTAATGCTATTATTATACAGGATTCGGGCCAGCAACGTAATTTGTTTATGTTTATGATCCATACCGGTTCTGATCAAGTATTCGTGGCTAATGCTAATACTAATCAAGTGATTCGCATATATTAAAACGCATCTTGAAAGAATTAGTAGAGTAGCAAATTTTATTGGTTTTCAAGACGTGAACATTCGTCGTTGTTTGATTTTATCAGATAAGGCTGTTTTACTACTCAATAGAGTAAGACATATCAGAGAAGCTGTTTTACTACTTAATAGAGTAAGACATATCAGAGAAGCTGTTTTACTACTCAATAGAGTAAGACATATCAGAGAAGCTGTTTTACTACTTAATGGAGTAGGACAAAGTAAGCAAGTGACTTTGCTCATGAAAATAAGTCTGATGAATATTAACGGTCTTTTAATCACAATGCGGGTGAGGTTATTATTTAAACGACATACCATCATTATAGCACGGTACTGTAGGTCGATCGCATAAATTAAATGGATCCATATCAGATTGATATTAACTAGTGTACCTGTTGCTCAAATTCAAGCAATCGCGAAGAATTACAGGCATTATTTTAAAACTAATAACAGTCATAATGTTCAATGACTTTAAAAGAGTCTACTCAAAGATTATGGGAATACTCACGATGTCCATAACAGTTCGATATAGGCCTAATCAACATTTCTTGTAAATATATCTTATCATTTTTCCTAAGCTGATATTGATTTTTAGTATTTGTTACAAATGTTCTCACTCATAGCCGCATCAGGTTGCCCATAATAACGATTAAAAATAAAAATAAAACATTATTTCTTTTTCTTTTAAATGGTGGTGTTCAACTACTTTCTTATGAGTCTTGATTAACGTTTTCAAATTCCTTATAGCGTTTTGTGTTTACAATGTTTTTAAACGTCTCCACAAAATTAACGCAAATCTTTAGGTTGGTTGAAAATACAACCTATCCTGAATGTAACCCTTTACAACAGTAAAGGTCAGATATATTCTATTTATCAGTTTATTTGAAACCTCTATTATTTCCATCAAGAGGTTAGATGACCACCATAACCTGACAGTCTTGGTGTACAGTGACATATAAATTTTAATTTTAAACCTAATAAAATATATATTTACTTGACGTATAACATCAATAAAGTCGGAGTACGATTACTTGGAGTGAAGTAGAATTTGTAGTTGTGACTGTTCACGACACTGAAGTCTACACACAATGTGTTATCAGTAACTATGTGCTTTGTTATCACTAACTGAGAGCTTAGTTGTGTCCCACCTCACTGTTATCACTTTATTTTTTATCACTAACAAACTCTGTGTTATCCCAGTCTGTTTCCATTTGCTCCTTAGACGAAAAGTTAAAGGTTTCAGGTTATTATTTTGATATTTTGTGAAGAGTGAAGCTGATAATGATGTTGAGAATATATGGTTTGCATAAAACCAGAGTGCAATGTGTCAATCATAGACAGACACATTATTTCGATGTTGTTTAATGTTTCTCGAAGTTAATTATAGTCAGTGCAGTTAATAGTTTGTAAAATGCTGTTCATGAAATGTTGTTTGAAAAGGAAGGCTTTAAACACCACTACGAGGAAGTGTAAAGGTAGATAATACTTATTTTATTATTTTTGCAAATAAGTTTCTTAGTAGAGTAAAAATTGTGAATATAAACTTTATATACTTTATATCCCACAACATAGCAACTACAAATGTATAACATTTACAAGAGCTCAGCATTAGCTGGTTTTTGGAATGACTTGAAATCAATCATAGAATTTCCTTATAGCATAAACCGTATCAGCGAACTTACACATATTATTGGCTTCTTCTGTGACAAATAACTATGCAAGTGGTTGAAATGCCTAATTACTAGAATGTTATAATTGATTAAAAATCTAAGAGTCGGTTATTCTTCTACCTGAAGGCTAGAGTAGAGACTCCAAAAAGTTCATATAAGATTGAAGTGGATTTACAACGTTGCATTTGTTAATAAAATAGTTGGATTTCTAGTAAACAATCAAAAAGTTAGGCCATGTCCTAAACCGCCTCTAATAAATAAGTATTTTCATTCATTCAAGACGAAGCCATGTCAGAACACACCTAGGTTGATTATTATAAGGAAAAAAATGTGTAAGTTTAAGTATTAAGAGTTTTTGGATGAATTAAAATTTTTATATGTTTTATTACTTATTTTGCACATTGTCCGCAATACAGTGTCTTGGAGTCAAGCCATTGTACATTTGCCAAGCGTATCATGTAGGACTCTAGTGTCGTCTGCATCGTCTTGGTCGCCTTGCAAAACATTGCCCCCTACTGAGTGATTTTAAAATATGTTTGCGTTATCAGTTTAACCGTTTAACACAAAATACGAAGACAAATATATAATGTTAGATAACATAACAAGTACATTAGACATAAGAGCATAAAATAATAGATTGAGGATGTAGTTGTGTAAATACATTTCCTATTATGATTACAATGCTTAAGACCGAAATGTATTTTTCAGGTATGTGAATTCTCTTTCCCTGACCTAGTGTGTTACGTGAGTAAACTAATATCAATACATGTGGGTAATAACAAGTATTGGATTTACTGTATACCGTATCTTGCTAAATTGTTAAGCTAAAGCCTACTTAATTATTTCTTCAAATTCCTCATCATCATTTCCTGAACTAGTAGCTGTGCAATGTTTTTACCAACGAGTCAAGCACAAGGAGATTTCATCTCAATGCACGCTCCATAACTTTATAACTCCCCTCTGGAACATAGCCAACCCCGCCTTGCCGGGAAAACGGTTTTCAATAGCAATTATCCAGATTACCGTCCGTTACGGTTTATGGAAGCAATTGTTACATAGTGAATACAATGTATGACACGTAACATAGATTAGTATGTTAATACAACTTAAGCTGAATGAAATAGTGTATACATAGATTTATAATCACGGTGCAAAAACTATGCGTCATTTGTTAAATAATCAGAAAAGAACACTCGTACTGAAGATGAATGAACATGTTAGAAAATTTAGTTACAACTATTTTTGTAACTTATGATAAAATGTACAGGATTGTTTGAAAAAAGTAACAAGAGTTACACTACAGTGTATTGAATACCAATTCATGCCAAGATTGCAGAATTCTTAAGTAGAATTACCTTATTTTTGCTAGATTCTTGAATATTGTGTATCTTTTCTTCTTCTTAACAACTATGTGCCGGTACCCAAAAGTTTGATTTTGTAAGCAGTTTACTTCATTAATTGTGTTTACATGTCCTTCGCCAAGAAATATAGTTGTGCAAATAATGTTTTTTTTTTTAATAAATATTTTATTTCATGTGTGTACCACTAGGCCTATATCAAGTAATAATACTAACTTATTGAATTGTGTTTTACCGAATAGGACAAATTAATCGTTGATAAAAATATTCAAAGCTACTGCATTTGAAACAGCTTTATTTAGGTGTGTTTTGCTGGGGTATTTAAACTTTTAACTGTACTTCTTATATCATTTATTAAATTGTACACTTTTTGTACACTCATTGCACGTATGATCACCCCCATTGCAACGATGTAAGCGTAATTACGTTCCCAACAGGCGAGGAGACGGTTGACACATTTGGCTGATTGGAATCATCCGATTAATTTCGGTTCGACGCATTGTAATGAACCGTGAAAATTACTTTAACGTGAATCAATTGTTACAGTAATGTTTTGTAAAAACCACCGTTTCTTCGAATAATATCGGATTTAGAGATTACATGTTTTTAAAAATATTTGGACTATTGAAATACATGTAACGAGTTATTTTCCCTAGGGGGGTATATTTTTGCTATTTGGCCGCGCACCGATTGTTGAGGTGAGCGAGCAGCGGCAGCGAGGCTAGCGAGCGCCCTTTGACCCGGCTTATCAGTGCCGATAAGCCTGGGATATCCTAGATCTTCAGGACAGTATAGGAAGGACATTCTAGTGGTGGATCCCGTACAGTGGAGAAGGGAGT
Organism: Macrosteles quadrilineatus; assembly: GCF_028750875.1. NCBI lineage: Eukaryota > Metazoa > Arthropoda > Insecta > Hemiptera > Cicadellidae > Macrosteles > Macrosteles quadrilineatus. The sequence goes on along the minus strand of NW_026542599.1, from coordinate 78,034,529 downwards.
GTTGGTGTCCAGTGGAGACGGACGGCGTACGTGGGTGGTACAGAGAAGTGTACGGTGTCGTGTGATATTGGTGCTCAAGGAGTGAGTGTCGGCATTCAAGTTGGGTAGTGAGTCAGTAACCCACTTGTGGTGAGTGGACGACGTTTTATTATATTTTGGTTTAAGAGAGTTAGAGAGTTAGAGTTGTAACCGTGCTGGTCAAAGCCTGTCAGTAGTTAGGATTTATATTAGTCAGGAATAATATTAAAGTGTATTCCTGACGGTTCTGGGCAGGTGCTGGAGCGCAAATAATATAATTTATTGACTGTAGTAGTTATTATTTTGCGTTGCACCAAGAGTTAGTTATATTACTAATAACTCTGAGGCCCGACAAACCTAGGCTGCACGATTTAGCGTGCGTAGTTGGAAACACGTGGCCAGTAGGCTAGTAGCTAATATTATTAGCCTATTAACAGAAGCCCAGCTAAGTAACATAAAGTTGGTAGTAGCAGTAGCAGTAGTAGGGTTGTTATTGTTTATTCATTTGATTATTTTAATTTAACCTGAACAGCTTGTTTGGTAGTCCAACACGTTATCTTGGTAGCTTGGATAGTGGAGTACCGGCTATCAGATAATATATCTAGTGTTTGGAACGTATTTAATATTTATTTATCTGCTACTAAGTAGCTCAATATTTTAATAGTGCAATTGCCATTTAGTTTTGCTAGTTTTGCTTGGTATTTATTGAGACCAGCTACTAGTGGTGTAGTCACTCTACCTATAGTGTACTTGTATATTATTATCTGGTATTATTATTGAGTGAACTGTTTGATTGTTAGCTTGGGCATTAAAGTTGTGTATTGGATTATAGTGGCCTAGTAGACCCCGCCTGGTGATAACACGCGTTGTGGTTTTTATTGGCAAGTCGTCGTGTAACTCACCGTGTTTTAGGCACTCTGGGCTTAGCTATTGGATAGTTAGGACGAAGCCCGAGTTGCGTAGTCAGCAACGACCCCCTAGGAGAGTGGAGAATCGGCGTAGGCCTGGTAGTGATTATTGCACGTTTGTTTTGGTGACTTGTTTTTGACTTGTTCACAGTGCCCGTGTATGAGCCAGTCCTATACCGGTTAGACCCGGCTATTGGCCTAGTGGTTTCCCTGACCTTGTCGCAGACCCTGGAGCTTTACCCAGCCATTGTAGGCTGAGCTATCCCCGGCAAACGGTTGCGACTGCGACTGCACTTTTAATATTATTTTTTCCAGTGCAGAAAGCATCGTCGCATACACAAGCGTATTCTACTGTCAATTGTGACTTTAATGGATATACAATGGTTCAATAGTTTTAAGAAGTTTGTTTTGTATCGAGCGGAGGATGAATATTAGTAACTAATTTAACTTGTTCATAGCATTCAATATAAAAAAAATTACATGCAATCATGGAAATGAGTTAATTTAATAATGTAGAAGTTAATGGTAAAAAAAAATATAACAGTATAATTCTAAGAAGTCTTCTACCCGCGAACTAAACAATATCCAAACAATATTCTATACAGTTATTCATTACAATGTTTCACGTTAAATTTAAAAAGCAAAACACCCTGATTAGAGTGTATATTTATTTATAACAGTGTTGAAACACGAAAACGGTAATTTCGGCTTTGACGGAAGCATGTACACAACTACATGCGCGTGACACGTTGAGGCTTGAAGCAAGATAGTTTACTTTTGTAGGCAGGAGGATTAGCAAGGCGAGACAAGGTTAATTACTTTGTTGTTTTGGCTGTCATCCTCGGTTAATTGAGATTCACCAATCTAAATCTACATTGCGACAGTGTAAATCAACATGTAGTGATAGAAGACAAAACGGCAAGTTGATTGGTAAAACAGTATATGTGATGTTCGTCAGTAGCCAGGTCGTATTACCAGTCCACGACAGCCATGGACTCACAATTTTTCATCCAATCTATTTTTCTATTGTACCTCCGTCAATTGTTATGTTTGATGCGTTCTACATATGCATGCTTCTCCACCGTGTGGATGGAAAAATTCAATGTAGAAAAGGAGGAAGTCGTTTAAAAAATCTAAGCTTGAATATTCATGTTTGAATAAAGAGCAGTGCAATAGAAAGTTGATACATCAGTTTTGACTAAATTAGTTATATTTATATCATGCTTTGTCGGAAACACCTTATATAATACCAGAGCACTATCCACAATAAATCCCTTGTCAAAATCTACAAAATTCTATGATTACCGCTCCATTTCATTCTTTGCCTAAAGCTTGAGGTATATAAAAATCCTTGTAATTATTTTAGAACGTCTGCATTAAATACTTTGCTAGTAGCATATAAATCCACTGCAACAATTTGAAAATCCCCATGAGTAATTTTTGTTGAAAGTATTAGCTAGAGTTATTTTCCTTTTTGAATGATGTTTTATGGTGATTTGAACTTTTTTGGGTTCACTGCCTGTGTTAAGCTGTGTAATTTGTAATTTGTAGTATGTGACTAAAATCAAACAACTCAAGAATATTTTACGCATAATTTTATACGAGTGCTAACAACCCCTAATATAACTATAAGCCCCCTGTATTGTTATTAAAACACCCTACTAATCATAAAAATATTGATTAAAATATTTTGGCAGTGAGTTAAACTAAAGACAAAGTCACAATGGAGCCTATTGTGAGAGAGTATTGACGTCTTTAAGTTTTGATTCGTAAAGTTCAACCTATTATACACCTACAGAGGGTTCCTAAAATATCGTCTCGTCAAGCTAGTTTACTTTACAGTACTAAAGTAACCAACGATATGGATAAATAAATCTAATATATAGTTTATTTTGTTTTATGAGTATGGAAAACTTTTTATATTAGTATTGTTACACTTAACACTCCTTACTGACTATGGCTAGCATTTTTGTTTAAAGTTTATTAATATGTCTGTGTAGGCTAATATTTTTACTTCAGGAAAACTATTACCAACGTAGGTTTTGTTATTTGCCCAAAATATGAATGAACACTAAGATGATTAGGTGAATACAAAAATAAACTGAAATATTATATGAATGAATCTTTATAACCTAAAAGAAATTAACTTTTGAAAATACATTTACCACAATCAATAAAATAATTTATTTCCATGTTAATTACTGTATAAGGAGGCTGTAATAATGATAAGCTTACTGTTTGTGCGCATTAAAGCTGGTTGTTTATAGATCCATCATAACCTTTTTGCAATCGTTTCACCATAGATTAAACATACTCCCTTAGTAGATTCTCCGCGGGATAGGGGTCGGTATGCTCGAGCACTTGTACGGCGAAGTTGCGTGCTGCCCACGTAGTTCAGTACGGTCAGGCTAGGAGCGCTAGAGGTCTCGCCGTACAGCCACACACACAAACACACTCTTACCGCGTTATAGCTCTCACACGCGCGTCCACAAGCCCCGCGCGCCCCGCCGCGTGCCAGCACTGAGCACCAGCGAGCAAGGAATACCACCTTGGCACATAGGCCTACACACGACCACGACACTCACACCAAGCTTGATTCCATACAGCGTGATTTGTACGTGCAGAGCCTCGGCTAACTGTATTTCAGTATTTGTAACACCAGTGTTTTATTGCGATTGTTCTAGTTTAGTTAATGTGATGTTGATAATTAAATTAATTGTTCTTTTATTTGAATAGCCATCTATTGTATTTGTTACTTGTGAGTATTTTTAACCGACTTCCCCACTACCAACAAAAGAATGAGGTTCTCAATTCGTTTGTGCCAATGTATTTTTTTCTATAGATGTTCATAAATTTCTCTGGGATTTTTATACCGATCAGCGTGGTTCCACTCCCAAAATAACCATGGTTTCCCTTTGGTACCATATATAACATTATGTTTAAGTGTAGGCCTAAATATTGGTTCCAGTGAAAAAATGCTGAAAACCTTTATAAAATATTTATTTTGTTAATATTTTTACAGAGAAAGCAATAAATAATAATAATATTCTTACAACTGTTAGTTGAAACGATGAAGGTACAGAGACAGATCTTCATGAAAAAGTTAAATAACTACTTTACCTAAATAACTGACTTTGAGTTTACTAGGCGTTTTGTTTTGGTTACTATGAAAAAGGTATTTCAACATTTGACCTGCATTTTGTATAACTCCGTTTTGAGTATTGAAATTGTATTCTGTTATCAACACCATACAATAAACATCATAACAATAAAATTATAGTATATCATTGGTAACATCATTCCAATCGAACAATACACTTATTTCCTATTGATTTTTAAGACATAAAACTTTTAGGCTACGTTGATTTACAAAAAACGTGTTTGGCTGCAAAAGATAGGTAATAGGGTATAGTGTGGTAAAAAATAGAGTTCGTACCACGGACCGAAATGGTTTTGCACACGATTACTAGAAAAATACCGGTATGGATCATAAACATAAACAAATGACGTTTTTGGCCCGAAAATAAACATTATTTAACATTGCTTAAATGGAACTGCCAAATAATATGTTCAATGCTATTAGTATAGGATTCGGGCCAACAACGTCATTTTGTTTATGTTTATCAAATCAAATCAAATCAAATCAAATCATTTTATTGGGCCAAATTAACAATTATACAGTTTGCATTAGCCAGGTCAATACAAATATACCATACTATACATCAATTACTAATACTTTCTAATATTTACAATAATAATTACAAATTTGAGCTTTCAAAACATTTCAGGAATTCTTGGACGCTATAACAGGTTATACTTAGAAATTTATGTTTTAATTGTTTTTTGAATTTTGAAAGGCTTGGTTCCAACTTAAGGGATAATGGAAGTGAGTTGAAAAGCTTTATGCCAATGTACAATGTGTGTTTTTTGAAAAAAGAAGTTTTGTGTTTAGGAATTGGCAAGTTAAATGAATTGCGCAATGTGTATAGATTTTTAGTAGAGAAGTCAAATTTAGGAAAGTTTTGTTTCAAAAAGATCAAAGTTTCTAGAATGTAGATGGAGGGAAAAGTCAAGATTTTTGAATTGAAAAAGTACTCTCTGCAGGATTGACGCTTACGCAAGGAGAAAATAGTTCTCACAGCCATCTTTTGGATTTTGAAAATAAATTTGGTTTGTTTGCTCTCAAATCCCCAAATTGCAACAGCATATGCCAGATGAGGATAAATGAGACCATAATAAGCCGTCAGCAGCACATTGAGATTTTCATTGTTTCTGAGATTGCGTAAAACAAAAATTCCAGAACTGAGTTTACTTGAAATGTGTTTGGCATGGCTGCAAAAACTAAGTCTCTCGTCCAAGATCAACCCTAAAAAATTTACATTTGCAGTTGGGTGGACCTCAGTCTCGTCCAGGAGGAGACTAAACCCAACATCTCGTCTCTTATTTAAATGGAAATTTATAAGCTGAGTTTTTTCAGTGTTAATTTTTAATAAGTTGTCGTCAAACCATTGAATTAAATTATTTGCTTCAGAAAAAGATAATTGTTCCAGACTGTACAAAGTGGAGCTAGATATGGAAAGGGAGGTATCGTCAGCAAATAGTGATAATTTTGAGGATGTGGTGCAGGAGGGGATGTTGTTGATGAAAAGGAGGAAAAGGACAGGCCCCAGAACGGAGCCCTGTGGTACACCTCTCACAATGGATTTCTCAGCAGAGGGATAGGATCTCATGCAACCAGCCTCATCTATTGCCCTTATTTCAACAAATTGGCTCCTGCCGCAAAGATACGCTTCAACCCAGTCCAGAGCCAGTCCTCTCACCCCCACTTCATACATTCTATTAAGCAGCAAACCATGATCAACCATATCAAAGGCTTTACTTAAATCGAAGAAGAGACCAGCCGAATAATTACCTTTGTCTAGTTTCGTATCACCTCAGTTATAAAGTTATACATAGCTGATGTGGTGGATTTACCTTTTAAGAATCCATGTTGGTTTTTGAAAATGATTTTATGTTTTTCTAGAAAATTCCACATCCTGTTTAGCATGATCTTTTCAAATACCTTAGAAAAGGCAGATACAACGGTTATTGGCCTGTAACTACTGCAAAGTTTAGGGTCCCCTTTTTTGAATATTGGTCTTATTACAGACACCTTAAGTGCTTCGGGAAATGAACCATTTAAAAATGAAACATTAACTAAGTGGCATAATGGCTTTGCTATGCAAGCTGCTACCTTTTTTAATAAGAAGGGTGATATCTCATCAACACCAGCCGATTTCTTATTTTTTAAGCTTTTGATCGTATCTAAGATCTCCTCCTCAGTTGTTGGATATAGACACATGGAGCTGGGGTTAATCATGTGTGAATTTAGAGAGTTATTGGGGGGGAGGTTAAAATTTTTCCCTATGTCTGCAAAGTATGTATTTAGCTTGTTGGACACTTCTTTGGGGTCACTGATCGGCTCATGGTCTTCATTCTCAAGAATTATTTCGGAGGGTTTCATATTCGAGGACTGTCTACTCTGGTTTATTATATCCCATATTGCTTTAGCTTTGTTATCGGACTTCTCTATTCTTTGAAGTGTTGCCTCAGACTTTTCCTCTCTTATTAATCGTCCATACTGGGTTTTCTTTTTTCTGTAATTTTGACTCAAATAATGGGAGGATTCAAGATGTTTTGTCATGTTGTATAAAACGAGTAGTTGTTCCTTGACTTTTGTTATTTCATTTGAATGGACTTTTTTTCGAGGTTTATTCTTATTTATTTTCTTTTTTTCATTGGGAAAGAGTTTTTGAACAAGTGGGTAATTATTGATAAAAAATCTCCAAACTTTGTTTGCAAATCTGCTGCATTATATATTTCATCCCAAGTTTCCTTAGATAGATGATACGAGAACGATTCTATATTTGAGTTTGAAAAAAGTCTCTCATATTTATATAGGGCTTTTGGGGTTTGAATTATGTTATTAAAATGAAAAGTTGCAGTTTGGGCACTGTGGTCAGAGAGTCCTGATATGATAACTGAGCTATCAACACTCTTATTATCAGTAAACACATGATCAATGAGACTGCGAGATCCATGTGCTTCTCTAGTATAAGACGTTATAATATTTTGCAAGTCAAAGGATGCCATGTAGGTAATGAGTTTTTGCGCCGGAACTGTATCACAAGCTAAATTAATATTGAGGTCTCCCATGACAACAACTGTACTGTGTCGGTTAGCATATTTATTCAGACATTCTGTTATTCTGTACAAGAAATCGTAATACAGTGTTGATGGTGGTCGGTATGCAGCTATTAATAAAACTTTTATGTTAATATCGATTTGGATTGACACAGCAGCAATTTCACAAATTCCCTCCTCACAAAAGTCACTACACTTATGATCCATACCGGTATTTTTCTAGTAATCGTGGTTTTGGATTAACATCATTAGTTATAGATAACCGCCTGCAATGTGGACATCCTCTTTAAATTTTCAGTATGTTGTGTCAAACATCATCATAGACTTCAAATACGTGAACTTGAACATTACAAAAGTTTACTTTGAAAGATTTATTTAATTATTTTTAGAGTGTTTAAAGTAGGTTGATTTTTTTTACAAAGATACATTTTTAGAAGTTTACAACTGTTAGTAAAGGAATTTAATATTGTGATATATATAGGCCTATACAAAATTCTTAGGTTTTCTCTTCTTAGTTATACGAGTCGGTTCGGCTCTTTTAACAGACCGATTTTCATAATTTTGGTCTAAAATTCAAGGTATACACGCACAGATTTGCCATCAAGCATCGGCATTCGTTTATCTAGAGTCTAATTCAAGTTATGCACAAACTAAACTTCCTCCATGTACATTTCTTTTAGGAGTTAAATTTGGTATTTCTTTTCCGATTTTCTTCTCCTCCATGCAGGATCTCAAGACAGTCCGGACTCTCAGTGGTTAGGAAATAGTGCTCAAAAAGCGATTGTGAACTGTGATGAGTCGTGCACGGAATCAGGGAGGTTAGTTATCCTAGTCTACGCCACAAATAGGTTATACAATAACCATGTAATCAATACCCTGCAGCCCAACATGTTAAAACATTCTTGAAACTATTTCCGAACATATGCGAATTTCCCATATAGGGAATAAGCTATTACCGTAGTACTCATGGTAAAACCTGGACCCGGGGCCGATTTAATTATTTTGCTTTGAGGTCCCTAGAGGCCGTAAAACACCATCCGTTGAAATTCATCGCGCAAATCGCGTATATATTTGTGTCCGTTAGCGCGATAACTCGAGCAAAAATGGTCCGATTTTTATGAAATTTAGTACAATATTTCTATGTAAAAAACGTTATAAATTAAAGAAAACAGTGAGTGTAAATGCACGTGTTAACAATGGCAGTGTCTGGCGGTAGCTTCCGATGCAACGTCACATGGTGGCGGGGTTGGAAGGGCAGCATCAGGCGGCACGCGTTCACTTCAAAGGACTGGGCTAACCCAAGGTCACACTATAGTGTACGCACCCACGCACCACCGTCACCGCGGACCAGGTGAAGAATACTATTCTTAATTCGATTATTTTTTTACATTTAGTTTTGCATTGCAGTTGTTTTTTTTTATTATTTCAATTTAAAAATTGACAAACAACTTATTTTATTAACACTCTAAGCATTGCCTTACAATATTATATTACAAAACCGTACACCTACTTTAAACCGAACCTGCTTGAGGCTGTTTAATTGCGCGGACTGCAGGAGGGACTTGATGAAGCCACTATGGACTTCTGACACTAGCGGAGTTCAGTTTTGATGCCGTTTTAAAGAAAAGCATCCATGTTTTTATGTTCAAAAACATGGTACTGTTAAGGATGCGCTCTGCCTCAGCTCAGAAATCTCAACTCGGGCCAGTAGATATGTTGCGCCATTGAACAGCGCCACGAGAAGCGCTTGTAGACGTTTTTTAACTTTTGAAATATTTTTCATCTGAAGATTGTTCCTTACTCCTTGGATTAATATTTATGACTCTAGCTTTTTTGATTTTCTTGTACATCTTATGATGTAGCAGAGGGACGAATGGTAGCTAAAAGTGTCATTTTGGGCTTGCCCCCCCTCAAGTTATTGATTTATTTACATGGTTAACTTTTTTAGAACCTGTAATTATGACAAACCTTTTTATAATGGGATTTTATGTATGAACCCGGGATCCTTCACTTCGATGTATAGCCTTTAGATAGCAAACAAAAGACGAAACCATATGGGTCTAAACTATATAACGTTTTTAATCACCAGTGGTAAAAAGCCTTTTTAGTCCCTAGGGATTACAAGTCAACTGTTGTGAACAGTTGTAAATGTCGATTGTAAGCAATTGCATGGTTCGAAATTATTTATCTATTCATTAATTCGGTTAGAGGTTTCAGAAAGGTTTTTATCGATGATATAATGTAGGCTACAGTGGTCAATTGTAATAGACAAAATGATTGAAAATTGAGCCCTTCTTGTGTGGATTCTACGATGTTCATTCTGCTAAATTGTACTCGAAACTGACAATGACAACACCATTGAGTGACCAAAGGTAACATAAGGGAGTGGGTTACTACGAAAGGTATGGGGATATATACCCCTAGCAAATCCCCCTAATACCAATATGACGAGCTGTTTGCATTCCACATAGCACCGCAGACTATCCTGGTGCAACTATTTTCTAAAAATTTCATAGGAAAACAAAAGTCCCCCTTTCTCCTAAATTAGTAATGTGATAAGTAGAAAATATCTACTGGTTATAATAATTATAGCTTAGGGAAAATATCTATACTAACTCAATACTGCATGTGGTGGTATACAAGTGTTTCATCATTTTTTTGTGCAACAGTGCACTACTAGTACAAGTTAATTAAGAGTATAGAAAACGACACTATTTACAAGCAACTCAGTCAAGTAATGTGTAAGTAATTATGACCCTCGTTACTTCTGCGCGGCGCTGGAAGCACGATTTAATCCGCGGCGCAAATGCTACTCGGCGCAACTGCTACTACACGCTAGATTTGGCGCTGCAAAGCGCATTTTCCGCATGCATTTTCCGGATGCATCCAATTTGGATGAAATGTTACACCGACTGTTACAAACAACAATACTGTATTTCATCCTGAACAAGGTTCTAGTAGCAAAAATTAAAAGAAGCCTGCAGGCTATGTCCAAGGATCTGCGTCAGCCCGGTGGTAAATATGGTGAAAAGTGGGAAAAAGTTATGAAACTAACAAACAAGTAAATGTCAATCAATCAACCAAATCAATTCAAATTGACAGTAATATAGAAAACTTTTAGATTAGTAAAACAGTAAACAGTAAAACGTCATCAAACACACGAATACTAAACAGAACCAGTGTGGATTATAAAAAACACACAAACGTGTATACTGTATATGTTAAGTCTATCCTAATTAATACACTCGCAGTGATTTACCTTGAGTTTTGTTTATAGTTATCGCAGATGAGACGTGCAGGAAACTGTAAACGTTTGAATTCAGAGTGAATATTGGTAGGGATCGTTAGAATATGTCATTTGGATTAAATAAACTAACCTACTACAGTATACTCCCGACTATCCGCGGGATTGACTGGCGAGAAAACTGAGTTCGTGGATAAGCCGCAAAATTGCTGGTAATGGCTAAACAAAGGTCGAAGGCACTAAAAAACAAAACACAAGTGCTTTAAATAAGTTCATTATACAATGCACTCTACGAAAACTTAATGTCATCAATGGTATTGACGAAATTTAATGTACGAAAAATTATACTTACATTTTTTAGTTTAATTGTAATGAAAATTGTTTAAATGTAAACAATTCGTTTTTAATTGTTGGTTATGTTATATATGGTTATGTTAGGATGCATGATATAAATATTGCTGTGATTAGGTTGTTTGGGTGTAAGTAGATTAAGTAACCTAAAACGCTGTACGATAATTAATGTTATTAAAACATAGTATTACAATGTTATTATGTAAACATTAGAGTCAAGTGATTAAATACAAAACTTCAAATTAAATACATTGATGAGTTAAACATTTCATAATTATTTCCTTTGGATCCTTAAATTTAAATTGTTTATAAATACTTACCTAATGTTTCGCAATTTCTTTCTAATACAAATAATAATTAATTGTATTTCCAGTTCATAAAGCGTTTCAAAATTAAATTCTCAAATCACATACATTACTTAATTTATTTTAAACAAAACTTTGCGAAGTTTTTTGCCAGTAACAGTCGTACACTACTCTCGAATACGGATTTTTGAGTGTCCATGAGGATTTCATCTCCACCCGACTACTGTATTATTAAAATAAAAGAATAATTAAAAGAAAAACATGTAATTTGGGAAAAGTATGAATTATGTAGGAAATAAGGGTTTATTTATTATTATTTATTTAAAAATGATTCGTTGGTAATGACTAATGAATGAATGATCGGTTATTTATAGTAGGCCTACACTATACACCTTTTATTCCATGACTATGAGCTTCTTTTGTACTTCGTATAAAATAACAGAAAAACTATATTCGCGTATGATTGTAAAATGTAAGGGATTCGCTGCTAGTGCTTCGCTGTGCTGGCTGATTAGCTGTACGGCAACAACGGCGCCGGCCGTGTGTTGGGCTCTGGCTTGGGCCATTCTCGTCTCGCAGACGAATGCTGTCGTTGCGTTGTTCCTCTCATCGCCACGAGGTTGCGCCATTGCACTGATGCCGCCTAGAGCGCTAGTACTAGAAATCCCGGATAGAGCGCACTGAAGTTTGCCCCGTTTTAGCCGTCCTCACCTTATAACATGCCGGCGGGGAATCTACTAAGGGAGTATGTTTAATCTATGGTTTCACCTTTAATTTGACCGAATGTTTTTCGGCCGGTTAATTATACTTCTTGCTATGTTGTTTCAAGTATGGTCTCATGTTGTTGTTCCAAGAAGAATGGTTGGTTTTACAGGCAACTTCTCAAGTCAACAATAAAATGTAAATGTATGTTACGTCCCCCAATGTACATATACATACAGACACTGGGCTCAGTACCGTCTCTGATGGTCGATAGTAGTTGCTTCAAAACCCGATAGGTTCGCTGCTTTACCCTTTACAACTGTTTAACGAGTTCGGGTCTGAAAATAAAAATACTTCTTGGTGATTATGACAAGCGAGTAATGAGTCAAAATAAATGTTAATGATGATGAGAAACATTAAAACAATTTGGGAATAATAATACCATTCAGCGTAACAATATGTTATCATCACTTATTATGAAAATTCAAATTTGGTCAAAAAATGTATCGCAAGGTTTAAAATATGTAAATCGGACATCAATTACTAATACCAAATCGTAAACGTCAATATGGCATTTTATGAATTATAAATTATTTAAACTTAAACAACAAGATTGAATGTTCAAGATAATATGTTTAAACATTGATACTGTATTGAAGTAATCCTGCGTGACAAGCAAATCCAACACGATGACAAATACATGGAACAAAGTGTATCTTTGACTCAACTAAACAAGCGAAATATGGTTTTTATTGCTTACCTGTTTTACTTCAGCCAAGTTCTTGATACTTAAATATATTTTTAGTATTTTTTATAAAATATTATTTTATTAGTTAACGTTTAAATATTGAAATGGAATTTCACTAGGAGTTTTATTAAGAACTTGTAGAAAACACTCGTTAGATTTATTCATGAAGTATATAATGTCAATTCGTTGTGGACCTTGGTTATAGTAATTGCATGACATAAGAAGTCCCAATATCCTAAATTTATAATAACTCTAAATTAAGTATGTTAATACACTCTTTGTGAAGCCTGGCATAAAAAATTATACTTTATAATGAAGTTATAGGACAGTAAATTAGCTTAACTAGGTAGCGTTTAAAATAATATAATGGTAATAATAATGTATTGAAATATAAAAAAGTTTGTACTGAATGTTTCATAAACCCCCCCCCCCCGAATAAGTTATTTACAATGGTCTTTTAGCGGTTGATTTATCTAGTTTAAATTTTCAGTTGATGTGATCATCAAACTTTTATCTGGAAATATTTAAAGACATTGACTAACCTATTTTAACAAAGAGGTATTGTTTATTTTCAGCTGCAAAACAGAGCAGCTATTCATAATGTATTATCTGTGCTGAAAAGGGCGTTCAATCAGATTACGTTAACCCTTCTGTAAGATGAAACTAATGCTTATTGACTATAAGAGAAGTACAGATTAATTAATCTGTGAAAAATGTATGTTATGTATTTACAACGATTTAAACTTATATTGGTATTGAACAAGCTTAGTGATTTAGCTATAGTTAATTATAAACCTTATTTAATTGTATGATATTAATATCAGATCTTTCTACTGTACTACAAATTTTCATGTTGTTTTGATGAAATACTTCATGAGGTTTTAGAGTGGAATTCGTTAATTATTTATGTTTAACATTAATGTAAAATCTTTCACTGTTTACACGATATTTTTCTTTAATCGACCAAACGTTTTTACCACTAGAAAGAATAAATCCGATTTTATTTTCTGGTCGTTAAGTGAGTGCTTTTGAATTAGCTATGATACAATTTTACGTGTTCGTAGTAAAACATATAGCAATGAAACCTCAAGTAAATAAACGATTATGCATTATCCACTGAATTTACTCTCTAGAAGCAACCCATTCAGAAGTTTGCCGATAACGGGTGAAATATTTGGTTTTCTGCCAAGATTATCCAGAAATGGGTACCAAGGGAAAGTTGGCAGAACAACAAGATAAAATTGATCGTCTCCTTTACTTTATGTCTACTTAAATTTTCTATTGCAATTATTTTAATTACTTAAGCTTTATGGAAGTATGAGCTAAAATGTAATTTATTACTTTAGAGGCCAAGGGCAGATGTAACAGCTGTCACTGTTTTTGCTCTGGATGACAAACAAGGTGGAAATAGCTTGTTAACAAAAACGGTGGTTTGTAAAGTCGACAGAGATTTTTAAAATAAACTATTTAAATCCTTCTGGTTATTATTGACGTAATGATTTATTTTTTTTCTCGTTAATAGTGTACATGTTTTATGTTTTCATATTGTGCAATATATGTAATGAGCACCAATATTTCAAGTTTAGACTAAGGTTTTGGCTACATTTATTTACTAGTACTTTCTTGATGATTTTATTATTAATTTATTGGGAAACATTTAACGGCACTTATCCAGCCCAAAACATACAGTTAATTTAATTTCACTTATTGCATAACTTTTAGAAATTAATTATCTTTAGCTTGATCAAATAGCCTATGTGTTTAATATTTCACCAGTAAAATTTTGAGACCCTAATCTACATAAAACCATAGATAAAAGGAGTAATGATAAAACTATTGAGTCATAAAAATGTGCGCAGATTAAACTTTTAATTTGTTATTTTCTAGCAGTAAACCTTATCAGCTATTCTAAAAGTAAAAGCGAAACTACGTACCACATGCACTAAAATGCAGTTGATAAAAGTAAAGGTTCAGTTTGATAACTGCACGGTCGTGGAACCGGGGAATTTGACGAACAAAAGAAGTTTTCGATGAAGGCGTCTGTCGAACAAAGGATTCATTTGCTCTCTTTTGGTTGCGTATTTCAATGCAAGTGTTTCGTGAGTGTAACGAGTTGTTTCAGTACTGTTTTTGATATTCAAGTGAATTCTTTGTAAACATTTTCGCAATTATTTACGATTTAAATACACCAGTACTAAAAAGGTTTAAATTCAATACATTCTTAACAGGGCGGTTGCAGTCGTATTTTGAAGTTTCTCCGCTGAATTCAAATTGAAACTAATTAATCTATACTATTATAAAGAAGAGGTGGTGTCTGTGTGTGTGTGTGTGTGTGTGTTTGTATGAGCTAATCTCAAAAACTACTGAACCTATTGGGCTCAAATTGCACACACATGAAGCTACAGTTCCGAGGATACATATAGAACTATTCCCGCTTCAATATTGTCCTAGGGCTATGCCCCGTGGGCTTTCAAAAATCGAAGGTGAGAGATTTCAAAGTAAATTTTAATTGATGGTATCCATGACAACAAAGAACAAACCTACAAAGTTTAAAAATGTAAACAAGCAGTACTAACTGTCAAATTAATTTGGATTTCACAATCCCATACAGCTGGTTCAAACATTCATTTAAATACTGCATGAATATTAGAACAGAGAGGGTAAGGATCATGTTTAAAATAATGATGTTACTATCCTGAATGTAAACATTATTTAACATTACTTAAATGGAGCTGTCAAACCATACGCTAATGTCATTTCATTATAATAGGATTCTTTCAGTTACATAATTACAGGGTGCAGCACTATTATTTTTTTGCATTTATGACAACAGCTAATTTGAACCAACTAGCCACAAAAAGCTGTGGTACACAATGAGACCTTTACTTTTTTCTATGGTTCAGGGGCAGTGGTAGAACAAAAGAACCAAACTTTCTTAAACCATGTCCTCACCCATAACTGCAATAAGCATTTTATACTTATATGCCAACCCCGTACGAAGGACGGGTACTCTGCTAGTTGCTAAATAAAATAATGTTTGTTTTATTAATTTCATACTGACTTTCTATAAAGGTTTGGATTTTTAGGGCAAACTATACAAGTTTTTAGTTGTGTAAAGGGTTTTAGCAGTTTTTTGTCCCACACTCAATGACGAATAACTTGTTACTAGCATAATATGAGGACAATTAGTAAATGATAAAACATGAATTGTCTAATAAATTCCGATATATATATATATATATATATATATATATATATATATATCATTTTAGACTTATTGATCGGTGTTTACTGTATACATCCAACATATAGGGTGTTTCAGAAACTACTTGGTCTCCTTTTTTAAATTCGTTCATTGCATCTTAAAATACATATTTTACAATATGAAAATCCATTGAAAGTTATGACTAAAGTTTATTTTAACGACCACTTAACTCATAAGTGAGTTCAGAGTTTATTTAAGTATCATATAAGGTCTGAAATAAAAATTCTCAAAGAGGAACTCAAGATAGTCTCCAAGGTAAGGTGCAGTTGATAACCCGGGCCCTGTAATCAGTAAATATCATTAAAGCTGGGTAGTCTCTTGATTAAAGAGGGTAGGAAGGTAACTTTTACCCTTAGTCATGTCGTATCCTTGAATTAAAAAATTTAAAGCTAGTTATTTAATCATTAAATAGCTCTTTAAAACTATTTATTTGTTTTCCGACTAAAGATTCTGACTTTGCAACAAATAGTGCACACGCCTAAGAGATAAAAAAATATTATAAAGCTTCAACAATTTATAGGAAAGGCATTATAATATGATTTTGTAAAAAATATTTCGGTAAACATAGCTGTAAAATAGATGATGAATTTAGAATTAGGGAAAACATTTATGTGTTTTTTATAAGGCAGAATATTTTATTTGCCGATAAATAATCACTCAAACAATCTGTGTTGAACATTGTAATAATTATGGAATCCAATTATCTGATTTAATTGCAATGTTCTGTTACTGAATGTAGTCGATTAAGCAGAAATGTCCCTTGTGTTGGTTTAGCTGCAACTATAGTTTTTATAGGTACTTCTGAACAAAGACATTTATATTACTTCCATTAGGTTACTTCAGAACTGCCAGACTTAATGTATTCTGCATAAAATGAAAGGTTTGCTGCACATGGTGAAACGAATGGGTATTCTACTGATAATGAAAAACAGGGACTCTTATGAATAACTAATATTGCTAATATTATAAAATTACATAAATGTAGGTGTATGATTATCAAATGACAAGTCAATAAATTTCTCTATTGAGTGAGGATAATTATAGGCTACAGCCAATTTATTAAATGTCATAACTGTTTACATAGTGTAGAATTTAATTTATAATCCTACTATATAATTATTGATATAACGTTAATTTTAATAATTACTCAATTAGATTATTTAATAAAGGCTATAACTACTATATACTTGTCCAATTTATTGATTTGAAATTATGCCGGATAAACGTTTATCAAATATGTGAACGGACTTTAAAATACGAGACTAGGGAAATTATAATCTATATTAGTGTGATTATTAATATAAAGAGTCCCATGTTTGTTATTCTCATGCCATTAACAAAATGCAGTGCAGATGCTTGTCATTTTGAGTACGTTACTGACTAATTGAACTGCTATTGAGAATCATCTCCCTCCATGGCCGAATGGTTAAACTATAAGGTAGATGAAAGTACTGCATTATAGTTTAAGAATTATATTTAGTAATGAGTTTGACGAAGGTTGAAGTCCTGAATTGCACAATAAATTTAAACAGTCCCTTATTGTCTTGATTCGTACAGTAATCTATACAATTAAATGGTTATTCACAAGTCAAAATAAAATCGGGTGCCAATATCACATAAGAGGATTTCTGAGCTTTCAGAGCAAATCCTACATCCGTTCTTTGCGAGGTCACTGCACTAATCCTGTTAACTCTCCTGACCATTTTGATACAATTTTCGTTGCGTTGACAAGTATTCTTTTGCTGAATACAATTTACGTAAACGTAATTTACTAAATCACTATTTCTTTTATTCCAGTGATAATTTAAAGTGTTATTTTTACTTGTAAGACTCTCATTGACGATGCAAAAATGTAGAGATTAGTATTTTGCATGAGAATATCACATCCCTTTATTAAAGATTTAAATGATACTAACCAATGAAAAATCCTGCACTTGCCTTAGGATTTAAACAGCATCTTCTCGTAATATCTTGCAGTTTGTTACAATCCAATTAATCCATTTTCTTTTCCAACTGATCAAATAGTTTTCAACATACAGTTAGCCCTTACAACTTATTATAGTTTAAGTCTACAGAATAGTAGAGTAATATAACAGTCAATAGAGTAATATGGTTACTATATTTTGGTAATACGTCCCAGTCCACTAAATCTTATATTGTTGATTTGTTTCCTTGTACTCATAATTATGAAAAAAAAATTTTTAGATATTTAGTAAGACAAGGTAGTTAGACCCAGTTTAATCAGTTTATTTCTGTTGTAGGTAAACAAATTCTGATTTAGCCGATTTCCTGTATGTACGTAAGTGATACCGTTATGAAAAATGATTCGTGGTTTGCTAAAGATTTCCTTAGCGGGTTTTAAGCAAATTTGATTTGTTTTAATCCAAAAGTGTTTTATATCATCCTTTTCAACTTTGGAAATTAGGTTGAAGCCCAAAAAACGTATAATTGTTATCAACTGTTAGAAAAAATACAGAATCATTACTCCTACAACTCTACGCTAAACAGAAAGCTGGATTATTGTAAGAAAAAGAAAGAAAAACATCCTACTGTTTGTGTAACATTAACACAGGTGTTGTTAGAGAAGCCTTAGAGAGCAATGTTGATCGATACGGTTCACCTCAAATACAAATACATTGTTTTTAATATCATTTGACATTTACAAGTATGTGTACACAGCAACATTAGTAAACATATAGTATGTAATATGTTTAACGATTTATTGTTTGAAAATTTCGTATCCAAACCAATAAAATGCGTATTTTGAAGTGCCAGGTATAAAAAAAAAACATTTCGACACTTTAGGCAGAATAAAAAGGGTTTTTGGCTAGATTTGTATGTTATAGTTAAGTTTAAATATATACCTCACTGTAAAGTACAACTTCTAGAGAGTTAAAAACTCTAATACTAGTATTACGAGTGCCAAAGTATCATATTTTATACACGACATTATGCAAATCCAGTTTATACGGATCAAATAAACTCAATTTCCATGCTATACGACTGCATAATTTCCTCATTCTGATAGGATCTTATCAAAGTAAACTTTCGACGATGACGTTAAAAATTGATTAAACACAAATTGAATTCAATTCTCGGGAGAAGTCTAGTTATTGGATTTTCAACTAATTTCATAGCTATAAAACTAACTTCTTCATCAAACCACTGACTATGTAAAAAAAACCACCAACTTGGCTGAATCGTAAATTATATTATTTTATACAAATTAAAAATATTACATAAAATCGGATAATGTATGTTTGTTAATCAGATACTCGATAACAAAAACGTTTTGTCATCGAGATGGCTTTCAAAAGCAGTACATTTTGTCAGTGACGTACCCAAAATAACAATCATTTGCACTCCATTTGGTTAATTACATTAAATCACGTGCCTCTCTGTGTTTATATTCACACTGGAAATGGTTTTAAATCTTTTATAGCTCATATAAAAAAAAGTTCTCATGATTGTTTAAGTTTATTGAAGTATTTCTAAAAAATTAATTACTCAAGAAGTTTGCTAAACAAACATCGATACTTAGAGCAAGCAAAGAATAACTATAACCAGTACTGTATGTAAAATCGTTATCAGCAAAAATAAAATGCTGTAAAACTATTTTGAACACAGGCTAAAATTAATAAATCAATAAATAATTGATAGGTATAAATAACAAAGATATATGAAAAAACTGATCTGAATTGAGATATATTATCTTAATCAGATTATATTAATGATAATTAATTTTTAATAATGATACCTATTTGTATCCTTACAATCAAGAGTTAACTACTACTGTGTTTTCTAAAAAGTATATCACAAAATCCATTTTTCTCACCAAGTGAACTCAAATGATAAATCACATATCGTATGCATATAGATTGGATTAGTGATTTAAACGAGAAAAAGCGAAAATGTAAATATTAAAATTAAAATTTAGTATTGCTAGAATATATTATTGCGAATTAGTTCCAAACATTTATATTATTTTACTTTAATGGTCATCCAACTCATGCAAATAGTCATTGTATGTTACTATTTTTTTTAAGAACATGGCTCCTGAATTAATTAAAATGTATATACCTTCAATTTACCCACTACACGTAATTAAATTAATTTGTAAAAGGATAAATTAATTGGTGAGCTTTTACAACTAAAGATGTTTCTTAGCAGCATTTATTTATGAAGTTAGCCTTAGAACAGCCTTGGAGTTTTATTCGCGAAAACCTTCTACTTTTCATTTTATAATTACATTATTTTGTTAATAATAATTGCTATGTTTCCATAGTTAATTCTTTCGATAGTTAATAGCCAATTAGAATCTTATTAGTCAGTTAAGACTATAAGATTATGGTGCATAGTTTTGTACAATCATCAGTTAGTAAATGAATTAAGTAATAATGTTAAGATTATTTAATAGAGTATTTTCCGAAGACAAATTGTCTTGCCCAAAGCAACGGAAGCTCGTTGGGTTTCGATAAAAACAAGTCACTGGGTAGGAGCCGGATATTGGTTTTGTGAGGTCAAATAATAATAGCAAGGGATGTGCGGGGATCAAGTGGGAGTATCTATTTAACAGAGTACATTCATAATAGATAAAAACCTCAACAGATTTAATAAATTAAATCAACCAAGAAAGTATTACAAGTATTTGTAAATCAAATAAGAACATAATAGAAATCCTATTGGTTTCGATTCAACAAACATAGCAACAAAACATAGCACATACAAAATCATCATACAAACACAAACACAACCACAACACAACAATATCATCATACAACATCATCATACAAACATAGCATTTAAAATGTACTAAACCGGGTTTAATATGGGTTTTAATTTGTATAAGGGTGTAGTTATTCAATATATTACCTCAAATACTAACCTCAAAATAAAAGTAGTATTTAAAAGATTTTCACACATTATTAGAGTACAGTAATCACTCAGATAAGATTTATAAATAGTTTATTGTATGAAATCAACGACAACAATAGCTCTTGTAGTTGATGATAACAGGTAAAGTTAAATGGCGATCGAGTCATGTTTTTCATTAATTAAATTTTAGTGTACCCAGTTCCAGATTAATTCCAACCTTTCCATAACACGTTAAATCAAAATGATTTCTTTTCTTCTTGAATCAATTGCCACTCAACCATTTAAACTTAGATGGTAAGGATTCTATGAATCACTACTATAAGTCGAGTAGGGATTTCAAAAAGTATTTGAGTATAAAAATACATATTGCAGGACGAAGTTCTGTGTTTCATTTCATAGTCACTTATGTTACACCTCTTGATGGATGGTCAAGCAATTTGTCTCAAGATGTAATACGTGTATTTGTTTTCTTTGCTACTACACAACCTTTATTATCTCTAAGGAAAACATATTTAGATATTTTCCTCATGATGTATGTATGTTTTAAAAAAGTTTAACATTGGTTTTTATAAAAAGCTAACATAAGTTAGAGGGCAGTTATAACAGTCCATTTGTGCAAAAGAAGCTTTCTATGATAAATTTAATGAGGTGAAAGAGTTTTGAACGATTATTATATTAAATAACAAATCAAATAATTAAGGTGTAATTTGGTAAGTAATTAGGTGTAGCATGTTGCTTGTTGTATACACTGGCAACCAATCTTCATTTAATTGTTTAAATATTAAAATGTGTGTTTTGACTTGGCTGATGTATGTTGTCAGTTTGTCTATCTTATGAGTTATTGAGTTATATACAAGTTATATCTGCCCACAATGGAGGGTTAAGTTAAGGTGGAGGTTAGTTAACTCTCTAAGATGCGAGGCACGTCTCAATGTTGCCCAAGATTCAATGTACACTTCAGGCTGTAAAGTGTGAAGCTTAACTTAGATTTACAGTCATTCGCTAGGGAAAAAGGTAGACGGAGCTGTAGATACAGCTGAAGCTAAAAATGTTTTTCGTTTACAAAAGAAAACATGATGTTCAAAGACTATTTTCAAAGGAGTTATTTTATCACTTCCCAATACTATCGGTAAAAACCCAATGAAAGTTGAAATTTTAACTATGCCTATATTAACCACGAATAGTGCGTTTTACAAATGATGAATATTGGTAAACTACTTGCTACTTGATTGCTCTAGATAGAAGTTCACATTCTTTCTTACTTACTTTGGGCGTCACAGATCTAAGTAGATTTTTTACCTTGTAGATTACCTCCCGTGAGAAGCTCTACAGTACTTTTTAAGTCATGCTAATATTAAAATAAAATATAGCTCCATTATCTTCAAATACACTAAATTAATAACCATAGGTCGGCCGCTTAGAAAACGACCTCCTCCAGCATTGGTTTAGCATTAGCGCGCAGGTCGTTTTCTAAGCGTCCGAACTATAGAATAATAATCAGCGTGAAATTGTTTGTAGAGAACTTAACCTTGAGCCTGTTTCTCACATCGATGTATAATAACTCAACGTTTCTCACCATTTTCTGAGCATAGAATGTGTCGCCAATACTCATTAAATGTCTATGTCTCGTATGTCGCCCATGACAAGCCATATTACCTCGGTCGTGACATCGATGATGTTGTGGAATTATTGATGTCCCTCCACAATATAGGCCGAGGCAGGTGACCTTACTAGCATGGTTACAGTTTTGTATACAACATTGAGTTTCTGCTTAAAAACGTAAATTTTAAGTCATATTAGCTTCTTATGTATTTTGGTTGAAATCAAAATAAGAATCTTCAGTCTTATCAATTTCCCATGGGTATTTCCACAACTTCATGGTGTGTTTAATCATAGACAAAAAAGAATTAAATAACTTTCAGCCCCCAATTAACGTATGTAATACATCCAAAACATCATAGTGTGGTGAAAAAGCTATTTAATGTCCATACTTAAATGTAATAACGATATATGAGTAAAGTGACAACCAGGTAATCTACTGAATAAAAGAGTAAACATTCAAGGAATACATTGTTTGACATGATGCGCCTGAAAATGAGCAATGACGTCATCGGGTGAAGTACACTACGCTCGATTCTTCCTAATAAAACGTACTAATAGCGTCAGATCACAGATCACTTGATTATATTGCCTATGTACAGATGTTCCAATGGGATTGAAGTATTGCAATATCTAAGCTCAATAGTCTCTATGAAAAAAAAAAACTACTTACATTTTCACCAGTAATCAATTTAAAATATACACGTTAATTTTACACTTCATAACCAACGAACCAACTTGTCTCCTGAGTTTAAAATGCAAATACTATTGAAGGCTGGAACGTACACGATCAGAGTTTTTGTCTCGACTGTATATTTCACACACAAAGTGTTATCGGTAACAATATGTGTTATCAACGACTGAGAGCTTAGTTGTGTCCCACCTGACTGTTATCACTATATTATTCACATCATCCCACTTTGCGCTAGTCTGTTTCCATCTTCTTCGTAAATTACTTAAAAACGAAGCTATGTTATGTTGTTTTCGTTTTTTTTTTTTACTAGTAAGAAATAAATTGGTCGTAACTAAGTTTTTGCTTGGACAAAAGAATGTTTATACTTGCTTGTGGTTGTTAGTACAAAACGTAAAGTTGGTTTTTGAATGTGTGATTATATTTTAATAATAATGATGGTTTTGTGCAGATTTAATAAGTAGCCTATTCAGTGCAGTGGTTTAAAATGTCTTTTTTCAAAAGAAAGAGTTTGAACATCACACCAAGAAAGAGCAAAGGTAGATGATTTAATTTAACGTATTTTTTTAGTTATGTAAAAAAATGATAAATCTACCTATTACTTTAATTAAACAAATAATGTCTATACAGAATTATCAATTATAAACTTAATAAAATAATAGAAAATAAAGAAAAATATATTTTGTAAACGTCTGGTGCTAATAGGTGCTAGTACACCTATACACACACATTTTTAAAAGGGTAATTTTTGAGTAAACAAAATTGTGTGACTTGATAATATAGTTTGTCTATATAGTCCAAGAATGATACCTTAAACGGTCAGAGAGTTAACATAAGAGTTCAGGGACGCCCTGTATAATAAATGATAAATTTGTGAAAAAAGACGAGTGACGAGTAAGGTATTAGGCCTATTGCTTACTTTTTCGCTTATTTATTGTTCATGATACAAAAACACGTGAGGGCGTCAGCTGTTTCCGTCAGTTCCAACTTTTCAACGTTCCTGAATGACATCCTACTCTCTGTATAATACTCATTTACAAATTCCAAAGAATGTCAATGCAATATTATCATTTAAGTCAATATTTGTTTATAATATATTCGTAGATAATCGATTAATTAAGTCTATTTGAGCAAGATCAAGCTTAAAACAGATTATTGAGTGATAAAAGTGTTTTTGTATCAAAATAAAAAAAAGAATTACGGATATTCTGTGAAACAGATTATTTGTCATTGAATTGGAGTTAATGTTTCACCAGTCGCGTTAGTATAAGTAATAAATTGCCCTAATAAACAGTTTATTTTCTTTTTTATGTTAAACCCAGCTAAGAACAGTTGGATCACACTTTGTTTTGAGTTGAATATTGTTTGAATTCCGGTATGTCTGTTGACCCAACTACACTCGTCAAAGATATAATATTAAACTTCATAATATTAAAGCCAATATTTCAACTTCATCCTTACATGCAATGGGAAAATCAGGGAAAGTTAAAAAACAATTTTTAGTTATTTAGAGATGATCCATTAACTAAAAAAGTTTAAAAAACTAACATAAATATTTTAAAATAAAAATCAATAATGCAATTAAAAAATTAAATTTACGTTGTGTGCTGTAAGAATAAATTATACCATTCGCTTGCAATCAGATGATCAGTAGGTCACCAGTTCAATCTGAAGAGAAGTAAGTTTTTTTTTCCACACACATCTATCAATAATCTTGGTTAAACAAACAGCTGATTTACCAGCTGATTATTAGTCAGTTAACAGACACATCTAAACAAGTCATCTCAATCCATTTGTAAACTCGCCCCTGTATTGATATCTAGCTTAGAAAACTGACTTAAAATTCAATAACCTATCTTAAATGGTTGCTGAGTTGGTTGAATGATTTGCCAAAACTAGTTAGACAAATTATTTTAATAAGGAATGCTGCAATTTTGACCTTTATTGGTTTCTTTCAATACCAACACAATTTAAGGAAACAATGTATGTTACAGGTATGTCAATTATCCATCCCAGACCCCCTATATAATGTGAGTATACTAAACAAATATTAGCTATAAGAAATGTACATTAGCTGCTTAACATCATAGAGAGTTCTAAGGTACATGGAAATAAACCAGCCGGTTGGAATTTCTTTGTTGGAAAATTATGTTTTCGATGAAAATGGATTATTTTATCTTTATTAAAAAAAGCATTATGCTTGCACACGAAAAGGTGTCTTCTTAATACATCTTTAACCTGTTAAAATGATGGCGGTTCACTTGTTCATTTACGGGTCACGTTCTGGGAGATTCCATCCCACGCTTCATAACTTTACAACTCCCCTTTGGGACATAGCCAACCCCGCCTGCCTACTGTTATGCCTTGCTCGGGAAAACGATTTTCAATAGCAATTACATCTACTTGAATATAGCTTACATGTTATTGTTGTATTCTTTGGAACTAGTTGCTATAAAATACTTATATTACGCACATTTTCATATAAAGTACATTTCAACTGAATTTTGATTGTGGTTTATATTCTTCACCTAGCAAAATATTTTGTAACACAGCTTTCCTCTGTGGGTATATCACGCCATAAATTGTAAATTCTACAGGAAGGTTTCTAGTATCAGAAAAAGATTTATTAAGAGAACCCTAGTAAATTGTATACCTCTTTGGCTAGTATTGTTTATGACAGCTCATGTAATGTGTAGGGTTATTTTATAAATTGTCACTTAAACCGAGAAAATATATTTGAATTTAAATCAGAATTGATAATATTTGCCCTCTTTGTAATACGTATATTTCCGTACTATTTTTTATGACAAATATGTCGCTCGCATTTACTTTTCGTTCTACACCATGATATTTACACGATCTTAAATTATAGTTTTACTAGCAATTGTGAAAATATTTAGTAATTTAATTGTTGTAAGACTCAGGGTATGGTAATATAAGTCAACAAACTTATTACATAGGATGTATAATGTCACATATGAATGAAAAATACTAGGAAATATTTCCTGCTTAAATTACTCCTGCTTTTAACCTCCAATACTTTTTGTTTATGTCCTTTTTCGAACATTCCAATCCCAAAGTAATACTAGTTGTAAATTAGATCAAGCCTTTTTTTAAATAAACTATATCGTTATGTATCATCGTTATAGGTACGTTTAACAACCGGGAATCTATCACTGTAAACATATTTTTATGTACTTTTTATATTAGATAGTCAATTTTCTAACCAGGTGGGTAACAGGTCGGCTGTTTGGATTGACCTAATTCCTCGAGTGCTAATCGCATTGAACATGATACATGAAACGAATTTAACCCTTTTAGTGTTTAATAAAGCCATATCCGTGTGTTGACTAAGATATAATGTCTCATTTAATACCTTTGATTTCAATCAAGCTAAATTGTCTTTCTAAAAATTCATAAAAGGTTCAATTTAGATCGGTAAAGTAACCTAGGTAAAAATATCATGTATCAATTAGAAGCTTTCTTTTATAGACTGTTAGGAGGAATTTATGGAGAACGGTGTAATCAGCTAAACATTATTTAAAATGGTCTAACCTACCTTCTCTAGTAAATATTTTAATGAGTAAATTAACTTTTGGCTTAAATTCGAATATTTAATTTTGATTACAATACGATTTTATGATGTAACATTTGAAGGCTTGAAGGTTTTATTCTTTCAAGTTTCTGTTAGACACTAATAGTTATGAAGAGGAAGTGCAATGAATTATCTGTTGAACTAATAAGATAGGTAAGATCAAAACTTTGTTGTTTGTAGGATTGCCAAGAAAAGATAAGGTAGTTAGATAATTGACAAGGCTGTCGGTCTTGAGTAATTAAGAACCTTCACTATATTTCTACAGCGTAGGGAAATACAAATGGTAAAAAGTTTTTGGGTAACAAATAAAATAATTTTTTGTAAGGGGGGTGTGGGGAAAATCGTTTTGAAGTATTTTTTTTAACTAAAAATATTACAGCCAAGGTATAGTGCCCTGCTTTTAAGTGGATTTATTGCAATGTTTTTTATTTACAATAATGAAGTTTTGTATGCACGTTTTAATATGTTAATAGGAAACCAAACCATTTCGTAAAAAAAAATAAAACACGTAATTTAATAATTAATTTAACACACGTAATTCATTAATTAATTTTACACGTATGATGCCGATTAAGAAGTTATTTAGTAAACAAAATTTTAAACTTAAGTTAATTGCTGTTAATAATAGTCTTCATTGTTTAAGTGATTGACAAGGTTTGGATATAAATGAAATTAAAACTGTAGCTAACTTCAATATTTACTTACGAATTTATTGAACTTAAAATATTTATTTCCATAACTTATATAGTAGTTAGATTTTAAAACTTTAACATTCATACAATAACGTGGGTTTACAATAGAATAATTTTAGGGATTTTATGTAGACTTCCTTTCCATAGCAAACGCAAACCCCCTTCATACATGATTATTTTTTATAAAAATAAGCTCTATTAGAAAGATTTTATATTCAAGGCAACTTCGCTTTCATAAAAAGCATTAGTTGTTTCGACTAAATATCAATGTAAAGTTATAAATTACTGTAAAAAAAAATTGTAATCAAAATGCTATTACCTAGGAAAAAGTTAAAGAAGAGTCTTTTGTTGAAGATTTCTTCAAGTTTTAATGCGTCAAGTTTCGTCTATTATACGCTTCGTTCTTCTTGTATTTCCCTCGTAAATGGAATCATATTTTAATCTCGTGGAACTTTAAATAATCAGTTTAATAAATAATCTGTATTAAAAAGGAAATGGATTTTTTAACAAATGTATAATTTAGATGTTGTACACGAGGAATGTTACGACTCGATTTCTTGACAATACAATTATTTCCCCGACGGTGGTTCCGCATTTTCTTTTTCGAAAAAGATATAAAAGTATAACTTACGTGTCCTATTTCTTAAATAAGTGCAAAAAAATGTGTCCCTTTTAGATAAATAATATATTAAATTAAAAGTTGTGAACACGGTTGCGGGATTGCTTGTGTACTGACATGAAATAAATAAAGCAGCTGTAGTTAGCGAAACCGATTTCACAGAACTCTGATGAATACTGTGTACGATTACTAGAAAAAAACCGGTATGGATCATAAACATAAACAAATGAAGTTTTTGGCCCGAAAATAAACATAATTTAACATTGCTTAAATGGAACTGCCAAAACATATGTTCAATGCTATTAGTATAGGATTCGGGCCAACAACGTCATTTGTTTATGTTTATGATTTATACCGGTATTTTTCTAGTATTCGTGATACTGTGTTACTTTAAATTTCCTTAATTAGAACACGTTCACAAAAATAAATGTTAGAATTAGGTTAGTAAATAACATTTTAATACGACATATTTTCGAGTTTCGAGCGTTCAAACTGTCGGAATAAGCATTAAAAATATAATAAATGTAAATTCATGTTATTTTACCAATAAATATTTAACTTAAGATAATAATACATAAATAAACTTAGTCTTTAGGAATATGTAATGTAATTGTGATGACAGTCATTCTCTATCATACAGATACTCGTTGGATTGTTTTGATAATCTGATCACAGACACAATGTTATGTTACGTAACTAGATTCAGTTTTGAAACTCAAGTCAGAAACACATGATTTGTCATATGAGGGGTTGGTAGAGAATTCTCAAAACTTTAATAACACCATCTTCCACAGCCAAACTAATGTTGTTGCTCCGTCTCATGTATTTATATTGTCCAGGTATAACCTGCAACTTTATTGCAGGAAAGTTAATAATTGGGTGTTGCTTATCATCCAAGTGAAATGTGGATGATTGGAACTGACGTGATTTCACGATTTCCAAAAACATTAACAACTTTAAAACATAACTATGTATGTCAACAACTGCAGTGACTGCAGATATGAAATGCAAAACGTGGTAACTAAAAAATATATTGTATTATACATTATATGTTTTTGAAGTGGAAAATATACAGAGTATAGGCTATTTTATAAATTAATTCAATTTCGTTTAGTATTTTAATATTGTTAACTGATAATTGAAAACATTGAATTTTATATTTTCAAGCCAATATTTACTGTATAACAAGGATTTTACTATTGTATTATGATTTCTTCCAAGCATATTGTATTGGCTAACATGTACAGTGGAGTCTAAAAATGAGGAGATGGTAGTTATTCCAATAACTACACTTAACACCTCTTACTATACATTTAAGAATTTGTGTAAAAGCTATTTTTTTTGCATGGACAATATTAAATTAATTTCTGTAATCCTCCCGAAAGTACGTACAAAAACATTCACTGGGCTCAGTAGCGCCTTGATGGTCGATAGTAGTTGCTTCAAAACCCGATAGGTTCGCTGCTTTACCCCTTACAACTGTAAACAAGTTTGTCATTAGTAAATAAAGTATGACGAATTACAAAGGTAACAACCGCAATAAAAAAAAAATATTACCAATTTTATCATAAAATGTATAAATTAATATAAATTGTTTTGTACATTCCTAATTCAAAGGGTAATTATATATGTTTTTGGACCGGATACGGTGTTATACAGGGTGGTAAAAAAGTCCCTGGACAGTTAAATATTTTAAAAAATAATGCAGATAGAGCTACAATACTTGGTACAAAGTTACAGGGCATAAAACTCTATTTTAACACATATTCAGTGATCCAATAACTCTTCAGGGGGACGGCCCACAAGGAGTCGGAAGAAAATCTTAAATGGAAGCATAGGTCAATATGCACATCAAATTAAAGGTCTTTTTTAGTAGAATACAATGCCACAAACCGCACTTCAAAAGGTTGACCCTGCACAAAATGACAGTTGTTCAAAGATTCATTTAATTTACATTGCTATTATACGCTTTATCCTCAGGGGGCACAGCCCTAGGAATCGGAAGAAAATTGTTAACGTAAGCATAGGTCGATATGCACATCAAATTAAAGGTCTTCACTAGTAGATTACGATGCCGTAAATTCAAGCTCAAAAGAATGCCTGAGTAAAAAATGGCAGTCGTTCAAAGATTCAAAATGGCGGATTCAAGAAATCTTTGAACATCTGCCATTATGCGCAGGATCAACCTTTTGAAGTGCGGTTTGCGGCATTGTATTCTACTAAAGAAGACCTTTAATTTGATGTGCATATTGACCTATGCTTCCTTTTAAGATTTTCTTCCGACTCCTTGTGGGCCGTCCCCCTGAAGAGTTATTGGATCACTGAATATGTGTTAAAATATGGTTTTATGCCCTGTAACTTTGTACCAAGTATTGTAGCTCTATCTGCATTATTTCTTTTAATATTTAACTGTCCAGGGACTTTTTTACCACCCTGTATAATATATCCAGATTGTATAGGAAAGGAAGTATACACACCGTATCTTGTTATAGTTATAAGAGTTCTATCCAATTTATTTTGCTTGCCTCTCAACAAAACCACTCCAAGTAATCACCTGGCCTACAAATAGTGACTCTTCCGGTCTTGGTCACATACAAGATATATATATATATATATATATATATATATATATATATATTGTATATGTGAGAACAACAATAACTTATTACCATGACTGAAAAGGGAGTTTAGTTTAATTACTTAAACTGTATTAACGATAAAGCCACAATGGTTACTCAAATGTTTGGCCTTAACTGACAAATGTTTTTATTTAACTGAAATAAGTTATGCAGAATTTAAATGTATCTACTAAACAATGCTTTGTACTTCAAAACATAATTATGGGGTCTACATTATCAATGCTATTCGGGGACAAATATAAGCTGTTTAATGATAATGGAACTACACCATTATTTATACTTATATTTGTATTATTTTTCTTATTTAACATTATCTATTCTGCAATACAAAAATTGAGTCTATTTAAATGTGGTTTGTACATCCAATGTACGTTATAGCAAATAAGAGTTAATTCGAACAATTAACTTTAGATTATGTTAAGTAATCACTATCAGTAAGCAAACAAACTAAAAACATTATTTAATAATAAATTACTACCTTAATTTTACAGCAATACAATCATTGACGTTGTCACAGTGTTATTTTAAACAAACGCAAAAGTAAAATTTGTCTCGCATAAGAGGGCTTGGTGATTTCCAGCTAGTTAATCCAAAAGAATGATTGCGCAAAAAGCTTTCACAAACACTTGGATGAGAAATTGCGAGAGTTGGCTCCGAGTATAAATATAGCAGTTGGAGTCTTTGTTTTGTTCGCTTAATTCCAACATCCCCTGTTTATATGTTGTGTTTTATAACAATTCTTGTATTTAAAATACATAGTTGGTTCTAGATGGTATAATTTTGTTATATCAATGGGTTCTATGGTTTTTATCAGTAGTTTTGAGCCAATGATTTCTTTGTGATAAATTATCAATCAAGATCTTTACTTGAAATATTTACTTATAATTTTAAAATGAAGCAATAAAAACTATTTTTTAGGAAAAAAAGTATACGCACTTCCAATAGTGTTTTTCATATGCCGGTATTGAACCCGTAGTCTGAGACACTAATCTCTGGTTACCACTACACCCAACTAGGATTGTTGTTAACTCAACTTAACTCGTTGTCACTTTTATTTGCTGCCTTTTGTACATCGACCGGAAATAATTCGGAACTATTCCGTTATAGCGACTTCACAAGGGATATTATTATATATCTTTGACACCAAGTTAGGTTAGGTTGTTTGTACATTAAAATTACACATTCATATAAACGTTCTTTAAAATATTAAATTTCAAATTTTTTTTAAAAACACAAATTACCGATTTTTCATGTGAATTTACACCTTTTGTTAGGTTCTAAATAGATTTTGTTTCAGACAACCCTTCTTCATAACGTGAAACAACTGCTTTCGCGAAATGGTTAAGCAACTAAAAACTGTTCAGTAAATTTCAACGACACGAGTAAACGTAGTTTTTCATCATAACTGGACATGTCGGGATCTAATTTATAGTTTTAGAAAAAAAAACATCTAAAAGTAAAATATTTGTTGGGTAAGCAAAGGTAACTTTCAGCTTGTTAATCCGAGGGAATGAGAGTGCAAAAAGCCTTTCTAAATATTTGGATGAGAAATTGCAGGAGTTTGTTTAGAGAATTATTGCAGCACTTCGTATTTGTTTTGCTGTTCCATTTTTAATTTGCCCAGTGAATACCTACAGTTATCTTATAAACAATTCAATTGCACTAAATTAAAACATAGATCATATGGTATTACTAAAATAGGTATCGCTCTAATTAGCTTTGTAAAAACTAACTTAGGAATTAGTTTTAGTTTTCTGTGTAATAACAAGAAATATTTTATTAACCGCTGGAGTATTCGTAATGGAACTAGGCCTATTACAGCTCATCCTAGAGTATGATTTTAAGTAATTACACTGGCTTTCCCTTGAAAACCATTTTCACAGTAAACAAATAATTTGATTCACAAACCAAATAATGGAAAAGTGAAGGGCTATTAATACTAGTTAGGGCCATCCACTAAAATTAGACGTATATACAAACATATAGATGGCGCCATCATGATAATATTAGTCCAGCGTGGTTCCAGATTGGTAGAGTCCAACTTTAAGATTTGTTTTATGTGTAATTATGTTATGCATTTTACGAAGCTGTAAGCTCAAAACATTGTGAATCCTCAAGAACAACTTAAGCGTATCAAACCTTGATAGATTAATTCAATCCTCAATCGTTGGACTATTTGACTTAGGTAATATAAAACTTGTTTTTCCAAACCCTATACATCAGTCTCTTTAGAATTTATTAAGGCCAATCCCTTAAGAAAAGTAGAAGTTTCAACAATTAAAGCAGTAAGTAAATCCCCAAGCGGTTAACGCTAACGAGCTCACCAATTAAAATCGTCGCAACCTCGTTTTTATACGTGTTTTCTTTGGGATATTAAGATCTTTGATTTAAATGCTGCAAAGCACGGGACCTTAACACGAGTAATATTGTGTAACAATGAAATCCATCTTAAGATTATTACAAATTTTTAATTTCACATCCGAATTTAATTGAATCATAACTTACACTGTTGTTAGTAAGCTTTTAGACACTGCAACTTAAAATGTTCTGAGTTAGAACGTACCATAACTTATTTTATTATAAAGATACTTTATGTGTTGTCAAGCGGTTATTCTAAACCTACTCTACATTTACACCAACTCTTAAAAATGGCCTTTTACAACATAATTTAACTACTTTCCATCCTATTATACTTTTAAGAATAAAATAACAAATAATATGTATGATGCGTCTAGTCTTCTATGGAAAGTGAAACATAGGAAACCCAATTACAAACACAAGATTATTTTTACTGTTAGGAAAAAACTTGTGGAAAAATACGAAAATGTAACTGTAGTTTATTGAAGTTCATTTCATGTCTTGGTTTATACCTGAACAGT
This sequence comes from Macrosteles quadrilineatus, assembly GCF_028750875.1. NCBI lineage: Eukaryota > Metazoa > Arthropoda > Insecta > Hemiptera > Cicadellidae > Macrosteles > Macrosteles quadrilineatus. The sequence goes on along the minus strand of NW_026542599.1, from coordinate 78,001,216 downwards.
CTTAAAAGCTGAGAAATGACAAACAAAAGAAGTTTTCAATGAAGGCGTCTGACGACAAGACAGAGAGGTGATTGCTGCCTTTTAGCTGTGGGTTTCAATGTGTGTTTTGTGATCGTTACGGGTTGTTGTTGAGTATCAATCAATCGATCATTGAATAGGATCACTTGAAATGAGAACCGATTAAAGTAAAGTGTCCAACAGGTTAACGTGATATTCGTTTAACTTACAAAATTTTAATTACAAAATTACTAATTAATTCTCCGCAACGCTTTATTGTATTGAATTGTTTATTGATTTAATTTCTAAAACATAGTATGAAAGAAATTGCTAAATAGAAGAAATCTCAACTTTCCATCAATTCGCCCTACGAAATCTAATGTGTGTAGTGATCAAATTCTAGTTCGCAAAACCGTTAGAATATTCGTAAGTTTACAAGTTTTTATCAAGTTTGAACAAAATCGGATGATTCGATCCGTGATAACGGACACTAATATGAACGGATGTTTTTTTGGCAGTTACTAAAATATAAATTGGTCTCGGGACATGCCGCGGGACGTATGTTAATAGCTTATTCATTTGGTGGGAAATTTACTAAGAGTATAAAACTCCAAGTTTTGAAGTAGAAAAATGTCTTATCTCTTGAAAGCAATTACTACGTTTTAACACAAACCTCATCTTCGATGGTCTGACGCCTCAGGTGGTAAGAATTGAAACAAGTTTTCTTTTGTTGGACACAATACTTCTATGATTAAAATATATAAATTTTTCTAAAATAAAGTCTTATATTAAGGTTGTATTCTCTTACAGAAATAGACGGTTGAAATACATTTCGAGCAGAGCAAAATAAATTAAAAACTAATCTTTTTTATAATTAGATTATGATAAAGTGTGACATAATGTAGTTTTTTAGAGTGAATTTCTTCTTTCGTTCTTTTGTTTTGCTCATTAAATATGTTTTATAATTTTTACTTATAGTAAAAGTAAATAAATATTATTACATTAGTAGAAAATCAAATTTAACAAATTCCTAAACTATAACACAAATTGGATTTTTAAACATCCACAATGTCATTGCTATATGTTATACTAGCAAATCAAATCTGTATGTCATGTTGTTGGCCATATATAAGTGTGTAACGTGGCGTTTCTATCTCTACATAAAAGTAACTCACAAACACACAAACTGGATAAAAACCATCGATTTCTCTATAAGTTATTAACTTGTATTATTTAAAGTTTACTAAAACCTCTAGGCACTAAATTGAAACTTGAATAACAAAACAAGGAGAGCTCTAAGGTACAACACTGTTGTAATCAGGTTTGGCCTGGAGCCTTTAATCAGACCTGTCTGTGGCGTTCGCCGTCTCCTAATAATAGTCATTCTTTTTAAAATTTCGTCACTCGTCGTGTTATTTGCATGAAATATGATAAACCTGTAAGGTCAATAGGGATTAGTCATACTTATAATGTAAATCTATATATATAATACGTGAAGCCGGTTTTTGTTAACGCAACTCCTCCCTTATTTGTGGTCCAATTTCAACGTTTAAGGTGTCAAAAGGTTCGTCTCAATATGTGGTTTTGCAATAAGGTTTTAGAATTTTGAAATTCCTACTCTTAAGGGCGTGAGACCCTCTCAAAGGTTGGGTTTTCCCCATAAGAAATACATAGAACAAATTTAAAAACAAAAAACAGCTGTTTATAAAAAGAAACTCCTTAGCTTTTTGGGAGTAAATATTAATGTTTGTAATATTGAGTAGGTTAAGACCAAGTTAAACCGGTAATCAGTTTTGTAGGAAGAACAGAAAATGCCTCAAGTTCAAAGAAGAAATATTGAAAACGTGAGTATGAGACAATTAATAATAAGATATCTTATGCGTATGAGGAGAGTCGAAAAAGAGAGGCCTGGTCTAACAGACACTCATCCAGATACACATTCACTTGGTGATATGAATAATATTTGCCAGTTCTGCTATACATCGATGGTTGTGCTATGCAACTCACTTTGGAAGTGAAAAAATAAACGAAGCACATAGTGTTGTCACGGTGGTAAAGTAAACTTGCCTAATGTCAGATCAAATGAATAGTATAAACTATATTAATGCCTTGACTTTGACTATGATGAGTTCAAGTAGTGAGATTATACCAAATCTTGGCGGACCTTCTGTTTTTATTGTAAACTTTTGTATTACTCGCTCTACTTCAATTGAGAAAAAACGCAAATGGATTGTTTACTTCTAGGTTATGTTGCCAGTTCCTCGGAAAAACTTATACAATGTTTATTGACTGAATTTACCAACACAATCCAGACATTTCAAGTAAAAAATAAGAAGTTTCAACAACTCATTTGCTATTGAAAGTTAGTGGCAATATTAGGCCAAACATAAGTGAAGGAATCAGTGTTTATGTATTCAACAATCGAGTTGTTACGGTCAAGTTTTTTTCTTTTTTCTTTTTTTTAGTAACTGAAATACTTTAATATAATAAGTTATAGTACAATTTAGACATGAAAAAATAATAAAATATTTGCTATTTAAATTAATAAAAACGAATACGAAAATTGCTAACCAACAACAGGTATTTAGAGAAACTCCACAGAAAAACGTGAGACTAACAGACAATACGTTAAAATACGTTAACCAACTTTCAATGTTGTTGGTGCTTTAGTCTATTCAAAGCAGATTATGACAGTCCAGTTGGCAAAAAATGGAGCACATGAAATGGTTGATATCACCTCACTTTTCAGGGTATCCACGAAGAAAATTTGATTAGGGGGATGTCTCAAATCAAAGAAATAAAAAGACCCAACTTAAATTACTAAACACTGGTTATCAGTAGGCCTAAGGCAACAGTTTTCTTCAATTCTCAATGCTGGAAAAACTTTGTTGCAACATGTTAACTCGAATTGAAGCAGATCGTTTAGCATTCATTATAAGTTATCAATTAAAACTGAGAGCAGAACTAATGTAGGTGAACCTTGACGACGCAAACAGAGATATTTAAAATTAGTTTCTAACAAGTGTTTAAACAATTCTAAGATGTAGCTACAATTACTGGAATTTAAGCATAAAGTTTTCCTCGGCATTATGTTCCATACTATGCGGCTCATTGAGCCGCACGGGTTCTCTAGTCAGTTATAATATTAGTAACTTTAAAAATAATAAACTTCATGAAAATGTTGGAAATTACTTAAGCGTGGTTCTTGAACCAATGATAAGGGGATGCAAGTAGTTACAGTACTTTGGGACAGATGCGTCAATTGTAATAGGTCTATTATGAACTATTTTAAAGGTTGATATCAAGAAATTTTATATGAATAGTAATCTTTACATATCTGAATAGCTCAAATATAAACCTTCAGCACATGAAGCTATATTTTTTAAATTTAAGAATTAAATAATATAATTTGTAGAACATGTTTTTTTATTTTCAGATGCTAACGTCGTATTTAATATTTTCTTTAGTATAAATGATTCCTTAAAGTGTCTCATCCATTTTCGTATTTTAGTTTTTAAAATAAATTTTGCAAACATTTAAGACAAGATAATGCTTCTTTTTAATAAATACTACACAAACTATGCAAAATACTGAAGTTAAACTAAGCAGTCAAATCTATACTAATACGTTACTTACAATAGAAGTAAGCTTTGGATCTTAAGTAAAGAAATAATACATATACTATTATAAACAGTTAATGTATGTTAAGTACAGTGCTCGGTTCTCAAAGAAAAGGCAAAATAGTTTTAGATTTTGTGAAAATTAAACGTTGTAACATAAACCTTTAGTACTAAGACAAAAAGTATTATCAACGGAAACTAAAAGTTCTAGGTTAATCGTTTATGTACTTCCTTTGTTAATTTATGAGATTGTTCCTGTCCAATTTTAATTGTTTCTCTTAATTTAACTTTTGTTTTTGGTCTGTTTCCACATTTAAATTGTTTAACAATACGCTAAAGTTAGATTTAAACTTTAATGCTCATATGATCTGTAATTTGTTTGGCTTAGAGCCCATATAAAAAACTAACTTGATTACTAATGGTTATAGGGAACAGTATGGTTTTTTTACAAATAATTAATTAAATATGCAATTATCAGTCCATTATACGAAATGCAGTACTATTTTCTCTTGAGAAACATAATGTAAATAATGTTAAACAAGAAGCGATTTCAAAGCGATTTAATCAAACACGTCGCTTTAAATCGAGTTTATTCAACTTTATAAAGATTCCGTTATTCTTCAACTTCTATTGCTGCATACTGATTACTCTGCTATTTAATTTTAACAGCTTAACTAGGTACAACAATAGGTTTGCACATATGAGAAGTTCAGTAATACAGTAAAATAGATTCCTTTTTGGATATTAATCGAATTATTGAAACATTAGGAACTGTAAGGGAAGAATTTTATCTTTTTAAGACGAAAGCTTTAGGAGACTTTTTACCGAAATAAATTTTAATCGTATATCTGCTTGGTTATTATTTATATTTATTGGAAAAATAATTTTAGCCAAAAAACCGTCTCGAACATCATACATTGTTATAGTTTTCCCATTGATTTAGCGAAGTACCAGGGAATTTACCATATCGTCAAATCTAAACGTGTATGTCTCGTGAAGGTTACGATGAAAATGTTTCTCTCTAATTAAAGATTACATTAAAAAATAAATTTATTATTTATTATTTTATTATCAGGGGATAGCCGGTGAATTAACTAGATTAAAGTTAAATTTAATTTAGTTACAATTGTTTTGAAAGTAATTAACAATTAGTTTCGTAACACAAACAAGACGCATCAACACCAAAACATCTTCTTTAGAAGAATAGAATATAAAAATCGTATTCACCACAAAGATGATATATCTTTCAGTATGTTTAATCGATAACGTTTTCTTTGTCCAATGACATCGTGAATGAAGCATTTTCTGTTTATTTTTATAATCATTTTATTTTATGATTTCAACATGAATAGTTGTCCACCATGTCACTGATGCTAGGTATATCACGTTGTTGTAGATTCTGATGGAGGATCAAAGGTAGTGAGGTTCCACAGCGTGGACAACATCGCTATATCCTTCAGACCTTCTGTGGGCAACTTCTCGTACGAGGCGCTCTGTACAAGTAATCAACTTTTGACCTAACTGATGGTGTTGGTGTAGTTTAACAAGTAGAATATACCTTTAGCAATGTAGGAGTGCCCATAAACCAGGTAAAAAAAATAGGGACACACCTATATTCCTAAGGATATAATGGGGGTGGTCAAGTAAATTCTTTGAACGTTTAAGGTTGTGGTGGTTGGTTTGGGTGGAGGGTTTTAAGGTGATGGAGTTAAAATAGTTTGCTTGAGGTGTTGGTGCAATAATTTTACTAACGGCGTTATAAGGGAGATTTTCTAATTTACGTTTCTAATTTTTCTAATTGTCGTTTGTGTGTTATAAGATATATGCTGGATTAGAAATATGGTCATTAACAACATGAACACGTAAACTTAAATTTGTGTTAATAATAATGGGTATTATTGTGTACTTATAGGTGTGACTTTTTGTTTTAACGTGTGATTATTGTTTCACGTTTTTACCCACACAAGGTACTACTAACTTTACTATAAATTCTGTATATCCGTACGTTATCGGTGATACTAGGACAGTTTTGTTTCCGAATCATGTTGAAACCAAAATAACCGATTGTCTTGAATGAGCTGAAATAATCTTACCATAGTTGATGCTATTAAATTCAGATACCGTTTGTTATGTTTTGTGCTATTTGTGCATATCAATCCTCCTGAGTGATCCTGTAGTCCATGAATGATCAATTGTGGACTAACTCGCTATTGTCATTGTACTATACTTCGGACAATGGACGATTTTGCTTTGTCCGTGAGAAAAATTTCTACGCATAACTGGTGATGAGTGTAAACGTAGGAAGGGTAAATATTTATCTCTTATTAGCCTTGATATATTATCTTAATATTATAATATCTTATTAGCCTAAAAGTTACTTTGACAAATATTACCACTTCTATCAGTTAATCTAAAGCTATATTGTTTATTGGTTATGTATTTATTACATAAGGTGTTAAAATGAAACCTATATTATGGAGATAATGATGCAAAAATGATTATACATAAAATCCCTAGTAAAAAAATACCTATTTCAATTATTTCCCACGGAATAAACTACACTGTTCAACTGAATATGTAGTTATTTCTAAAAAAAGAATTTAGTCATGGAACTAAATGCTATCTGGTACTGCAGAAATACATATAGTAATGTTTTTAAATTCAATACTCATTAAAAGTTTGAAAGTGTCGTTAACAAGAAGTTGGCGTGCAAACCTAGCGTGAGACCAAACAGTTGGGGGCCAAATAGCTGGAGACACATCCCCCTCACCTTTACTCCCCATTATACCTCTCCGTAGATTTCACCTTCTACGCCAGTTACCCACACCAACGTCAGCATTGAAAATATTGTGGCCAAATTGCTGGGGACATCTCTCCCCCTTACCTTTACCCCCTTATTGCTCTGAACACATCCGCTTAATTCTTTCACCACCCCTTCGGTTCATATACCTTTCTACATCGTTTGCTCGTCGTTTATATCCACGTTAACCTTGAAAGGGTTTGCTACGGAAACATCCCTTATCCCTTCTCGTCTTTACCTCGCATTTATTTACCTATATAAACTACATCCCTTTATATTTTATGTACCTCTCCATTTATTTTACCCTACACCATTCACTAAAATTTCACACCAACATTGACAAAGTTAGGGACAGATTTATAAGAAAACTTCCACCCCTCAAATTTTATTTTCATCCTTTACATACTCAAACTTAATGCTTAACCTAACATTCGGATTTCTACTGTCTCTTACTTTAACATAGTTTTCTAGAATGTTTATTAAATAATATGTGTATAACATTTTATATCTCTAGAAAATGCATAGTATATAAATGACAGTAAACAAATGCAGTACTAATATGCTAAATGTTTGGAGCTAATTACTTATAATTGTAACTAAAAGCACTACACTCCAGTTTGGAAATAACATAGGATAATAGTGTGAGTGCGTGTGTAATGGTTAGGGAGAGGTAAATAAGTGCTAAGTAAATAATTTAATTACTAAAATAATTTCAGTAAAACCTGAAGACTTCTTAAGATTTGTTATTTTAATCAATCTCAGATGATTACCCGGGTATTTAAAAAAAAAACACATGGTGTTTTCCCGTTCACCTATTCCAACAAACCTCAATAAATCTATTTTAGTACCTATTTATTATAACTTTTGTTAATTATTTTTGCTAAATTAATATTCTCTGACTTAAATTTTTATTGTATTTATACATAATTTTAGTAAAAACAAATATGGTAGTACACGTTATAGTAGTTTTCCTTTACCTTGAATTAAAAGATTTCTCAAACCTATGTAGACGGTGCACAATATCAGTTTCGTGTTATCAAAACTTCGAACGTGTTCAAGAAGTGTTCAGGATGGAGTAAGAAGGGAGTAGATTTGAATTGCAAATTTAATCCTAGCTAGCAATATTACACCTTCCACTTGAGTTCTGCTGATGTGTCAATCTAAAATATATCCTTCCATTCTTATGAAGTAGAGCTATTTCATCAGTCTAATTCAAACACAAGTCGCATAGGTAAACACTGTCATTGTTGGTAATGAATTTATATTAGGTTAGTATTCTTTATCTAGGCCTAATAGTGTTTATTGCATTTTTATTTGTAGAATTCAAATTCAAATTTAAATTCAAATATATTTATTTGTGGTAATACAATATCTTGGCCTCGCCAAGTTTACAAAACTTGTCAGCAAGGTCCAATTGATTCACAACAATTAACAAAAAAAATTACATTCTTTTCGTTTAAACAAATATGAATGAAAGTACAGTTCCATATTTTATTCAAATCTTCAATTTGACTAACGTAGGTTGAAAACAACCCTTAATCTGCACCAAGAGTAAACAAAATCATACCACCTCGAGTATTGGAAGAAATGTGTTAAGTTATGCCACAAAGAAAGAGTTATGACCATTTCTTTAACAACTATATGTATACTATTTAACCATAATTATTCCTATGAACGCCATAGTTGGTTAAAATGAGCACTAACAGCTTCACAAACAAAACTTAAAAATATCATCTATCTTTACTCATTTTAGTACTCATTTAGATAATAAATCACTTGGGTTAATTCACAATAGCTTTTTGTTGAGCTCGGGTCTGTGTACTTCTTTGATGCCAGAAACCTCTGGTGTGAAAACTAATGGCACATTTGTTTATTATTGCTAGTTTTAATCTCATAAACGCTCGTTCTCCACAGGAAATCATTTATCAAAGGAAATAAACATAGATAATCAGACGATTTTTTTTATAAATTGTACATTTCCCGCTGTTCAAACACAAAATTATATTAAATATATTGTTATTAAATATATTATATTAATTTTATGTATCACTTTTTAAGCTTTGAATTTACTCCTTAACCTTACTAATATGAATTACCACTCGTATTGAAGAAGTTTACTTTTTACAATCAAAACATAACTTGGACGATTTTAAATACATAAAATACAATCGTACACCAGAGTAATTGGTAAAACTAAAATATTAACATTTTACGAACATAAGTTCGACATACCTACATAAAAAAATATAAATAAGTAGTTTCAACCCTAAAACACAAATGAGACTATTAAAAATATCTAAGACACTCACAATTTAAAGCTTTTATTTAATTAATGACAAAGAGGAGAAATCTTTAATATTCAACTTATAGTCGTACGCAACTAATTTTTTTGTTTAGTTCCGAACGGACGCATTTAAAAAGAATTTTTAAATTTATGCAACCTATATTTGGTCTTTATGTAGAAACGAAATTTCATTAACGATGTATGACTTTGTGAGGAGTTTTAGCTTTTCCAATATTGGCCACCAAGTGTAGTTGACGTAAGCGATGATGTCAGAAAACGTAATACATCATGAGTGGTTTTAATATTGTGTAATGGGTAATAGTAGCATGGTTTACTGTTATGGCCTCGTTTACTGTTGTTGTATATCATTGTTTGTATGAAGATAAATTTGAATTATAACTAAAAAGACTTGAACAAGTACCAGTAACTCCCTTTACTTTAAAAAAATACACTAATCCAACCTACAAAAAATCTCATTATTGTAGGTTGAGTTAAACCGATGGTTAAATTAGTACAGTGCGGGACTTTTGTATGTATTTCGAATATGAATATAGTTAATCACCAATGAAATGGATATGCATAATTATTAACTCAATAACCTATCATTTGGATCCGCATTTAATTTGTAGGTGATCAAGTAAAAATATCTTACTCTCAGACGAGGATTAACTTCAATGTGTAAAAAACCCTCTGATAAAAGTAACAAGGTGGTAAGAACTTTCTTGATCGCCACCCGTATGTAAGTTTCCAAGTCAATTATAGCCCATTAGTTGAGACTAAGTTTCTATAGTCCCATCATTGTGGGCGAAGTTGGCGAAGATTGTCTACAGAACCCAGAAGGGGTAATTGTTCCTTCTCTAGAGGTGTAGGGCGAGTAAGTTGGAGAACCACCTTGGTCTAGTTAAGCGAGTCATTCGGACGCAGTTTTTTGGTAGAATATCAAATGAGAAAGTCACAATATAAGAAAATTTATTTTGAGATAAAGTTAAGCTTACAAAGTATCAATCTTCATCCCAGTACCTTTAATTTACATATTAGTAGCTGTTTCAACTTACCTCGGCTTATATTAAAAAAATGTAAAAAATTTACATTTCTGTGAATTTGTATATCATTAATGAGTCCTAAAATATGTTAAGCTTAAGAACAAGACCCAAACTTTTTCAGGTATGTGTAACACAATTTCACAAATCAAATATGTAGTGTCATATTATTTATAGGGACCTGGTTGTGCTAAAAAGACTAACATACAGTCGTACATTTTATTTTACATACTTGATGTCCCTTAAGTTAAGCTACAATTTGTTCTCTCATCGTTTTCCCATCATTTCAGATTAAATATTTTAAATGTCTATCAAAAGTATATTAATTAACCAAATAAATAAATTTTTCAATACACTACTGTGAAATCACCTGTAATCGCATCACTTACGAAATTCATCATTACGTTGTTTAATGCACAAAATAAATGTTTACTTTTTCTTTTGCCGACATAACAAACAAAAATGTGTTATGGTTTCATCAACTGTTTTATTTCAACATAAAAACTGTACAATCAGTGCATATTTGAAATTTGAATAGAATGCCTAACAAAAAAATCTATTACTTTTAAAATAATCTCAACTCAAACAAAGAAATATTACAATGTTCATGTTTAACAAAAAAATATTAGTCTTTGTAGTGCAGCGAAAGGTAACATTCAAAACCACATTTAAAGTTCTAAATAAACCTCGTACTTATAACTCGCCACGGTGTAAACAGCTGTTTTACGCTTATTTTTTAACAATCAGCTGTTCTTTCTCTTCATACGGAAAGCTACCAGTCAGTGCATGTCGTTGTTCGGTGCGCGTCGCATTACATTGTTAACACCACAAATAAATAAGTCAAATATTTAAAATTTGTAAGTGTTGAACGTTAAGTGTTTTGTTAATAGAAATGTCTGAATTAGGATAATCCACAGTGGAACTATGACTTCATACCTCAAAGTATCAATATGAGGTAATTTTAGTGTATGGATGGGATATACTTTCATTTGTGGGGCCGAATACAACCGATAGTATAATAATCACTTCGGCCTACAGTTTTCGTTTTCATCATCGGGGTTTTCACTGTTCAAGATAAATGTGCAATGTCCCACTCAGGGATCAGATAGTTGCATATTTCTCCGCTAGTCTCTCTCAGCGCCACCTCCCTGTCTCCCAACACGTGTTTGCTATCGACTTAACTTTCAAGATATCTCAGTGGCCAAACTGCCAAAGACAAAGTTTGATGATTACAGAACACCAGCTGATATCCCTTACCCACGATGTATCACGAGTAGAAAAGGTGTTTAGAAGGTGATCATAGAATTCGGAGATTCGTTGACTTTGACATTGAAAATATTAATTAGACTTCTCATCCTAAAATCAGAGGGTTTGCTTATGAGTTTCAAGTAGGTTACGATTGAGTGCGCTGGTGTGTGACATGTTATGTGTTCTTCTATTGCAGGGGAAATTCAACTAGTTTATTTCTTCACGGAAAATTAGTGGAAATTGGTAACCTTATATGGGATAACAAGTATTTAGGGAGTACAGATTCCTCAGTAGAATTTAAGTGAGTACTCGCCACATTTAAAGCTAAATTTGAATTACCAAAAAACAAGAAACTAAAATTAAAGTAAATAACTGCAAAACATGATTCTCGGGAATGAATACAATTGTGTACGGAATCACAGTAGACATTATAACATCGCTACAGGGTTATTAGCGAATTTCCCTATAGGGAAGTAGCTATTACCGTAGGTCTCATGGTAAGACTTAGGCCCGGGACCGATTTACTTTTTCATTTTAATGTCCCCAGAGGCCAAAAACACCATTCGTTCAAATTTTTATATATGTATATATATATATATATATATATAGATATATATATATATATATAGATATATATATATATATATATAGATTTATATATATATGTGTCCATGAACACGATAACTTGAGTAATTTTTATCCGATTTTGATGAAATTTGGTTTGAAGGTGTAAGGCGGGATAAACTTGAATGAGTTCGCGATCCAGCATGATCGGACTATGGGAACAGGGTTTTATGGGGGGTTTTATGGGGTAAAAATTGGTTTTTCTCACTTCTTACCCTCAAAACACAAAATTTCCCAATTTTTCTCTAAACCTTCTTAAAGAGCTTAAAAAAACAAACAATTCAGTATATCAAAGTGTTTTTGTACGGTTATTGGTTACGGAGAAAACTAAAAAAATGGTAAATTTAAAATTCCCATGTTATTCTTATGGAGAATATTGTAAAATGTTGTAGTTTGCTTGTTTATGGATATATTTTGATCAAACTTGGCAAATTTATTTATTTTATAGTAAGCTATAAATATTTTACTAAAAACACACTACTTTATTAGTTTCCTTGTAGCAGCAAACCTAGGTACTCGTTAAACCTAATGTTATTTAAATAGATCAATTGAAAATCAATTCGGCCAAATGGAAATTCGCTTAGACGGCAGGTTTGCTGCGGCGGGGGTATTACTAATTTATACGGGCACGTGCACAGATAGCCTGTATAATAGAGAGCATCACGCACTAACATGCACGCAACTGGAATAATCAGTACCAACTGGCTCTGACTTGGAATAGAATACAATCAACACGACTGAAAAACACAATAAAATTAGCCTATGTTTATAACTAATACAGAAATATTTGCGATTTAAATAATTGTTTGTGTGCTGACGCTATAAACTATCTATCACGTACAAGGATTGTATCGGAATGGTTTGCGTTATACATTTCTTAAACATATCCGTACTTTTTTTTAACTATACAGTTTGGTCAGTTTGAAGTTTGCTTTGTTCAGTTACACTTAAAATATGTTTAATGAAGTGCAAAAGGTTACTCAAAGACAATTTTCTTTCAATTATTCATGTTTAAAAATTGTATAGTTTCATATTCAAAGGTATTTGTTTAAATTTCCCCCTGAAATATGAAGGTACAACATTTTCCTGCCAAAATGCAAGACTAGTATTTGGGTATTCACAGATGTTTAATTAATGTATACTTTTAAATATAACACTTTCCTTTGTATTTTTAGGTAATCCAGAAACGACCTAGAATACACGAGTAAATTTTGACACAGGAAATCGGTTATCTATAACTACGTAAGATAACTAAACTGATGAAAATGTTAGGGCGTTTAACCAAAGATAACAGTCAACACTGGTTTTGTAATCTACTAAAATGTGTACAAGCGTTTACATAAGGATCATCAAGGTAAAAAACTAAAACCAAGATATTGTTCCTAAAAACTATATTTTCTCAGGTTCAACCAAATTCAAGATGAAGATCATAATCTAAAAAATATCAAATGCACGATCTTGATAAAATCGTAGCCTTTAACTTTATTGTAGTAACTGAAAGTGATAATTGAAAGGGAAAGGTGGTTTAATATGATCCACAGAAATCATTGAAATTGTAGATTGCAAACACTGCAATATTCTAGTACAACGGAAAGATGTGGATCGATGAAAGTCAGTTAAGGATAGCACTTTGCTCTCTAATTGGAGCCTGCACGATAGACTAACACGAAGATTCTCATAGCAAAACTAGGCTACATTAAAAACAATGACTACATAACGCTTTCCATTAAATACGTCGAGGCAATGCAATGCCACTCTGAGAAAATCCAGATTGTGACATTCTGTTTTCTAATTGCAGTCTGCATGACAGTAACACGAATGTTCGAATTTAATTTCGTTTATACAACACCTTCTCAAAAGGGTACGTATTTTAAGGTGAAAATCAGTTAATTGTAAATGTTTATTAAATTAAACATGAACTTTTTTACCACTAAGTTAATTTGGTTCTTCAGCCAGGATAATTTATTAAAATACCAGTAAATAGCCCAACACATTGTTAGTCCGATTTTGAAACATCAACACTAATCTCTTTTATAGCTACGTTATTTAAAAATCAATGACTACCACAAGGCAAATGAATACAGTAATACTAGGAAACCCTACTAGGGAATCCGAGTTAAGAAACTATTAGTATCCAGGATAAATAATGTGTGGTAAATAAATATACATATGGATGCTTCTTTGATGATCACTGGTATTTTACTACCGCTAAAATTAAAACACAACCAAAAGTTGATACCTTTGTGGGAGTTTTCTAGTACATTCACACACTTACATGTAAAAAGGTCAGGTCAGTTCTATCCTTCCATTCAAAAATGTTCCAAATATGACAATTATTTCAGAAGAGAGATGTTTTCTTGTAACACGGCTTAAATTTTACCCAAATCCATACGTAAAATCCCATAGATTTTTATAGCGTTGCGATTGTTCAAATGATTCCCTTATGTTTGTATATTTAATTACCATTGGTGCTGTTTACTTATATTGAACACTTGAAACTCACTTAGATTGTTAAATGGGTATTTTCAGGATCGAAATATAAAATAAAAAATAAAACTGGAATACAAATTGCCACAATACCGGTTACCAAGGAAGCTAATCATTCTCTGCAATAACAAAGGAAATAGAGAGAGAAACTTTACCCGATTGTTTGTATTTCTATCGAACCTGTTTGTTGCATTTCTACTTTGTACTGTTCAAAAAAGCAGAATTAAAATGTTTTGTAAGAAGTAGTTACTTCAAGCAAACTTCCTTGATATGAAGGTTAGGTTCTTATTAAAGTTCAATTATTCGATTTAATTGACCCAAAGAATATAAAGTTATATAGATAACTAGCTGTACCCGCGGGCTTTGCCCCGTTTAACTTCACAAGTGAGCTCGTTCGCATGGCTCAATCACGTCCTGGTTGGAGCTCGTTCGCTCCGCTCATCAATAAAAAGAAAAAAAAATAGTGCTGCACCCTGTTGGTAATCCTTGTAACTTTAATGCTATTGAACATGATAGAACAGAACCAACTTGTTTAATTGAAACAGCTGTTAAGAAATTCCTTTTAAATATGAAAAATCATAAGGTTAACATGGGAAACTCCAGAGCCACTGGGGCGGAGCCCGAAAGCCCGATCAGAATAAAAACTACTTAGTTTTCCTATTTAATGCCCAAAGAATTGGTGTACCGAATTTCAGCCTCCTAGGTAAATGGGAAGTGGGAGAATTAGTGATGAGTGAGTGAGTCAGTCAGTCAGTCAGTCAGTGAGGGCTTTGCCTTTTATATATTTAGATTTACAAAGATTTGATAAAATTTTGTTCACAAATATTATGACATAAATAAGGTGTTGGTTGTCTAAAAAACTATTTTTCCATTAAAGAGTAAAGTTGTAGACCAAATATGGAAATTATTTAATTCATATTTTTATTTCTAATGACATTTTACTTACTTCCTCGTGTTAACCTAGGTTAGTTTGCGAGTTCCGAGAGCTGCTCTGTGTTACTACACGTACGTCGTGTATTACAAATTAGCGACCTGTCGCATCTCCTGGCGTGGCAAGGATGTTTGTTATTGGTTGTGGGTTGGTGTTGTGGTCAGTAATGTGGTTGTCGTAGTGGTTTTATGGGGTTCTGTGGTGGTTAAGGCTGTTGTTGATGGTAAGCAACACTAATACCACTTGCTGAAAGACTAATATCTACTGTAATGTGTATTTTCCTATGCAGACATACTACAATTTAACCTAGTTTATTTATTTAACCTCCTCTTCATGCTGATGACTAATTCCTAAAGGACTAAAATCTAGTAGAAATGTAAGTACTCTAAGCAGAAATGCTACTGTTACCCACCTATTACCAACTCCCTTTTGATCCAGATTGGAAGCTGCACAGAGGAATAAGATAAATAGGGTACAAGCTTATGGGACAACCGTTGGGGTGGACATATACTTGTGACGAGCAAGGAATAGCCTGAACGATGAGCACTGTTGCGGAAATTCCTATCGCACAGGGAACAGGGTCTTCCTCCACCGTGAGCGTTGTAGCTAATGAGAGCGAGGAGGGCGGAGGGGAGTCATTGCCCTAGACACCACTTAAATGTAACATTAAGTTTCCTCTGTATCTTACCTCACTGTGGAAGCTGACTTAAGCCTAATGTAGTTCCGAAGCAGAAATGTCCTTTTCCATGAAGGACTAAAGTAGTGTTCCTCTCCCTGTTACCAACTCCGCTTGTTTCAGGCCGGCAGCTGAGCACATCTACCTTGAAAGACTCTAGTCTGCTGTGCCGCCACCTCTCCAAGTCCGCCTCTGAGTTGAGTCGTCGCGGCGACATCCACCTGGAGACGGCGGGGGCAGACGCCTCCACGCCGGGCCCGGGGGCGGCACAGTCCGCCTCCAACGTACACAACCACGTCAGCGTCGTACAGAAGACGCACTACTTCTTCAGCACGCTCAAGGTTAGGCCCCGGAGGTAAACGGATGTCTTGCGGACTAGCCGATAATGTAGACAATGCACTTTGCTGATAGTATAATTGTTAAAGTATACCCAGTATGAGTTCGGTTTGTAGTTAAAATTCTCTATAAACGTTCTTCTTATTACTGTATCCATCGACCATTGGATTACATGTTTCCTAGATGAAACCCGTCCAAATTGACGGTTTCTCTTGACATTTCAAGCAAATTCAGTAAACTATAATAGATCGAGTGGTTGAGGTAATTGTTGTGATTTACCTTGAACATTCAACTTTTCAATGAACGGAGGTAAACATAATGACGACGATTGAGGACCCTAAAAAATTATGTTGGAAAATTTGTTGAATACGAAGTCAATGATACTATATTTTCAATCCGTTCATCAGCAACAGGTTGTCCAAAAGGTTTGTGGAATATTTAGATTGTTTCATGTTCAGGAGCTAAATAACAAATATACAGTGTCGTAAAATTGACATTGACATTGATTATTGTAAACACAACTTTGTCTTATCAGTTTGAACTCATTATTCCTTATGCTGCAAAGGATAACCTTTTGATTACTGTATCAGTTGGATCACAATAACTAATCCTTTTATCTTATTTAAAAATAAATATTCACCATTAAGAAAATGCAAATGTATTTTCTCATGTATTTACGACTATATCCTCTCTACTATGATTAGCATAATTGGTCTGATGAAAGATAAACATAACTTCCAGGTATAAGCCTCCGTGTAATAAGGGACATACGCCAATCAAGTGTAGTTATATAATGTGTACCTTACTTTAGAGATAAACACAGGGTTGTTTGTGGTCTTGGGTTACACGGGTTACAAGCTGCAATGATCGAAATGCATATCGGATAACCTGGTCCTGTCTACAATAGAATCTCTCATCAGGTATCATACGGATTATTCCGGTTCGAAACCAAATTGTCACATCAATTTACTTGAAAAGAAATCGTTCATGTAGAATTATTTTTAATTCACATAGTACTAGAATTAATATAAGGATACCCCAAAATAGAATTCTGGGTTATATTTTATTTTATAGGATACAGTGTTGGTAAAAAATATAAGGTCTTCCGTTCTAATTTTAATTGTGTTAACTACTAGAGTTGATTTGTTTATAAGCATAACGAGTAGACTCCTTTATAGCCTGACTGATGTGAAACCCGATCCGTGGTCTGACTAATAAATAGACAGATGATCCAGTGGCACTATTTTGTTAAAACTACTTCATAAAAAATGTTACCAGCATTTGCGTGGGCATTGCGATCTCAAAACCCTTTTAGGTCGATTTAACCTTATCTAAATATTCTAAAATTTCCATTCTTTTTTTCTATCGTGAAAAACGCGTGATACCGATTTACACTCATTGTACGCGTAAAAACATTCCTCCCATCATTACAGTAATACGTTTACTATTAAACACACTTGGGTTGAAAACAAAAGGATTTAACTCTTACGAATATAATGATCCATCTTGGAATAAAATAAATCAAAAATACGTAAGCAAAACTAACAACGCTAACTAAAAAGCCTGCGACGCACCTACAACTATATAACGTATATAAATTATAGTACTGTTTTACTAGTAACTTTAAGGAACTGAATTCGCACATCTTATCGAGACATCCCTGACTAGGAGTGGTCTACTGTAGTTAGTTTTTAATACAACGGACGCAGATTAAACTCTTAGGGTTGCAATTTACTTAATAGAATTACAAGCAGTAGACCAGATTGTAGGGTAGTTGGATCGTCGCAATGTGTACTTGGGAACTAACGAGTTGACAGCCTTCAGAAGGTTCTCAGTGAAAAGGTCACAGGGCTACAAAAGTTGAAAACTCAAGGAAATAACAATTTAAGATTTCTAAAAGTATATTATATAGTCGGTGTTTTTTTTTACATCAAACGTAAGCTTTGAACTTAGTCTGGCAAATAAATATAAGGGTATGCTTCAAGTTATCATTATTGATCTATAGAAAATACATAAATTTTACAGACCTACATCAAGGTTCGCAAATATGCTTATATCCAACTCGGTTTTTATGAATGACCAACCCCTACTGTATTGATCAGGAGTGACATTATTCTTGGTAGTGTGAATATTTTAATTTTTAAGTAAACCATTAATAGACTTAGACGAGTGTTTGTTGTGGTTACTAGCAAGCTTATGTATTAAATAGGGAATTTTTACACAGACAAGGAACGTTTCAAAAACAGTTGCGGTATATTTCATGTTATTAAATATCAAAGATATTTCACTACATGGCTGCCACTGACAACGTTTAGCTCGATCAACTAATGGAACTTCCCCAACTCTGTTGCCGATGTGTTCGATCATGTCTGTTCATGTTCGTTCAAGTCTGTTCTTGTCTCTGGTCACATTTGATTTAGTTTCTGAGCGAAACGCCCTGACGTCAATACAGACATAATGAATTCGTATGCTTAAAAAGTCGAGGTTTACATAAATTACAAAACGTACTGATTCCAATAGTGTTTTAATTGAAATACACAATCGTTAACATACATTATGTCCTTTTACGTACGTGCCCCCCCCCTCCGATTAGAAGCACATCAACGTCAATTTCATAGAGATCTTTTACTGAAAAAGTTTTTCGAGTATTTTTTATCCACGTGGGCAAAAAGTGCCTTATTCCGAATTCAGCTTCGCCTTAAAATTAGATGCTTCAAAAGCTCGCAAGCTGTGATGAGTGAGGTGAAATAACAAGTTTAGCCAGGCTATATCGCGTGAACATCAGCAACTTTGCTCAGCTATCAGCTGTTGACTGGCTTGATCTTGTAGGGATATCCGCTCCGTTTAGAAGTTGACTTCGCTTCTACAGTGATGATGTTTGGAATTATATGAAAGGCATCAGAAGTTGAAATACCAACAAACGTAATTTAAAACATTTATATAGTAGTAGTAACCTTTAAGCATAGATAAAACATACTCCCCCGAGAATTTACTAGTATACCTGTTGCTCGAATTCGATCAATTGCGAAGTCATAACATGCGTTATTTTAAAACAAATAACGGTCATAATTTCCGAAGATTTTATAAAAGTCGACTCAAAGATTATGGAAATAGTCACGATGTACACATCAGTTAGATATAATCAAAATTGTTTTTAAATATCTTATCTTTTTTCAAAAGCTGATCTTGTTTTTTAGAGTTTTCTATAAATGTTTCCCACTCATAGCCGCATTAGTTTCTCTATAATAACGATTATAAATGAATAAAAAAAAACATTATTTCTATTTCTTCTACTTGGTTGTGTTCTATGACTTTCTTATGTTTCCATTGTTTGCAAATCGGCTCTTTCAATTATTGCTCAAGAAATGTAGCAGAGCGTTAATTTAGTTTTATTTTTAGTAGGCCTATATCAAATTGTCCAGGATTTCTCGCTTTTTTCCATTTTAATAATTACGCCAACCCAAGTATCGTCTACATATGCAATACGCCAAAGAATATCATCTATTCAACACACCTACCTACAATCTCCGAGAAGAGGTAAAAAAGGCAGAAACCAACCTATATAATAGACATAAGTTAACTCCATAAAAAATAGTTTTAAACATGACACGATGCAGAAGAAAATCGATTTTAAAATCAGAAAAAACCATTTCAAATACTTCATTTTGACAAATTCAGTAAATAACAATTTACATATTAACAGCTTTGTGCATATTTAATTCCTTCTGTTCCGGAAGCATCGAACGTGCGAAAAAAAATGAAAATTATCAAATAAATATGTTTTAGCGAATTTCCCTATAGGGAAGTAGCTATTACCGTAGGTGGCACGGTAAGACCTAGACCCGGGACCGATTTACTTTTTCATTTTGATGTCCCCAGAGGCCAAAAACACCATTCGTTCAAATTTTTATATATGTATATATATATATATATATAGACTTATATATATATATATATATACGTCCGTGAACGCGATAACTTGAGTAATTTTTGTCCGATTTTGATGAAATTTGGTTTAAAGGTGTAAAGTGGGATAAACTTGAATGAGTTCGCGAACCAGCACGATCGGACCATGGGAACGGGGCTTTACGGGGGGTTTTATGGGGTAAAAATTGGTTTTTCTCACTTTTGACCCTCAAAACACAAAATTTCCCGATTTCTCTTTAGACCTTTTTAAAGAGCTTAAAAAAACAAATAATTTAGTATATAAAAGTATTTTTGTTCGATTATTAGTAACGGAGAAAATATAAAAAATTCCCATGTTATTCTTATGGAGAATATTGTCAAATGTTGTAGTTTGCTTGTTTATGGAAATATTTTGATCAAACTTGGCAAATTTATTTATTTTGTACTAAGCTATCAATATTTTACTCAAAAACATACTTTATTAGTTTCCTTGAGGCAGCAAACCTAGGTACTCGTTAAACCTAATGTTATTAAAATATATTTAACTGAAAATCAATTCAGACAAATGGAAATTCGCTTAGTCGGCAGGTTTGCTGCGGCGGGGGTATTTTATATTGGCACCAGTCAACAAACGTACATTCGACGGCTTCATTCATCAAGCGAAGGACTTTTATGTTTGTAAATCCACCTAGACTCATACGACCCATAATTGAACTACAATTCTTATAGAACTCTCATGTGAATAAAACTTCCTTTAGCGCCTTTGGTTGCAAAGCAAAATCACCAATTGAAAAGGTTTAGACAAATGTCATGAAATAGTTAACTGTAACTTATGCTAGTGCAACATAGCCACTGCATCATTTTGCTTGTGCATCAGAAAGTTTAAAAAGGTCGAAGCACTTTACAATTCGTTTACATTGTTTAGTGGTGCTCAGAAGACAGCTGTCTTGTTTACGAAGTCTTCATCTATGGTAATATTATGATGAAGTGTTTATACCAGCGACCACAGAATTAAAAACCGATTGTCATAAACACAGGAACTTTCTCTACAAAAAGGGGACTTTTGTAAATTCTTCCATCCACCTCTGGTTAACAGGTTCAGTCATAGCCGTCACACACCTCTGTATGTGACGTGTCTCACCGAGTGGGAGTGAGTGTGTTAAATTTGTTTAAATGGAAAATTGGAAAGTAAAACAAAGATTGTAAGTGGTTTCCTAGGAAACAAAAAATAAATCAGTTTGTAAATTATCCTCATTGCACCAGGAGCTTTTAAAATTCGACAATCTTCTTCAAACAAATTTTTGCAAATTTCGTAATAATTGTTTATCATGGATAAAGCAGGAAAAGCTGGGTTGAAGAAAACCACAACAAATTTGGTACCCAAGCCCACCAGGATGCCTTATATAAACTTTGTGCAAGCATTTCGCAACTCGCACCTGGGGGAGTTCAGTCCCAAGGAGATGATAAGGGAGGCGGCTGCGGCGTGGAGGTCTCTCAGCGACAGTGATAAGAAGCCGTTTGTGGATCTGGCTGCCAAACAGCCGCGTCAGAAGAAAGTCAAGCGGCTTAGAAGACGCAGAACTGACAGTGAATACTCCTACTACTAGTGCCTTGGTGATTTTGTGTTAATTCTATGTGAATGTATGTGTGACTTGTTGAAGCTAAATTAAAATTTTTTTTAACGTAACTTAATCATTTGTGAGTTTACTTTTTTTGGACCTACTTTTGTACAAGCTAACAGATATTTCTTATGGTAAAGTATTTTATGATTGCGATCATGTTTACTAGTTCGGGAAACTGTAAAAAGATTTGGTAAAATCCATGATAAGCCCGGGGGTGACAAGGGTTCAAAAAGGTAGGTTGTAAAGGAACAAGCGGACAATTCCCTACTCTCCGGCAAAATGAGCATTACAGAACGTGTGGATATTTATAGGCATGCACTGTGGATGCGATACTCCCTGGTGTGAATTAACGTCCACACGAGTGAGTCCTACGACTATCCGCAGTACTATCCTGAAAATGAGACCAATTCGTATATACCAAGGTAAAAATATGGTTCGGATTCCACTATAAACTGCAGGTACCTTAGTTGCCATTAGCTGTATGGGCTATCAATTAACAGTTGTGTCTAAGAAACATGTCAGCCTTAGTAACTAACAAGACTAAAAAATCCACTCATCCTACACTAATATCCATTCATACTTGGTTTAAAATACCTACTTTGTATGGTCACCACACAAAGTACATGGTGGAAACATTTCATTAAAAAGTATTAAAGTACTAAAAGTATATGTTTGTGGCACTTCCAACTATTTATGAAATAGACCAATATTTTGAAACATTTCAAACACAATGATCGGTACTTCACCACTAAGCATGTTCAGAGGTTGTAATTTTTTTAAATTGACACAATAGGCAGTAAAAAAAGCGTTGTCACTACACAGAGTGATCTTCACTTACAACACGGGGTATAGAAAAGGATTGTTTAAGTTTTTTTAGAACGACGTTTAGGAAAACTCAGAACACTAAGTTGTCCCCTGCCTAGTGTGAGAGAGGCAGGTGCCTTTACACGTATGCGGGCACAACTTGCCTACGTATGGCACCTGTTTAATTGCTTCTAATTAATGGACTTTCCGGCCAAACGCATTACTGTACCAGGGACACCGACTTGTTTGTGTTTCCGTTCAATTAAAATTACCTGTTTCTTTTTGCCAATGCGGACATATTGACCGATTACTGTGCGAATTTATATATTTGGCTATCCAAGGTCATAGTGATGAGCAATTAACAATTTAGGTTCGTTTAGGCCCCTTTTATTCACCGCGGTTTGCCCGCCAGCGGGTACCCGCCGCGGTTTTATAAATGCATGGCCGTAAATGGGTGCTTTTATTCAAATAGGAGCGGTCTCAGAAGTTGCGGGTACCCGCGGCGGTTTGTAAATTCACCGGCTTGCACTTAGAAACCGTCGGCGGGTAGCGGTTCGTATATGCATTGTGTTATATGGGATCGTTTATTCAACGCGGGTGCCCGCCGTCGCTCTCGCATTGCTGCCAACCCAAGTCACCAGTGTCACTCACTACACGTGGTCTAGTCATTCGGCTGTGGGCATTGTCTACTACATACTATAGTCTATAGTATGTATAAATGTTTGGTCGTGTACATAGCTGAACCCCTCACCGTTAAAAACGAATTAATGTCATGTTACGGACATAAATACTGAAAGATTTGTTCTGAACTTATCTATAATAAAAAACATTTAGATTAAACACCACTCTGGTACTATTTGAAACTTTTACAAAGGATTTCTTTTGCTAGAGTGTGTTTTTTGCTAGATTTCAGGCTTAAATAGCAGCCGTTGAAGTGAATCGATGACAGTTCTCAGTTGTAAACACTTGTGTTAGACTGGTTAGATTGAAGGAGTATACATTAAAAAAACAAGGGTTGGCAGCACTGTTACACTATCCACGTGACAGCGGTCGATCGCAGGTGACACATTGGTGCAGCCGGCAACCGCGGTGTTAAGGGGCCTTAATGAGAAATATTTAATTGTAGCTAACACCAGTTAGAGAGTGTAACAGTTTTGAATTTTATTAAAACAATTATCTTCTGTTTAATGTGTTGTTGCCTGCAAACATTGTGTTGGTTAGTCTATGGTTTGTTTAAGTATATGAAATATAATTAAAAAAATAATTTGTTGGTATTGTATTTTAATTAATTTCTAAACGCTGGGCTAGCTAATCATTAGTATAATTGGTAATATCTTTAATAAAAGCAAATTTATTTATGTGGAAAAGTTAACACATGAAATTGAAATAAAAACAAAACAAAACATTTTTTATGTTTTAGTAAAATTCCTAAATGTATTTTTTTTCAAATTAGTCTAAAGTGATACCTTTAGGGTTTGGGATTTGATAATACAGTTATTACTACAGTTTATTTTGTTTTCTGAGTGAGCTTAAGTGCAACTGTAGAAACGTTAAATTTTATTTACTGTGTATTTTCAAGTGTACACTATTTTTTTATGTAAATCAGATAGCAATCCTTTTTTGTATTAAACATGAGTGAGGGACGTTTTGATTTAAACAATATTAAATGCCGTTTATTGATATGGAACTTTTATTCTACTACCGTACAAGTATAATCCGCTCTCTATAAGTCTATTTGTTGGAGACAGAGCAAATAAAATCTGTATAATAATTTTACTGCAAGACTCGAAAAAACGCAAGCATGGAACAACGATTGCAAACTATAAAATTCTACACCTCTAGAAACCTATCACACTATATTTTACCTGAAAACATAACATTTCAAAGGTATCCAAATAGCTGCACATAGCGAGCGAGGCAAACAGTAGGGGAATGCAACACGTTTTTCTCTGATCGAACTAATGGTAAATTCTCCTTTGGACTAGCAACGGAATTGGTGAGCATTCGGTGTTTTAGTTTTATGTTTGTTTGGATTTTAAGGAAACGCGTTTATTTACACACGTAATTGAATACTAAATAAACTACATCAAGAATAGTTTGCGCTGCAAGAGCTATGCTAGATAATACAATTATTTTAAATAGTATTTTAATGGTTAGTCTCCTACTTTGCAGAATTATCATTATTGAAAAAATATTGTTGAAAATCAATCCTAAAGTGGCATATATTAATTGGTTTTAAAAGGTAACAAAATCGTTTTTTTCTTTCCCGCTCTAGTTTTACCTTACAAGACACTCTCCAGATTTTCAACTTAAAACGCAATGCATATGTAACAATTGTGTGAGGCATGTACTCGTAAAAACAGTTGGCAACACTGGCTGTAAATAATCGTACATCAGCTGTTGTTGCTGGCAACCGTGAATGTGGCGACATCGTAAAACATTTGGCTGTTGTTGTAGACCTATTCTATTGATAGTTGAGTAGTAAAATAGTGTGTTTTGCTTTAGTTAGTTGTGTTCCCAGCTTAGTGGCTATCGTATCGGACTTGATGTGGGGGGAAAGGGTTCGACTCCTGTGGTATCCAGAAAACGTGAGGGATTTAGATGGATTTCGCTTGAAAGGAGTTTAAAATCTGTTAATGCAAATGCCCCTGGTGTAGAGTAAAAAAGAATAAAATTAATGAGCGTGTTGTATCAGTAATTAACATTGTTTGTTGAAAATAGCTAAGATAATTTCGTTAATCGATAATGTACTCACACACAAAATATATGCAAAACATGTAAAGCAAGTAGCAATAATTTTTATCCGTGTTGTTTTTACAGGTACACGACCTAGCCTAGCTATTACGTGCAAACTAGTTTGTGCATTAACCAGAAAACTGAATTAGTACATGGTAAACAAATGCGTAAGAAAACGAGACAAAAAGTAATAAAATATTAACAAATACAAGAGGAAATTCCCCTTAGCCTCCATAGGTTACTTGTGGAGGCCAGGGGTGCAGATAAAATCATTAATCACGATCATGCTCTGCTATACTGTAGTTTATAGGTTTATCTTTGTCCAAGGACAAGACAGTTGAACAATCATCATTTGTATAAAACCCATCTGTGTTTGGCAGGATTAGATCTGGGGACCTCGGGGACCGAAGATCCACTCTTCCACTATACCTCACTCCCGATATAGCTTAGAGGTATAATAACGCAGTGTGTAGAATGTTTTCAAGAAACCCCTCTTCTTGAAAACACCCTCATTTAAATTCACAACAGGTGACTCCTTCACTTTCCCCGAGACCTTGTGCCTGACCTGTGTTAACACCCTGTTGTAGGAGAGATGGTCCCGTGGTCGCAGCAGGGAGCGGAGGCGGCGGCGCGACGTGGGGGCGGCGGGTGGCTCGGGGGCGGTAGAAGAGAGCCACAGTACCGACTACGCCGCCGACAACAGCAGCGAGCACAGCAGCTCTGTGACACCTCTCACACAGTCTCCGAGACATCGACATCTCGGGTCTCCACCTCCGGGTGAGTTGTCTTCTTTACATCCTAGGACACTAGGGTCTAACTACTTCAGGCTAGAGGTAGTCCATTGTGGAGTTGTCAGATAAGTAAAGTTCATTGGTGATTGGATAGATTTAAACCCAAGACCTCTGAGACCAAAGCCTCGCAATAGACCATCACGTATCGAAGGCAGTTTTTTTTATCTCCACCTAAGTTTCTTATGTTTTCCACATTTTTGGAAGCTAGGATTTAATACGGAATCGTTTTACGTGTTAAATAAGGCATTTTGGATGCCATACTAAATTATACATCTCATCTATATGGACCAGTTGTAACAAAAATTCTATTCAAATAGGACATAGTAGAATGAGTCCACAGAGTAAACTACTTTCTAAAACAATACTTTCTTCAACAACAACAAAAAGAGCTACTTTCTAAAACAATATTTTCTTAAACAACAACACACAGAGCTAATTTCTAAAAACAATACTCATATTGAACTATCAGGCATAAAAGACCATCATTGAAGACCTTAACATGGTTGAACCTAATAAACCAAACTGCTAGTAAACTACTGCAACAAAGAATTACGTTGCACAGGTATTAAAACAAATTTGCATACAAAAAGATTTAGAGAGGAAACAACATTTGTAAATGCAAGTTGAAACAATTATGAAAGAACAAAACAGTTTGTGAAGCTATCGTTTAATACTGAAGTACTCACTCCGTCTGAATGGACCAGGTGAAGCCAACCTTTTTCTCAAAGAGAACATTAAAGTAACCTCTTACAGTGGTGTGCTTTTATTGATGTAATACTTTCCATAATTATTTTGTAAGCCAATTAGTTTTAGTCGTAAGTCCATAAAGCTCTAACTTTGCTTTTGGTAACGAACTAAAAAAATACAACATTTTATTTTCACAACTAAAACAAATGAAATCCGAAATGTAAAAGTAAAATGTTTCGTTTTTAAAATAAAAATGGTGAACTAACTTATGATTTCAAAGAGAAATTAGAATCTAACTGTAAAAGTATACTTGTTTCTGTTGTTTGAGAACTAGAGAACTTGAGTATAAATTAAATTAAGAGCTACATACGACATAAAGACTTGTTCTAATTAAAGTTGCAAATCAAATTAACTGTACATTCTTGTACCAAACACCTTTGAAACTGCACCGCGTTAAAAATGTACGTCTCCAGGAGAGTTAAGGATTTCCAGCACTTTCGACTTTCTTCGAATCCATTATTCATTTTCCTGACTTTGTTTTCCCAACTAGTGTCTCTTCAACTTCGACTTTGAAATCAAAGTGTTTTGTCTCCTAGTAGAGTATGTTTTACACCTTCTAAACGTTGTTCATTTTATAAAAGAAATACCCCCGCCGCAGCAAACCTGCCGACTAAGCAAATTTCCATTTGTCTGAATTGATTTTCAGTTAAATATATTTTAATAACATTAGGTTTAACGAGTACCTAGGTTTGCTGCTACAAGGAAACTAATAAAGTGTGTTTTTGAGTAAAATATTGATAGCTTAGTACAAAATAAATAAATTTGCCAAGTTTGATCAAAATATATCCATAAACAAGCAAACTACAACATTTGACAATATTCTCCATAAGAATAACATGGGAATTTTAAATTTACAATTTTTTTAATTTTCTCCGTTACTAATAATCGAACAAAAATACTTTTATATACTAAATTATTTGTTTTTTTAAGCTCTTTAAAAAGGTCTAAAGAGAAATCGGGAAATTTTGTGTTTTGAGGGTCAAAAGTGAGAAAAACCAATTTTTACCCCATAAAACCCCCCGTAAAGCCCCGTTCCCATGGTCCGATCGTGCTGGTTCGCGAACTCATTCAAGTTTATTCCGCTTTACACCTTTAAACCAAGTTTCATCAAAATCGGACAAAAATTACTCAAGTTATCGCGTTCACGGACGTATATATATATATATATATATATATATGTCTATATATATATATATACATATATAAAAATTTGAACGAATGGTGTTTTTGGCCTCTGGGGACATCAAAATGAAAAAGTAAATCGGTCCCGGGTCTAGGTCTTACCGTGCCACCTACGGTAATAGCTACTTCCCTATAGGGAAATTCGCTAATAATCGACGATTTGATATTTCTATTGACAGTGCTAAAAACCTACTTCAAAGTTTGATAATGTGTACTATTATTTTGTTAACTGATTATTATTCAACTGTCACAAAATTAGATTAGAACCAGTTTTTAATTTTTGTGTCTGTTTATTTTTTTATTTGATTTTTAAGTTCTTAAATCAAAGTAGTTTAAAATTTTAATCTATATATACCTAATTAAATTAAGTTAGTTGCATATTTTAAGGGCAGATTAATTTCAAAAACAAAAACTGATCTTTGTTTGACTATTTCTTCATTTATTTCTGTAGCTAATTCAATTCTTAAAACTAATCGTTCATAAATATGTTAGGCAGCGTTCAAATTACCTAAGGCGTTTAAAAAATTTAACCAATCACAGTTACTAATATAGTCTTGATTGTTGCTCTAATATTCACAACAAAGGCTGCTACAATTAATTGTGATATCTGGCGCCACCTAAGACATAAAAACCGACAGAGACATGGTTTGTTCCAGTTTTCTTATGCCGAAATTTAAAATACTAAAAACTGTATTAATTCCTTTTTATTATTGCAATAGATCCAAAAAAAACTCTCTTCATCGGTATGGCAATATCCAACTGAACGTAATATTCAAAACTGCAGTAGTAGAACATAACCTCATTCAGTGCAGCTGTTTCCACCATTGTGTTATTTGTAGACCTTACACTGACTCTACTCCATCGACTTGTGGTGGCATTGTTTCATGAAAAAAATGTGGTGAGAATTCATTTAGATAAAACGTACATGTTTTAATAGTACTGCTAACATATTAATTTTATTTTGAATTTTAAATTGGTGATATTGCTTGTGTTTCTTAGTAAATTTAATACGAGTTCTGTGGGATTGAAACGATTTAGAAAATAGCTCCAGTTAAAGGCTATATAATCGTATTACTATTCGAATTTTTTTTTCTTTTACATTTTTTCTAAATTCACTAACTAAAATAAATCAATCTCTATCTATATCTATAAAAGAGGAACTATGTATGTATATATATTTATATATTTATATATATATATATACTGTATTTAGCATTAGTCATGATTTGAAGTAGTGCCACAGTGTTTCTACAGAGTGCAGCATAGAAAACTATTTTACTTTTGAATAAGTCCAAATGTATTAAACCCCAATCGCAGCACACCTGTGCACTTAACAACGTTTAAATTCTCCAATGTGAAATATTAAAACATAAAAACCTTTATCAAAGTATTATAAACAATAAAAGGGATGACTTTTTAAAATTTATGACAACAGCTAATTTGCAACCAAAAGGTGAGTGAGCGTAGCGAACGAACATCAACCTGGAGGCGAGTTAGCGTAGCGAACGAGCTAACCTGAAAACAAGTGAGCACAGCGAACGAGCTCCAACCCAAAGGTGAGTGAGCGTAGTGAACGAATTTCAGCCGGGACATGATTGAGCCATGCGAATACTTATGAAGTTAAACGGTACAGCTAGTCAACAATGTTTGGAATTTGATGTTTATACATCTCTATGTTTTAATTACAAATCTCTTATAGGTTGGCAGATTAATATCCATATGTGTTTTCTGTCTTCGAACGACCGAGCAGATTAAATTATTGTTCATATCGATAGTAATAACTTCTTGTTTAAAAATTATACATCTTAAATCGAGTTGCAGTTCGACTAAGCATGTAGTCCTTAATCGTTATAGTTTGCTTGGCAGTCAAGTTTAGGTTAAATTAAACCATATAATCTTTGACTACCCAGAAGAATATGACCCTTTTATCTAGGTTTACTGCAAGAAAATGTCAAGCATTAAATTTACCAGCTAACCCACATACCCACTATAAGAACCTTCCAAAATTAGGGAGTAGTAACTATTATCATCGTTTATTTTATTCCACATTCTCAATATATCTAGGATTTTAATTTTTGTATTACAGCACTTTTAATGTCAAAGTTCCTTTTTTATCAAATAAGTGAGGGATTAAACTGGGTAACCTAGAATGAATAACTAACCCCTTTTGCTGGCTTTATGGGTTTTTAGAGTATACGCTGTATGTATTTATATTTATACATAGGCCTTGTGGTAAAACATTGATATTTTTGTAGATTTAGGGTTTAAAAATTTCAAGGTGTATTTTGCTAATAGTTGAATTAGAAATAAACTCCCATAACGAAACTCAAGGTTATTTTGTGGATCTTTCAATATTTCTTATCCTAGTTTAGTTTAATTTTGTTTGGGGCCAGTTGAGTGTTTAAAAAGGAAATTCTAAGGACCGTATCCGAATTGAGTTCTATACTTTCGTTAATTAAGTAGGCCTAAATATCACAATAAAATTGTTATAAGCGTAGAGTTTTCAATATTACCTTAACTTATATTCAGTTTCAAAAAAGTCCAATGGTAATCTATACTCGTTTATTGGTAAATCAAACGAATATTACTCAACATTCATTAACAATTGAAAATGTACTGGTAACACATTAACATTAAAATGTACTCATCCATTACGCCCCAATGAACCTTTCCCAATGATGTTTTAGAATTAGTTTTTATTATGGTGATTTACTAGTGAATTAACTGTTTCGATTGAAACCAATAATAGAAACTGGGTGAATTGTTTCCTAAATCCTTCCAAGATCAAGGCCGACCGTTCCACATAGTTTATTGCTAGTTTATCGTCTCCAGCCAACGTCACTCGGCGCTTTGCCAGCTGTTTATTGTCAGCTGTTTGTGCTATTTACTAATTGTTAGTTTGTGTGTGTAAATATTTTGACTACAGTTTACACTATCGAAATGCAAAAATTCCATTGACATGTTAATGTTTTAGCCAGTTTTGAAATTAAAAGAAACTTGGCTTAAGTGATCCAATAACAGTTTGTGGATGGAAAATCCGTGTTTTTTATCACTGAATTCTCGTTCATTGAATACTGAAAGAGTCTCTTTACTTAAGTAACTATTATGCCATAAACAAAATTAGTTTGGAAAAATATTAAGATAAAATATAAATTCAATAATATCGCAGTTTATAACAGGGGTTCGCTTTGAGTTGGTCTATGATGGGATGTCTACTTTGGTATTTAAAACGATGATTTTATATTTGTGGGATATTTGATGAAAAATGTATGAGGAATTGGTTTTGATATTTAGAAAAAATAATTTTAGTTAGGCCTAAAAATTATTTTGAAATTTATTTTCAGTATATTCTTACATATTATTACATTATTACTCGATAAGACTTACTAAAGCATTTCAACTAATTTTAATCCAAGCGCCAGCTCAAAGTAAACATATTGTCCTTATGTTGTTTGATAATTGAGTAGTTTTTACTAAAAGACCTCCTTTTTATGGCATAAAAAGAGTTGTATTTTTTTAATCCCACGATTTTACCAAACATCATAAATGTATTTTAATTATATTAGCTAAATGAAGCTAATTAATTTTATTAGTACAGCTTAAACAATATTTATGTTTACAATTTAGTAACATAGACAACATAATTTTCACGCTAAGGATATTAGGTGGGTAGGCTTTATAGTTAATTATTTTGAGCTCTATAGTATTTCATGAGATTATGTGTGAGTACAATAATACAGAAAGATTGTACATTCTTTGAATATTGCGAGACTTATTCCTCTAAACGGTGTTGAGTAGTCGAGTCAGTAGGGCAGTCACAGAGAGTGTGGTAGACAACGCTATGATCGACATACCCAAGAGATATCATGGTTTCGTGTCTAGGAAGCCGACTCTAACAGTTTTAAATCCAATTCATTATTATACTCTATCAGCTCTTCCCTCGTGTAGCTACGTGGAACATAAGTCTATGTAAGCATGCAATGTCAGTGTTAAAACGTAACTTACATTTCAAAAATAAACAAAATACTACACCCATATTTTTAGAGTTGCTGACATAGACGAAGAGTCTATTTCATTTCGCGTTTTTATTCACAACACAAAGACACCGTTGTTAATTTCGTAGCTAGTAACAAATGGTAAAAACTTTTGCCTCTATTGTTTCGCTCATGTATTTGTTTCTGACGAGAAAAGAGATGAAACAAGAACAGCATCGCACGAGTGAACAAACAAAGATGAATCAAAGTTGACCTTTCTGCTGCGATCCATCGGGAGCAACTCAGTTTCTGACTCTGTGTCGAATAATTAAACAGCTGATTTTTATTTCAGCGAATTTCCCCTGAAGGGAATAAGATATTATGTACTATTGGCTATACTGGCGCTTTGCT
Organism: Macrosteles quadrilineatus; assembly: GCF_028750875.1. Taxonomy (NCBI): domain Eukaryota; kingdom Metazoa; phylum Arthropoda; class Insecta; order Hemiptera; family Cicadellidae; genus Macrosteles; species Macrosteles quadrilineatus. The sequence goes on along the minus strand of NW_026542599.1, from coordinate 77,969,000 downwards.
TGAGTGCACAACCACAAAAGTAAAACAACCCTAGTCCTATATTTTAGTTGTAGTATTACCTATTAAAATTGAAGATTACGAGTATCTATTGCAGATTTTGAGCACATTACTGTCCTTTGTGTAATAAAATTTTCATACTATCCACACTAGTGAAATTTGCATGAAAATAATCACAAACATTTTTCAGTGGAAATTTTTACACCCCATGAATGTTTTTTTTACAAATGCTAGACGGATAGCCGCAAACAGAATTTTATTCAATTTTGTAATTGTTATTAGAAATCTTCTTTGTTATAATTTTATTGTGCTTTGACCTTAAAACCAGAATATGCCTCTAAATAGTCTAGTCACTTAAGTCAACCGTTTTATAATGGTATGTAAGTTCTAAATGGTATGAACAAATTGAATAACATATTGACAACTGTACTAGATGCCTACTAAAATGTGGGTTACTAATCATAGTATTATTTAAGAAATGTTATTTCCAAAGTTTAGAATTTACAGACGTTGATGGGTCCAATGGTGTTTTACCTTTCCATTCTAATTTATTTAGACACTGTGCTAAGAAATAATGACCATTGAAAAGAAAATGCAACACTTTTGAGAAAAAGTTTAACGTACCTAGTGTGGACTAAAGTGGGCGCAATCTAAACAACCACATTATGAGGATTATATTTTGGATATTATAAATTGATAACCCAATTTTAACCTTTTTAACGCCATATTTTGTCAATTATTTTTAAATATGAATACTAAAATGAGCATAACATATACACATAAGTTCTGCTACGTATGTTGAGACCAGGGTTTAAGTAGAAAATGGTCACGTTTTTCTTGGTGAAAGATCTGAGTGTAGTTAATGAGCTTTCGTGCTAAGTCTGAAAGTCCTTCACGTTAAGGCGAGTTTTGAGCAAACTCAACTTCAAAAGCACCTTTGAAACTAACTCTGAAATAAGTTCGTCTCCCTAAATTATATGATAGCGAGATAAGTTAAAAATAAAATTTAAGCAATACATTTAAGAACGTACATAAAATGTACGTATGAAATATCTGTAGCCCATATATATATATATATATATATATATATATATATAACATTTTAACTTGTTATTGTTCTTAGCTCGTTTGCAAAGTTTAAGGATTATTTACAGGCCTTGTTATTAATACAAAAATTACTTAGGTTTGATTGGCAAGGTATCATTGTTTAAGTCAGAAACGTGCTTAAAAGGATAACGCTCTATAATTATGTTTAATTCGTTTACCTGTTTTATTCTGGTACAAATGTAAAGATCTTCTTGAATTAAGCAGAAAATACCCTTTTTGACTGATTTACTAGAAGCATATCATTAGCAAAAAGACCTACACCATTGAAGTTTTTAGGGTTTCTTCTAGAATGTGTACCAATTTACTTGCTAACAGAGAGATCAATTTGGCAATTTTATTTGTAAAATGTTAGCTAACGTAAGAAAATAATAAAATCATAATTAATATCAATATTGTAGGGTATAATTACTCTTTATACATAACAAACTACACAATTTTAAATTACAAAGTAATAGAAGTAAGAACAATGCATATTGTGAATAATCTGAATTAAATAATCGTAAATCCGTGTTTTCTAGTCCACGCCAATTTTACTCTCTGCTTGAGTTGTTTTTTTGCAAATATTGCAAGTGGTTACGTCAGCCATTTAGACCAAATAGCAGAGACAAATCTCTGGCGGGTTGGTCATTTGTTTCACCAGTGCTGTAACTTAAAACGAACTCACATACATCTAGTAAGCTCGTATCTAGTAAGTTCGTAGCTAGATCTATGTATTGATAGGCAAGCATGTTTGTTCTTCAAGACATTTTTTCTCTGCTCGTGTGCATCTTATTTGACCTATGCAAATGGTATTAAATTTACCATAACGTTACCAAAGTTATACATAACCTAACTTGCCTAGGAGTTTTGTCTAATTATTACGATTTAAATAAGAGCTATTTAACCCTTTTAGTTGTTAAATAATGTTTGAGCACAATGTTAAACTTACTTCATCATAACATCATAAGAAATGTGGAAAATAAACGTACTTTTTTACAGTTTTATAATTATTAGATAAATCAAAAATTGGACATGGCTAGACCTTAAGAGAGAGTGTTTATCAAAACATTAAAATTTACATTACGTCGTTTTCTCATTTAATCTACAGTATTGATGCGTAGGGGAGCGAGCTGGTCTAGTAACAGAGTGCAGACCTCGGTCCCAGATATCGTAGGTTCAAATCCCACCAATCATTAATGGATTTATTTGTATGCTAGTACAACGAGCCCTTCTAGACTTAGCCAGAAGTAATGTTGGAAATAGATTCGGAGCAAAAAAAATTACTGTTGTACTGACAAATGAAGGAAAGTTTGACGTTACATTATATTCCACATACAATATTTATACTGTGTATAAAGTATACCCCCCCTTATCCTTTGTATAGGTACTACACCTTATGACTGCGCTTCCTCAGCTATTGACTTGTGTTGGAGGTAACACAATCTTGACGCTGTTTTCGTTACATCGATCTCTGAAAGTGTTTTCATATTCCCTTGAATAAGCTGAGAACTTTTTAAAAGTCGTTCATGTATCTTACTCTTCTGGTTGAGAAATACGCTATATAGTGCAAGTAAAATTTTGGATTATACTGTTAGCAGTTCTGCATTTGCTGACTTAAAAAATAAAGTCCTAAAGTCCACCCCAATAGACTTTTTTCCCACTCAGGACTTTAACGACTCCTTCATATAAGATACACTATCATGTAAGGTATATATTTTCGTGTAATTATTTATTATTTATCATAAAGGGACAAAATTAACACTTCCCATGAAGTAATAATGTATAGTTAGTAATGAATAATAATCAGTTATTTATTTTGAGCTGGTTTTGGTTGAAGGAAATAACTATTATTTAAAACTTAACCGGTTTAAACTGGTATGTTACAGGGGTAAGGAATGAATTATTAAATACCTACACATATTCTAAAAAAAAACATTAAATTTGTCATAAACCAGCAGAATCAGTTGTGCATTGTAAATACAAAATATTCAGTATATTGCTTTGAATGGCAGAATAGCATGTAATAAATAAATACAAAATAATAAAAAGGCCTTTATTTGCAAGCGAGTTTCATGTACATGATTTTCAAACTTACTCAAGTCAAATTACCACTAAACTATCTTATATATACACGAATGTATTTAGCTTATATATATACAAACACTTATAATAATACTACAAATTGGCTATAACAGGAAGTTATTAATTTTACGAGACCAGGCACCGATGCAGGCATAAGTATACTTATAACCCTTTCCTCCTAGACCCCTTCTTTTATTAGACAAATTTGATAAAAATAGAAATATGCAATGATTACAATACCAAAACACCCTCTGTTTTGAAATAAATCAAAATTGATTCATAGTAAAATAATAATTCAATTCAAATAATTTAATAACGTATTAACTTTAAAAGCTAATATTACACATTCTAATTAATAGAAACAGTATGTTTATGCTATGCACGAGGGTCTGCAAAATTATACTATAATAATGCATACGTCGATTTAACAAGTATTTTAATAACTATATTTCATTTTTTATAATGTGGCTAGTAACATACAACTTTCTCTTTGACGGGTTTCTAGTTCTCAGACCCTTTTAGAAGATGACGTCCCCAGGTGAACTCTCTTACGCACTTTACGAATGGAGTTTCCTTATGAAAGTGCATCCGTGTACATTGACAGTTCATGTAATAACGTTGACATTACCAAAAATATGTAGCCCATGTGATATTATTTTATAAACGTATATAAATTCTTAAAAACTTAACACATGCATTAACAGCGTACTTGTGTTCAATAATATATTTAAAATAATGAGGTCTCCCTGAAATAACAACATATAAGAACTGAAATATTATATTAGTATGCCATCCTATACATCTTTTAATTTTATTGAGTAGCCTAATATAAAATCTACGAATATAATTTTATTTGTTTTGTAACTTTGACGTCAAACTTCTTCGAATAGTCAAATCAACTGGCTCACCCATCACTAAATATTGCACGTTGTAAGTAAAACAGTTGTGAAATACTATATTTGGTCACATACAATATTGAAATTCTCATACATGACAATGAGTTTGCAGTAAACTATACAAGACTCGGTCAAACGATAATTTGGGTTTCCAATCAAAACCGGTCGCCGTCAGCCATCTCTCATAGTAGATTATACCCACTGTTAAAGATTAGAGTTTAAATTCCTATTTATATATATTTTCATGAGTAGAGTACGTATTCATTATGTGTCAAGGTATAATAAAATATTTTCTATACATTAACTTGAATCTAATTATAGTGACATCAAATCAAGCAACACAAATTGACAAATAAATGTTATTTAATATTACGATTTTAAAAAATATATAGGTGTATCAAAACTACAATAGAACGCAACATTATTGAAAAGAACAAATTCCCGTCAGACAAAATATTTGTATATTGCTAAAACTCTAAAACTGCTAAAAATATAATATTCAGGGTGCTCTCTGCTCAGTTGTACTTTATTGTTGACTACAATAATTTGACTATAGGAAACTTAAATAATATATTATCAAATTGTTCCTTTTTGTTGTAATTGGATTTGGTTTGTTGGTTTCTAGAAAAAAATAAGCAATGTGCACCATCCAAACACACTTGTTATACTTAGCTGCATTCAAAAGAGATGGAAGAATGAACACACCATGAAATTAAGAGCTAAAACAGTTCCAGGCAAGTACACACACACCCCAACATCTCCGTCGTTGTTTCAGGCGCCTTGCTATGGACCAATGTTGAACCCCCTTTTCTCTTATTTCCCACTCTGGATACGATTTGGCTTGGTTCACTTTTTTATCTTATATCTCTAACCGAAGGTCTTCCTCTTTCTTTGCAATTTGCTTTCCTTTTCTGCACTGCGCACAGAATATACTTTACGTCTAATCCCTTGCTAATATCTATACCGAAGAATGTAAGATTTTTTCCTGAATTCTGGTAACATGACTGGCATGTCAAAAATAAGCAATCAAATTCCTGCATTCAATCAAAAGAGTGTAATAATATTTTCATGTAGTACTTTCTATAAAAAGCCGATTCGGTAGTACGGGAAAAGGCTTTAAGATATCGTCACCATCCATTTATTTTAAATAGTTATCGCTGTTGAAAGTTGTATTTATATTACCTTCTACAATGCTTCCAATACCAACAACCAAAAGGTTCCCGTGAAAATGTTTTATGGATTTTGGGCAAGGACAAGGATTTACAGCCTAAAAAATAATTATGTATTTATTCAATTTAGAGCCAGATTCGTAACAGTTCTGGGAAATATAAAATATTAATTACAAATCAAATGTAAATCATTGCTTTGCAGAACTTTAACAATATGTTTAATGAAAACGTTAAAGAAAAAATTCTTACTATTTCGGCACAGAACATTGCATATGTAAGCGGATGAAAGCGAAGTACTTTACATACCTGAGGGACGCGAGCTATTTACACGGAAGGTTAAAAACGAAAGTGATGTAAAGATCACGTTACTCCTTCATGGCTTTTGATTGCTTGCAAAGCAGGATAAAAGAGAAACTTTATAGCCTTGAGCTATATAGGAGTTGATCCATTATCAGCTCTCAGTGAATAAAAAATATATATTACAAAAATACTCCTGTTTGGTTGCTACAGAATCCTCTAGATTACATATCCTTCATGAAATTTATACGTTGATAAAATAGGGTGCGTATTTGTAAGCAGAGTTTATTGAAGAATTAGTGGTAAATTGTTTAAATATTGACATTTTTTTACGATCAGCTATTTTTGGACAGAATTGTTATTTACAATTAAGTAATCAAGTTTGGTATGGCTTTTCCCAATTAAGATTTTTCAGATTTTCTCATGATCGACCCGGTTAAATACGGACTACCGAACATTACAACTTTAAACGACTATACATTTATAGGAAACAGCATTATTAATTTTTTAATTCAACGTTGTATAATATTTTGGATTAAAGTTGTGTGGCTTAACAGTCAAATGATTCGATTGAATTAGAGGTAATATATTTTTATAAAAAAGAGAGGTTGTTTATTTAGACTCTATACATCCCATATTATTGCATTAATTTAATAATTTAATATCTAAAACACTAATATTGTACTAACCATACAAATCAATAAAATAGCTTTATAAAAAACTAATATCAAAAAGTTAGCAAAATAAAATAAAAATATGATCCAAATATTCTATGAAATTGTTAATTGTGTACTTTTGGTACGAGCAATAACCATTAATATTGTATCGAAAAACTGTACACTGACTTTTTTTTATCTAGACAGTACAGTAGCAAATAACAATTTTATAGGAAAGGTTTTCGGAAGTATAAGTTTAATTTTGCTCCCTAATGTTTTTTCTATATAATGTGAGAATATGAATAGATACGTTTGTATAATATTTCAAGTATAAGCTGACAAGAGTCCATGAGATTGATGATTAATTATAATAACTTCAACAGTTAAATATACTTTGGAAATATAGGAAAATAAAAAAGGAATAGCTTTACCCACACTTTTCAACAGCCCAACATGTGTATTTTTTTATGCAAAAAATTATAAAAGTAAAATATTTTAAAACTGTAACAAAAAAAACGAGTATTAACAATTTCCGTAGAGCTGAACCAATTTTCTAGTATCAATAACATAGTGATAGAACAGTAAGGACTGATTACATAGTAGTTTTAAACGCTCTACCTGACCTATGGAGGATAAAGCAACATCCCCTATTCCGTAAGCAAAACAACAACATTGCCACACTCTTGAGATAGTGGATTAAAAACCCCAAACGGCAAAACCTCAAATAATTTTCAAGACATAAAATAAAATAGGAACCTCTCAAGCATGCATAGACCAATTTCCTCATTGGATGGACGGATTAGTCATCTAGGCCTATATATATTTCATACATTTTAGCGAATTTCCCTATAGGGAAGTAGCTATTACCGTAGGTCTCATGGTAAGACCTAGGCCCGGGACCGATTTACTTTTTCATTTTGATGTCCCCAGAGGCCAAAAAAACCATTCGTTCAAATTTTTATATATCTATATATAGATATATATATATATATATATATATATGTGTCCATCCGCACGATAACTTGAGTAATTTTTGTCCGATTTTGATCAAATTTGGTTTGAAGGTGTAAGGCGGGATAAACTTGAACGAGTTCGCGAACCAGCATGATCGGACTATGGGAACGGGGGTTTACAGGGGGTTTTATGGGGTAAAAATAGGTTTTTCCCATTTTTGACCCAAAAAACATAAAATTTAGCAATTTCTTTCCAAACCATTTTGTAGACCTTAAAAAAACAAATAATTTAGTATATTGAAGTGTTACTATGCGCCTAATGGTTACGGAGAAAATTCCCAAAACATTTAAATTTTAAATTCCCATGTTATTCTTATGGAGAACAAGTAAACTGTTGTAGTTTGCTTGTTTATGAACATATTTTGATCAAATTTGGAAAATATTTTTATTTCTTACTAACTATTAACATTTTACAAAAAAAATAAGTTTTACCCTCCCTGATGCAGCAAACCTAAGTACCTGTTAAACTAATTCTATTTAAATAGGAAATAAATGTTCAATTTTTAAGTAGACATTTTAGTGTAAATCCAATCAGGCAAATGGAAATTCGCTTAGTCTGCAGGTTTGCTGCGGCGGGGGTATTTAAATTACAAATTATACAGATTTAATCGTTTAAATTTTGTTTAAAAACAATAACCAAACAATTTAACTTCTTAATTAAAATATTCACTCGTTTAAACCGATATAACTGAACGCAGGAGTAGGACGCAGGGTTAGTTTGTATAGGTCAAATGGTTGCAGCCAGCAAACTGAAAACTAGGACAGCCCTTAAATGACTAGGCAAACCCTTTATGTCATCCCTTGATGGGCGTTAGAGCTTATGCTCACAACAAAATATCCTCTTGAAGTTATAATATATTTTTTATAGCTATTATGTAAGTAAACTACTACTGTAACTTACATGTTCTATAATAACATACTTAAAGACAGCCAATAAAACTACGTCAAAATTTCCTACTCCACCATTAGTATATTACTACTATTAAATTAAAAGTGTGTATACAAAATACAATAATGTTTTACACCGACTTTTATTTTAATATACGTCACAATGTGCGCTACAAGGATAAGCCATAGGTAAATAGTGACAACAGTAAGTTATATTTCTATCAAATCACTGGATATTATTTATCTAATATTCCCGATTCCTCTCTACAAAACCTTGACCAATCTATGATGTTAGTCTAATTAAAGGTTATTTTATGTATCTTAGTCATGATTAGGTATGTCGATGGGTATTGGATATAGGGTAGAGACTGTAGATACCGCGGCGCTGCGTAGCAATACAGAGACATGCGTGTACTGCGGGTGTTGCGGTCCAGTAAATGTCACGGCGCTAGCCCATGACACTGGCAAAACATGTCGACACACAGATTTCAGATTCAGGAATCAGCCTCGAATACTTTTCCTTATACAAACTATAAACAAACAATCCTTCAAATGCATTCTCTCAAATAAAACGTGAAAGGTGCACAATTTAAATACGACACAATGCAAATATCACCGAAGAGAATGTTATGGGTTCTTCTCCGAGCCTGATTTGAATATAATTCGTCCAGGGAGCTCTGTGAAGGGTGGAAATCTAGGTTGCAACTCCAAAGCGTCCAGAGCAGACTTAAATCATCCCCTAATCGATGTGACTGTTCCTACTGTAACAGGGGTTACAACATCCGACGGATATTCACATGGGAGCAATAAACTTGTTAGATTCGAATGAAGTTTGTTTGTTACACATTTAGTTTCCTGTTACAACGATTACGAACATTACAAAATACATTTATTAAACTCTAATTACCTCCTGTACTTCATTCGATTTAATGTTGCAATTATGTGGCGTTCTAAGGGTTCAAAGAATTACATTTTACTAGATAACCTGTTGCTCGAAATCGAGCAAAACTGAAACTTGTATAAAAAAATAAACATAAAACATAAACAGCAAGACCTTAATCAAAGAGTCACTCTAAAATAATTTATATGACTGATTATAGAAATATAAAAATATTATGATGTAAAAAAAATTTAAAAGCAATCTACAATATTTAAATTTACTTTCATTCTCATACATTCTCTCTGCTTTGGTTATCTCTTATGTACAGTAGGCGCGTGCACTCTATGAGAACGTAGATGTCAACCACACACTGTAAAGTGAGCTTTTGACCTAATGTAGCTCAATTCCTCTCTTGACGCCAACCATCGCTACTCTTATTCTAGCATTGTTGTGTTCTGTTTTAGGCGTATTTAAATTAGGGGCCCCAACCCAAGTCTCCGGTTGGGAACATAAGAGGGTAATTAAGTGGATCTAACGACGGATCTATAATGGATACGCGTTTAACATTATTAGTGTTAGAAAAAACTATACGATTTATTTGGCCAGATAGTGCTTTGTTTTCAGCTTAAAAAATTGCTGCGAAACAATGTAGTGAGGGAAGACACTTCTTCTGTCTCTTATTATGTACATAAGAATCTCACTTGACTCCTCGGAGCTCTCGTCCCTACATAATGTCTGCCACAGTCTTCAAAGATTTGAAAATGGGTGTTTTGGAGTTGTTTTTGAGTGTTAATATGCCCTATTTCCCGCATATTTTTTCATTGCATTTTTTTATGGTGCTTAGTTCTCCTTTGGGTTCTAGTGACATTGTCGTACTTACTTATATATCTGTGCGTATTCAAGATCATCACTTTCTTGAGGAATTAGAGGACCCACTCGGTGGTAAGACGTGTCACGGATCTTAAAATTGTAGATCCCCTGTGGAACTTTCTCATCTTAATGAGCTTTGGAGCTGACCATGGTAAAGGCAGAACTGAATTGACGAACTTTATCAAAATAATTTCTGGATATAAGTCTCACAGTCCTATTTTTAGATTGGGAGTTTCCAATAAGAACCCGAAGTTTTAAGTCCTGCAGTCTGTGGTTAACCTTAAAAACTATTTCAAATTACGTCCATATGTTATTTGTAAACAAAGGGAAATGAGTTTGATCAAATGTCAACAGATAGCACCGCCTTCCAAACTTTAGCCCTTAAGTGTACTTAAGTGGTGCCATTTCTAAATATTCTGAGACGTATTTGCACATCTAAACGAAAATACCTTTAATTTGACACCTCAAACTTTAAAATCCGTCAAACCGTTATCGAGTTATGCCTGTGAAAAGAAAACTGCTTGCGTATTAATATACAGGGTGTCCCGGAACTCTCTACCAATATTTTGGGGCATTGCTCCTGGGTAAGAGACATACCTAAATATCATATTTAAATTGTCCGGAAGTCCTTAGTTACTCACACAGCCACCATTTTGTTTTTTCAGTTATTATTATTTTTTTTTTTGAATGGTTAAACATACGAAATTGAAACTTTGCACAAACAGTTATGACAACTAGACAAAGCTACCATAAAATTATGACGATTATTCCAATTCATAAAACAAAATGGCGGCCATGTAAAATTTTGTTTCTTAAATAACTCAAAAACCGTTGGTTTTACAAAAGTTTTACAAGAATAACTTTTTTAAGGCAATTTTAATACAAATCGATTGACACCGATAGATAGTTTTTAATATTGGACGAGTATTAACTGAGATATGGTGATTTTAGTGAAACGTGACAGCTTTCAGCATGCGCTCCAACTAACCTTCAAAGGTCACGTATCACTAAAATGCCATATCTCAGTTAATACTCGTCCAATATTAAAAACTAAGGTGTCAATCGATTTGTATTAAAATTGCCTTAAAAAAGTTATCCTTGTAAAACCTTTGTAAAACCGACGGTTTTCGAGTTATTCAAGAAACAACATTTTAAATGGCCGCCATTTTGTTTTATGAATTGGAAAAATCTTCATAATTTTTTGGTAGCTTTGTCTACTTGTCATAAATGTTTGTGCAAAGTTTCAATTTCGTAAGTTTAACCGTTCTTTAGAAAAAATGAACAACTGAAAAAAAAACAAAATGGCGGGTGTGTGAGTAACTTAGGACTTCCAGACAATTTTAATATGACATTTAGGTGTGTTTCTTACCCAGGAGCAATGCCCTAAAATATTGGTAGATAGTTCCGGTACACCCTGTATAGATACTATGATTTAGCATGGAAAGTACTTATATACGATGAACACTTTTATATTAGAACGCCTTACCTTACGTCAACAAATTCAATAAAAAATACAAATGTTGAACATTTTCAACTAACCCTAGCCATTTTACACTTTTAAATATTTATTTCAAGCGCTTACCCAATTTATAACGGATTTATAACGGACACGTAGGAAAGATTCCTTTTTATCTATTCTATTATAAGTCTCTAACATTATCATGTTGACCACAAGCTACCAATATGAACTTAACTTTCGATTCAACATAGATACATCGCCATAAAGAATCGCCTATCTGAAGGGACTGATACATTTTAGATGAGAGTTTCTTTTAATCATGAACCTAAAATTAATTAGTTGTTGAGTGACCTTAATACTATTATTTGCATCCCTATCTCTGAAAACGTTCTTGGATGTTCTCAGGACTTAATGAGGAAGTTATCCCACAAACATTACAAGTTTATTACCAATTACACATCTTAAGGGAATATGACCCTCAGAATGACTTGTTGAACCTGAAAACGCCATAAAAGTTAACTTAATGATTCCTAAATAACATTTTAAGGGCTCTTTTATAACATTGTATACTTAATGTGTGAGTTTTGCATCATATTAGTTACAATTGTTTTTATATGTGTTGCTCTAACAGATTTTATGGTCTTAAAAATGAAGATTGGCATTATCACCTGCCATTAAACACGTTGGCATTTCGGTTTTAGATGTTTTTTTGAAATCTATACTGACCAACGACAGTACATTGTGGGGATTTAATGTCAGAAACGTGTTATATCTTATAACGCCAAGGATTTGCCTGAATGGCACAACATTTAGAAAAGAACATTGCTAAAAATACGTTTTCGAAAACAAAACCTCTTGTTCTATACTTTTACTTAACTGTTCGCTATTTTTTTCTCAGATTAAATACATACATACATGCATACATACATCGATACACTCCTAATGAAAAATATTTTAAGGATATTATAAGACATAAGATACAATATTGCCTTATTTATTCATGAATAAATGCTACCTTATATTTTTTTACATAGTTGTACAAGAATCTCGTTCAAAACTCCACACTTAATGTGTAGGGATCAGAGTTACATCGACTACATAAGTATGCAACTTTATTTGTAATGGAAATGTGGCATTTATTTTTCATATTACTATTGACAGGACCAATCCTTCCAAAAGAGAAACAGTCAATGCAGTTAGTCTATTTACCAGTGTGAGTATTTGCCTTCCTTCCACCCCGATTTTCACTCCTCTTCATTAGGAAAACTTGGTTCAACGAAATTCGTCCACCACTCACCAGCATGTAAAAACACTTGTAGGTATACAACGGGTACAATAAGGCAGGGGGATCTTTTCTTGGGTCTGACTTAGGGGAGGTACGATTGAGGCATTAGTTCAAAATTCCTCCGTGAACAGCGCTGTAGTAGAGAGCACTTTGGCAATGAAGGTTTACTAATCGCAAAAATAGTTCTGTTCATAAAATAAAATTATAAATGCCTACAATTCAATTTTATTATTTTTTAACTATCATAACCTAACCGAACTAACCAAACTTGATGATAATGACCTAATAGGAAAACAAAAGTTTAGTAATAGAAAAACATAATTATGTTTATTAAATAAAACTAGAAATTGCTCAATTAAAACTTTATAATGACTTAATAATAAAATTAAACCGAACCAAACCAACCAAACTTGCTGATAATAAAAAAATCTTGGACAAAAAGTTAATGCTACCAGCGGTATTCGAACCCGAGACCTTCAGCATATCAGCCCGACACGCTACCCATTGGACCACCGAGGCCGATGGCTTCAAATCGTTTTGTTACAGTAATGACGTTCCCTCATCTAATAAGAAGCCCACAGCTGTCATCGTAGCCTCTTCTATACCTCCCCTGAGTAAATATCATCTTTTCTACTACAGTTATTTATTGCGAATATTTTTGTGGGTTATCTTTATTTTTATAGTTCTTGAAATCTTGTTCTCCAGTATTTTTTTGTACAAGCTATTTGTCACACAGAAATTCTGTATTTCCTGTAAAAATGGATCTTTGATAAATAAATATATTTATCAATCAGTGAAACTAATCCATATGTTCACTTCCAGACTCCCCCCTGTTGATGGGCCACAGACAATCCTCGGACTCCGCCCCGCCCGGTGACTCGCCCAGTAGTAGACCCAAGGTCACCACCTCCAGCAACCCCGTGGCAGACGCTTCCAACCTGGAGGCTGCTCTGGAGTCGGTGAGTAATAGGCATACGTTGATTAGCTGAATTTCCATAGTTTGTTTTTTAAAATTAATTTAATGTCCTTACGTGAATGACACATTACCTCCTTCTAGACCTACCTGATCGCCTTTAGGTATGCGGCAAAGGCCCATTTCGTTTTCCCATTTAACCCCTCCCCCCAATCATCCACAAGCACCTTCTCTCTTACAACCTCTCCCCCACCTCTCTTTTACAACCCCGCTCTCTCTCCTTTTACTCTCTCACCCTCCATCTTCTCTTTCTCTCTATTTTACCTTTTCTCTTTCAAACACACTCTCCATTTTTATTTATCTCTCTTTTTCCCATTTCTCTCAACCCCCCCCCCCCCTCTTAACTCACAAATACCATTTCACCCACATGAACCAGAACATTTTCAATTTCATTTAAATTATCCATAAAATCTTTTCCTTTCATAACTACTGGCGGTATTCAAACCCGAAACCTTAAGGACCTAATCCCTGCGTTCTACCATTAGACCACCCCATTCTCAGCATATTAGCACATTACTTATTAGCAGCATTCTTATCATATTACAGTGTTACATTAATACCAGTTGTACGTATCCATCTATTCATGAAAAGCATTACTTTCCCTGATTACCCTCCCGCACTGACGTCACTAAGGGCATACATTATCTGGTAATTTTATTAGTTTCCCTGTAATCCTCTGATGGCTGTCCAGCCTTCATTTACCTGATGGATGGTATCGGGACTTTATCCATCACTTAACTTAATTAACTGGTCGATACACGTACCACGATTGTGTTTGCTGTCCAACGATGAGTGGATGTTTATATTTACATATTTGAATTGCATTATGTTAATCATTCTTTATTTTATTCGTGTTTAGTATGAAGCAATTAGGTTTCTAAGTCTTTTTTAAAGGACAAACAATTTTGTTAGCATCACTTTATCCCTTAAACTTCGTTAAGAAAATACAAAATATCTAGAATTTTACTTAAAATAAAAGATATTATATTACTTACGAAATATTTGATCATATTTTGTTTGCTATAAGTACATGTTAACATATATTGCATTTGAAGTTTGTATGTTCAACAAACACTCAGAACTTTCCATTAGTTCTCAGACTCGTTGGAAGTTAGAAAAAAGTACGTCAACCAACTCAAATCCAACAACACTTTGTTGCAACAAATATCAATATATGATATCTGTTATTATCAATATTTGAGGTCTGACAACTGTTCCGTGTAAACCTTCTGTGACATGATAGATTGTGTCAAATATCTTTACATGCAGCCCTTTTCATCAAAATATCTTGACGGTTTTGAGGTCCTTTGTATATTATATTATGCCTTTGTATGTTATGTTTGATATTTAAATCCAAGGTTGGCTTCACTTCTTGAAGAAAAAAAATACAACGTAAAGTATGAGTGGTCAGCCGTACAACAATTCAAAACTACGCAAATGCTAGATGTTTGCTTTACGTTGGCTTACAACGCTATTCAGGTCAACTGTTTCGTATCAAGATTTTCCTGACATATCAAAACTACATCTTTTCTCGTTTGTTGTAAAATACTACACCTAAGCTAGGCTTGGATATTTATAAAAGTTGTCGTCATGGGGACCCAATAAGGTTTTGTATTTTAAAATGCAAGACAGCCAGCGTCCAACTAATATATTTGTAACCAAAGACAGTTATTTCATTAATTTAACTATTCAAAGTACCACTGGGTAGTAATAACTCGTAAATGGTGATAAATAAGGTACTGATTGGGTACTTAAATACCCTAAGCTAAGTGTTACTCCAAAAAAATAGTAAATAATATATAGGTTGTGTTATTTTACATTAATTATTAGATACATGGTTTGCGAATTAGTACAATGAAGTTTTTACTTCTCTGTGAGTGTAAGAAGACGTTACCCATCTGATGCTTTTTTTCTAAGACCTCTCTCTTTGCTGCTCTGGTTATCTGTGCCGAACCATAGCTACCATCTCCTTCAGTAGAAGACCCAGTATCCCCGTTCACAGAAACCCTGGAAGTTGGTCGACTTTTTCCGATTAAATTAATTCATCTCCTCGCCTTGGGCTGGAAAAAATCATACATCGATTAGTACATTTACAACCATACAAACAATATAAGACATGTTGCTTACATGTACTGCTCCTAAATAACAAAACTAGGGAGGTCCCTATCATTTTAGAAGGTCCTGTCGTTTTATACCTGGCCACTAACATATGAACAACTTCCTGATATGATGCTGCATATTTCTTTTTGGAAGCTGCTAAAATTTGCTTGTGAACAGAGTCAAAAAAGAGAAAAGGAATTGTCTGGATAACTTACAAATGAACATTTTTCTGCGACGCTGGTTCTTGGTATGCTCAGATGCCATTAGACCATGTGAATCAAGTTGAAATTTAAAAGTAATTTATAAATGAAAGAAACACAAAGCACTTATCTTTTGGTTGTAGCCCCCAAGAGTCCATAGAGTTTGGATAACCGTTGTGTTATATACTTCGATGGGATAACCTCAAGACCAACGACGGGGTTCAAAGTAGAACAAGATTATCCCTTCCTTTATCTTTAGTGTCGCCCTAGTCCTTTTTGGTTGCATCCAATATACCTCCTAAAAATGAACAAGAATATATAGAATTGTTGCAAAAATTTTATATCTGAACTATATTTACTGTGGTATAGGCTATATTCAATTAGGAGATACGGATGAACGTTCACGATGCTGCACAATCAAGAACAAACATGTAGAAACATTGTTCTCCCTTCTTGGTTCTATGAAGAACGATAAAGCATAAACATATATATTTATCAGTATCAGTTGTACAGTACTACCAAACAGGTAATTGGTAATCTTACCGAGCACATTGGAGCTATTGCTTTGTTGTAGGGCGTAAATCTACAGGTGGGTTTAGGAATGATGTTTTGGATGGAAGTCTTCACCAAACCTCTCTTGATTTAGCCTTTCGCATGGGTTTTTTTTCAATTAATTTGGTATTGATGGCTTTTAAAATGTTAGTTTTGATATTTTGTGTTAGTTTATATAGATACGAAAATAAATTTCCTGTTACTATTAATAAACTCTGGTTTCGTTGGGAATAATCACCAGCACTTTAAATCTACAATACTTTTACTAATGTATAATGTTCCTAGTTTTTCAAAGTTACTCGTAGTTCAATCTATCTTTAGTCAATATGACTCATAAGCAACAAACCCACCAATACAAAGTTTTTATTCTGAATTTTGAACGGATTAAATATAATATGCAATGAAATCCATATTTTGTAGCTTCGGAATAAAGGCTAATTACTCAACTTTTGCAAACTAAGTTTTTCTATAGAAATCTTGTAATATTTAGACGTTTCAAAGAAGAAAATCCGCTGAACTGCTGATAACTTTGTTATAACGTCACTCTTGAACTTTTACATAAGCCTTGGTCGAACTTTTAACTTTTAATTAACAAAGTAATTTGTATAGTGAAAAAGAATTGTAGATAAGTCAACACCATTAATAGTGGTACATAAACATATATTTAGTCCAATATAATTTTAGATAAGCACTCTTGTAAAACCTACGACACAATTTAAGGAGACACTATGTTTAAAAAAGGATTCATTATTGAAATAAGGTTTGAAATAAAACGTGTTGATTAAACTGAACACTCCATGAATAGGTTGTATCTAACTTTGTTATATTGTTGCAATGATAGGAGAACAGGGTTTAAACTACACGTTGGCTCTTAATGTGGTGCATTGATTGGAAGTGCATTTAGTCGCTAACTCCATCTGTGGTGGAAATTTAACATATCATTGACACTGTTCACATTAACATCAGCGGTCTTATAATTGGGTTAAGGATCAATATATTTATAATGATAATTGACAGAGTATAAACAGATGCTTTATTCGGCAAGCTTTGTGAGTTAAGATTTGTATGTCGTTTAAAAAAGTGTTAATTGCTAACTAGTTGCACAGATAAATATTTCACACAGTGTCAAAAATAAATTTATAACGTTACGAAAAAAATGTGCACTATTACTGAAATGGGTATATTTGAATTTTGTATTTATAATAGATTTTTAGCATTGGAAATAATAATTACTAATACAGGTACAAAAACTAATAGTGTTTAATAAGATAATTATAGTATGGAATTATACAGTAAAACTATAAACATATCTCGATTGTTTAGGTCGACACGTTAAAGCTTTTGCACATTCTATTTATTGCATTCTTAATGTTCCCATCTATTAATAAAATATAAAGTATAATGCAATTACAATCTAAAATTACTGATGGGAAATAGCAATAAAGACTTAGGATATTATAGTTTTTTTTTTATTTATATTCCTTAATACTTGATTATTCAAATTTTTCCTAAATTATATTTTATAAACAATTAATAATATTTAGTAGTTTTATTTTTTAAACAGGATTTATTTATTGAATAAGTGCATTAAAAAAAGACATTAATGATTATCAATAACGATACATTAAACACAAAAGCTATTTAAAACAAAAATACATTGTAGAACAACTTATTTACTATGGTTATTCATTATTAATGTTTGCAACACTTTACTTTAGGGTTAAAGTGTTAAATGTTTGATAGCATTAGTCAGTCTAGTCTTCTAACATCGGCCTGTCACCGGATCCCTGCTGCTAAAGCACTTCACCTCCCATTGTGATCCACTCACACATACACACGTTCATTTATTAAACACACGCACACAAACACACAGAGGATATACTTTGGAGTTTAAAGACACTCTAATATCTCAGATGTTGTTGTATTGGTATCAATTTATGTAGGCACACTTTATAAATTCAAATTAAATCAGCCACCCCATGAAAACCTGTACTCGAATGTAAATTATTCTTTTGTTCACCGTTCTTTGTTGAAGAAACTCACTGTCTAAATTTTTACTGGAACGAAGACATTATTCTAGGAATAACGAATCAACGTTCCATTTAATTAAAACAATAACCTATTGAACTATTTGTATGTATTTGTATTGAAATAGCACAGTTAAAAGGATTAAAAGAATCAGTAACTACTGCAATCACTAGAGTTTCTATTGTTTTACAGTACATTATTTATTCATTAGACTTAGTGAAGTATTTAAGGGTTTCCGGACTTTTTGAAGACCCCGTGATTCTTTTACATTATTAAAAGGTTGATTACGCACCTAACAACTTATCATGGTGTAAGATTATTAAATATATTATCACTGAAGGTAATGTAAATGTTGAGATTACAATCAAATTTAAAAAAAAATACGTTTAAAGTAAATCTTCTCATTTACCTAAATAACTAATCGTTCTCAGCAAAAAAATAGTCGTATAAGCTATCTTTGATATAATAACTTATCCAATCCATATTCATTTCAAACAATTTCCCAACAGACTTGTAGCTAAGCATAATGTATTTCCCCCAAAAGACTTTGTATTAAGCTGTCCTTGAATCCATTATCTTGGAGGGCAGATATTTTAATAAGTAGAAACGTTCAGCATACAAATAACCTTTTTTCACGACGGAGCAACATTTCTAACTCTCGCTAAGGCTTTAATCTGAATGTTGGGTAAGTAATCACGTAATGGGTTACTTGCTTGGTCAATCGTATAAGAATTTAGCTTCAAAAGGAACTTTCTCTTGATCCTGAACTTAATCTTGACTTTAAATTAATTTATTTTTTTCATATATTCTTCTCCATTACTTTCTAAAAGTATATCAGTCATAGTTATGATTTTAGTTTTATATAAAATAATAAGATTACTAACGGGGAAACAAAGAAGATAACTAACCAAGAAACCTAGAAGATAATTGAGCCAAAATAGGGTGTAATATTAACACCGTTTTCAATCTAACTTGCCACAACAAACCTCGCCGGAGTTCAACAAATATCGCATCAGCTATGCAATGTTTGTGTTGCCCTGAAGAGACTTGTGGTATTCTCTCTTGCGGCAACTCGTCAAAAAATCACTGGGACAAAATTGCTTTCATACTTTATTTCTGGAACGAAAAGTAGTCAAAAATTTACTTTCTAGTAAGGGCCTTAGTGCATCTTGCATATTAAATTTTCTCGTCTTATAGGAATTAGCCACTAAATCAGTAATGTTTAACAAACCACTTTGAATAAGAATTTGAAGTTTTCATACGGACAACACGGAACGGATACTTTGTTTGAATTTCAGCTATCCTTTGTTATTTTAAAGGTTTTGTAATGCATTACCATATTTTTGTAAAGTTTAGGAGTATACTTGTATAGAGTTTTACTAGTAGTTGTTAATACTAGTCCCAAAGTGTTTATCTAAATTCCGACTTTATTTGAATAAATGAATCATTCCATAAATTTTTCTCTACTCGTTAAATTAGGGAAGGGATTTTTTAAATGTTTATAAAGTTTATCTATGTGGAAAATTTAAATATTGATTCAGTCCTTGTCCAATCCCCCTAGAGAAATATCCGGCGAGAGTTCTCAGCACTCCCCCAAAGTTACTTTGAAGTGATAAAGGCTAACTTTGTTGTAGCTCAGTTACTTTACCAACATTGAACCTTCTGACTAATACACAAATATACATCCATCTTGGAGAACATTTGTTACAAAGCTTACTCCATATTCAATGCAACTTAAAAATACCCCCGCCGCAGCAAACCTGCCGTCTAAGCGAATTTCCATTTGGCCGAATTGATTTTCAATTTATCTATTTAAATAACATTAGGTTTAACGAGTACCTAGGTTTGCTGCTACAAGGAAACTAATAAAGTAGTGTGGTTTTAGTAAAATATTGATAACTTACTATAAAATAAATAAATTTGCCAAGTTTGATCAAAATATATCCATAAACAAGCAAACTACAACATTTTACAATATTCTCCATAAGAATAACATGGGAATTTTAAATTTACCATTTTTTTTAGTTTTCTCCGTAACCAATAACCGTACAAAAACACTTTGATATACTGAATTGTTTGTTTTTTTAAGCTCTTTAAGAAGGTTTAGAGAAAAATTGGGAAATTTTGTGTTTTGAGGGTAAAAAGTGAGAAACCCCAATTTTTACCCCATAAAACCCCCCATAAAACCCTGTTCCCATGGTCCGATCATGCTGGATCGCGAACTCATTCAAGTTTATCCCGTCTTACACCTTCAAACCAAATTTCATCAAAATCGGATAAAAATTACTCAAGTTATCGTGTTCACGGACACATATATATATAAAAATCTATATATATCTATATATATATATATATATATATATATATATACATTGAACGAATGGTGTTTTTGGCCTCTGGGGACATTAAAATGAAAAAGTAAATCGGTCCCGGGCCTAAGTCTTACCATGAGACCTACGGTAATAGCTACTTCCCTATAGGGAAATTCGCTAAAAGTACAGCCGAGCATAATAGGTTATTTAGAATTTTAAATTCCCTATCAAACGACACCAAGGTGAAAAAGATCGGATCTCAAATAGCTGAAATAGAATGTTTTTTATGTGTAAAATAAGTCAAAGTTGGTCAGGGTGCACTTTACTGTATGTTGCCTTATCTAACAAATAAAAAAGGTAATTTCAGTTATTTGTGCTCCATTCTTTTTGATCTTGAAGTCGTTGGATAGGGAATATCACATGCTAAATGAAAGTGTCTTTGAGATTTTTTCATTAAATTGGCAATTTTTTTTAGTTGGAATTATAAAAATTATAATGACCATTATAAAATTATGAATAAAATTACCTTTTTATTTTTTCTATAATCTTGTACTTTAACATGCACGACAAGTTTCATAACCATAGGTTGAAAAACTTCAAAGATAACAATATTCATTTATACAAAACAAAATGGCAGATATCTGCGTGGATATGCATTTTTAGAAGTACCTTCATATCAACTTTTAGCGAATTTCCCATATAGGGAATAAGCTATTACCGTAGTACTCACGGTAAGACCTGGACCCGGGAGCGATTTTTTTTTTCGTTTTGAGGTCCCTAGAGGTCAAAAACACCATCCGTTCAAATTAATATATATATATTTATATATATTTATATATATATATATATATATATATATGTGTGTGTGTGTCCGTTAGCGCGATAACTCGAGCAAAAATGATCCGATTTTGATGAAATTTGGTACAAACGTGTAAACCTACGTTTGTTTATTCAAACGAGTTCGCAAACCAGCATGATCGGACCATGGGAACGGGGGTTTATGGGGGCTTTTAGGGGGTAAAAATGGGTTTTTCCCATTTTTGACCCAAAAATCATAAAATTTTGCAATTTCTTTCGAAACTATTTTGTAGAGCTTAAAAAACAAATAATTTAGTATATTGAAGCGTTATAATGGGCCTATTGGTTACGGAGAAAATTCAAAAAAATTTTAAATTTAAAATTCCCATGTTATTCTTATGGAGAATAAGTAAACTGTTGTAGTTTGCTTGTTTATAAACATATTTTGCTTAAATTTGGAAAATGTTTTTATTTCTTACTAACTATTACCATTTTACATAAAATACATAAAAAAACACTTTTACCCTCCCTGTTGCAGCAAACCTAAGTATGTTTTAAACTGATTCTATTTAAATAGGGAATAAATGTGATATTTTTAAGGAGACATTTTAGTGTAAATCAATTCAGGGAAATGGAAATTCGCTTAGTCTGCAGGTTTGCTGCGGCGGGGGTATTTTCATTCTTATAGTGTGAGGATTTATTTCACAGAGTCCTTAATAGTTTTTAGTAAACACCCTGTGTATCATATTAGCTGTTAAGAAAGGGAAATTATACATATTCAATAAATATATACTAAAGTTTCGATATAGCGATCAAATATATATTTTAAAATCTTTTTAAAATACGGACTTTATACATATTCTTTTATTGTTTTCTAATATATATATTTGTATTCATTCGATATTATTTTACAGATATAATACAAAATGGTGACTATCACAATTATTGTAATTACCAATTGATCTCTTGAGTTTGTTACATCCAAGTAGATAACCAGTAGAAAAATTACAGTGCTGCTTTAAATAGTAATCTATTACTTATTTAATACACAAGCAGGATTTTTGTGACAATTACTCCTCCGAAACTACTGAACCGATTGACATGTTTTTGGTCTCATTGGAAAGAGCGTAACGTGAAGTTGTGCAGGAAACTTTCTTTTTAGGAAAATAATTAGAGAGTGAGGCCCTGGCCCCTTTAAAGTTTCGTATTTCTCCATAAGATTAACATGGGAAACAAAAATTGTTATGAAACTCCAGCTGTTGTCAGAAATTAAAAGTTAGAAGAAGAACATATGTTGTAAACCGTTAATAAGTTTGCAAATTTAACAGTTTGCTACAAACATTTACTGACTTGGTTGAAATGAAATGTTTACTATTTGAATTTGGGTTGGCGTAAATATTACAATGGAAATAAACGGTATCAGCATTCTGACACATACTTTCTCCCACAAGTTTGTCAAATACCTTTATCATGTGTAAGCGGTGAGAGTAAATATACGGAAATGGGATTTGTACAATTTTGTTCAGAATTTAAAGGACTAAAACATACTAAATTTTTGTCAAAATCGTTCGGGCCATTTTTGGGAAAATCCGATTTTTCTCTTATTTTATGGTGGTTTTATGGGAAAATTACATAATTAACAATAACTTTTGAACCGTAATTTTTACAGAAATGGGATTTGTACAATTTTGTTCAGAATATAAAGGTCTATAACATACTAATTTTTTTATCAAAATCGTTCGGGCTTTTTTGGGAAAATCCTATTTTTCCGTTATTTTATGGGGTTTTATAGGAAAATCCTCATTATAAATAAAAATTTCTAAAAAATTAAAAAAACTATCAAAATTTTAAGGACTATAACATACTATGTTAAATAAAAACCGGATCTTTTTCTAAAATCCTATTTTTCTTTATTTTATGGGGTTTTTATGGGAAAATAACATATTTGACCATAACTTTTGAGCCGTAATTTTTACAGAAATGGGATTTGTACCATTTTATTCTGAATTTAAAGGGTTACAACAAACTAAATTTTTATCAAAATCATTCGGGCCATTTTTAAGAAAATCCGATTTATCCGGTTTTTTATGGGGTTTTATGGGAAAATCCCCATTAAAAATACAAATAAAAAAAAATGAAAAAAATGCCTGAAGATACCATGAATTTAGAACCTACATACCAAATTTCATCGAAATCGGACCATAGGTGTAGTCTCTAGCTCTGTACACATCCAGACACACAGACACACACACACACACACACACACACAGACATCACTTCGAAAACCACTTTTTTGGGTCAAGGGGGACCCAAAACAAATATATCCACTCAAAACTCAAACTCGAAAATTTTGACGAAAACAATACTTTCTCTATATACTATGGTATAGGGGGAGAAAGTAAAAAGTGAGAGAGCCTGGATGAATTGATATCTTAAAAAGAAAACTGAATTAACACTGTGCTGCATTTCTTATTAATCATTGAAAGAGCCCATTTGCAAACTATGGAACCAAAGGAAAGTCATAGATCACCACCAAGGAGAAGAAATAGAAATTGTTTTATTTATAATGTTATTATGGGTAACCTAATGCGGCTATGAGTAAGGCTATTTGTAGAAATCGCTAAAAAACAAGATCAGCTTTAAAAAAAATGATATTTGTGATTTTTGTGATATTGTGATTTTGTGATATTTGTGTGTCAGATAAGATATCTGACAAGAAATTGTGATTATATCGATCTGTTATGTACCTACATCATGAGTATTTCCAAAATCTTTGAGTTGAATCTTTTAAAGTCATCAGAAATTATGATTGTTATTCATTTTAAAATAACTCCTTTAATACTTAGCAATTGCTCGAATTCGAGCAACAGGGACACTAGTAAATATTTAAATTACTGTTGTGTAATGTATCTTTTAAGTGATTAGGAGGTGTGAGAGGCTGTTTTAGTTGTATTTAACAAAGATATATTTTCTGTCAGACGATTTACATTCAAGATAACCAATATGGTAAAAAGAATTTTCCCTTCTGCAGTATAACTAAGAAAACCAAACATATTTAAGCTTGGTAGGCTACGAGTTCTTGAATCCTCTTACAGTCTAAAATTGTTTTTACTCAAGGACAGTAAGTTTATATCCATAATACTACTTAGTACTTTGCTTCTTTTTCGCTTGTTACATTTTGTTCTACAAAGGTTCATAGCACTAAAACCTTTAACGAATCAGAAAATGAATTACTAATTAAAAAGTGAATTAAGTTGTGCATATGAGCTTGAATAATCTTGTGTTTTGAGTGTGGACCTTTTGTCTTGGAGACTACGGTTTGAATTCAGACAGTTGCCAAAGAATGGTAATAACTCATTTTTTATGTTGACCAGTGGTTTAAGTACCACTTTGAGTATTAAGATCGCCTGCATAGTAAATAAAAAAAAATAATTCCCTTATACAAGTTAGATATTTTTCTATTATTGTGAAGTTTATCCACCAAAAGTTTTACGATTATTACTGTACATTCGAATCATAGACATGTAAGAAAACACAAACTGTAAACATTTAACATTATCAAATAAAATTTGTCTGTATTTCGCACATTAAATACATTTTTACGAATAATTTCAAGCAGGCGAAGATTAACACGAACCTTTTCCACTTCCATAACAAATTGACGTTTTTGAACGTCAATTCATAATTATTCTCATCAGATACTTGTACAAGCAGTCTTCTAGAATACCAATGACTCGCACAATCTTCAAAATACGTTTCGATTATATGAAAGTGGTTTTACTAACAAATTCTGTTATTTGTTTTAAGGATGTTATCTTGCAAGTTGTGTAAAGATGTTGATTGTGTTAGAGACATGTTATCTTGTTAATGGTTTGTGTATGCCTTTACTAAATATATTTTACTTGAATTAAAATTGTATTCTTAGAAACCGCCATACAGTAAGAACACACCCTTTTATTTTGTAACTAAAATAATAATTAAATAAATAATATAATAGTTTTGTCATTTATATGTTAAACTAAAAAAATATAATACATGTTTAGAACTCCATGCCACTATACTAGTTTTATTTCGTTTATATGATCAATACCTCTTACTTTCCCACAACAGATAAACAATGTTGGTAAACATCAAGTACTTAAAAAACATTTTACTTTTAATGAGAATAGTTATTTGTGCAACTAGTGAGAAAAGTGAGCAATTGACTCACTCGACAGAAATCCTTACTCACGAGCCGTAGGCGAGTGAGGAATGGTTTCTCGAGTGAGGCAATTGTACTTTGAACTCGAGTTGCACATTATACTTTTCCTACAGTTACCATAAAACAAATAAATTTGTCAAGAAACATAACCTATTTTTACACAAAAGTGAACTTTTAATATAAAATTTAATGTGAAGTGACAAATACAACAGTACAACAGCTGACCAGCTGATTTACAGCCAGTGCTGCCAACGTATTTCGCGCGCATACGACGTTGCCTGCATGTTACGCGCTCACTATTTCGTGCCTTCACGTTGCAAATCTGGAGTGAGACAAAGTAATTAGAGTGAGACAATGTTAACATTGTCTCACTGATGAGCGAATTGGCCACTTTGCTTTCTCAAATCAGTGAGAGAACATGTACATTGTTAGGTAACTGTAGGAAATATACTTTATTGATACCTGAAATGTCAGTGGAAGGTCCAAAACTTAACAAACCTGGTTTTTATAATATCAAAGTTAAGTCAATTTTAAGGATGGTAAAGTTTAAATTGAATGACGAATTAGATTTATAGATGATTGATGGATATTTTAGATATTTTAGATGAATGGAGTTACTAAGCCAGAGGGGGTGGAAATTAAACACGTTTAGAATATGTTAATTATTATTTAATCATACCAACTACAATTTAAAATCTCCAATATTGTTATGCAAGCTCAAAATAACATATTATTGATTTTAACCAAAATATTGTAAGAATAATTGAGAATTACAAATCCAGTCATGCACAAAAACATATTGCCTGGACGTGGAGAAATTTTCTGCAATATGTGGATCTATTGACTTTATGCTATTGGTAAACTTATGTAATCTTTGACCTCCATCACGAGTTTTAAGCTGAACTCGTAGTATTAATTCTGCCGTTTTTAACCTACCATATTTATTTAATAAGTTGTTTGGACAAAGAAAAAAAAGTTAAAATAGATTTCATATAGAGTGCTAATTGATAAATATTGAAACAGTTTTTATTTTATTTTACATACTTTGATACTTATGGGATCATAAGATATTTTATGTTTTACTGTATTATGTTTTTAAAGTCGGTAAAGTTTTATGATGAAAAAGGTCGTGGATTAGAAATAAAACTTGTCAGTTGTATTTTTACTTGAAATTTGGCTAACTACAACTCTAAAATGGAAATAGAATATCTAATTACAGCATTGGTTATTTGAAGCATATACTCCTGACATAGCCATATATACAACTAACATTAATTCATAACCTAAATCTCTTTCTCCCAAATAAAAAAAATAATAATGTATTACTAACAATAGAACAACGTTTTATCAATCAATATCATCTAGTGAAATATTGTTATGATAAAACCTTCAAAAACTAATCAAGGCTAATTGGGCAGTGAATACTTTAATAAAAGAAGAATGGCTATTTCAAGACCATTTGCATTTTACTTCCATCCAATTTTATCCGGAATTGCATTTATTATAATTATTAGGTAAATGCTTATCTATATAATTTAGTAATCTACATTTAATCATTGAATCAACAGATGAGTATGGATATAAAAACTATTCTTAAAATATTTGATTAAATTGATGCCACGAACTTTGAACCATGCATTTGTTTATTTAAAATGTTTCTTTTGTACCATTTAGTTTATAGTAGTATGTGTTGTTAAACTTATTTATTTAATAAATACATTTTACATAGCCGCTCTTGTCATAGCTTTGTTGAGGTTATAACCCTGTTCTCTGTTAATTTCACCGTAAAGTTTAACATCGTAAACTATATAAAATAACCAGGCTATTGGTATTAATATACACCACATTCTTATATTAAAGCTGTAGCTAGTAGACTCGAAATAGACGTAGTTGAAATGAGCTACCAATTTTGAATCACAAAGTATTCAATAAATCTAACCAGAAAGTACAAATTATCGCAAACTGTAGAATCTTATATGTCAAACCTAGATGAGATGTTT
This sequence comes from Macrosteles quadrilineatus, assembly GCF_028750875.1. Taxonomy (NCBI): domain Eukaryota; kingdom Metazoa; phylum Arthropoda; class Insecta; order Hemiptera; family Cicadellidae; genus Macrosteles; species Macrosteles quadrilineatus. The sequence goes on along the minus strand of NW_026542599.1, from coordinate 77,941,258 downwards.
ACTTTTGGTAAACAAAGTTAAATATTGGTGCTCCTAAAACAAATAGGGGGTTTGTCATATAAGATTAAAATATGACCCACCTCGCCTTATTTCGGAAATACACAAATTAAGAGAGTTCTAAAAATGATATTGATACATTCACATAATAGTAATCAATTTACTGAAAATGTTTTCTAATAATTAACATTATTGAATTTTTTATAACATCTAAAGCGCACCGAGCTTACATGGCAAGGTAACGTAACGTAAACGCGTTAGGTCTTAAAGTAGCTATCTATTGACACCATCAACACTTTAAAACTGTAATGTGTTTCTCACTATCGCATGAAAATTGTTCTTGATGCGAAGCTATTGTTCTTGTCTCGCCTTTAGAGATACTGTACTCACATCTAAGTTTGCACTTCCATTACATCGTATCTTGCTGATGTTCGTTATTCGTTATAATAGCTATTTAAGCTATATTATGTATTGAGTTGCGAACTGCACTGTTATTGAGTGTGAAACCATTTACTTTAGGATGGCAACAGAGGTATTGAGCACGAAAGTATTTAGAATGAAAGCCATAAATTATATTATGTTGGTTATTTACGTTTAAATAGAGGTATTGTTATCCTCCTGTTTATTATTTGTTCATGCGGTAGTTAACTTTGCTACATCATAGCCTGCAACACTCTAGATTCTAGCACAATTGTTTTGCTTAAACTGTTGTATGGCTTTACCTATTTTATTAAAGGTGCTATCATTTATTAGTTGTTCATTGATATTTTAACATTAGGCCACTTAATAATAATTTACCCCACAATTCCCAACAGGTTATCTTCATGTTTATTTGTCTTCAGCATGTCTTATTAGGGTTTCTTCTATTCAGGTTTTCATTTGAAAGCCTAACAAGAAGGTTTTACAATATTTTAACTAAATATATTTTAGTTGTTTTGCATAAATTGTAGTATTGGCCAGATCTTTATTTTTATTTTTATTTTCTTCGGTTTATTCGTTATGTTTATACGTAGTTATTTCCCTTACAGTAAATCAAAAGCCCATAGATAACAGTGTTTCATAATATTTCACTTTTTTCACAAGGCAACCATTTAACACAGTTTATTTATTACAATAAACATTCCATTATTTATTTGACTGCATTTTTTATCCAATTGAAATCTCAATGCATCCATATATTTCAAAATTTATGTTTATCCTTTGGAAAATCATTATGGTTGGCTATTTATACTTATCTAAATCTTTACTTGTTATTCCTGTAAAACTGTTAAATAGTTGTAACATTGCTCTACTTAAAATGAAGCCACATCTATTCGATGACTTAAGTCTCAAAAGAAGTGGGTTTCATTGCTGTTTCACTCTTTTCAGTGAACCCTAACGATGCAAATATCCACCCCCTCTAACACAAACGTTAAACACACTGCGCTCTTACTATTTCTTCTATACTGTTTCTTTCACTTCACCTCACCAGCATTACATGCACATGCATATTTTTTAATTGCATTCCCTTGCAACACACTATTTTCTAATACGTTTCATTTGTCACTCCTTTATCTGTGCATGCTCCACACTATGGACAGTCTGTATCTAGGTTAAAGGAGTATATTTCAGAGTGTTAGGCTAGCTATAGCTAAGCTTTCTGTAGCCCATTGTAGTTATGCTAAGCTGTATGTTAAAGGGTGTAACCAAGCTTGTATATAGCTTTCCGTTGCCCACTGTGGCTAGACTAAGTGTTAAATGTTGTAGCTAGGTTTTATGCCAAGGGATGTTGCTAGGCTGTACGTTAACTACCGTAGCTAGGCAGTATTTTACCTACTGTAGCTAAGCTTTATGTTGTAGGGTTCAGCTAGGCTATAAACCAAAGTCTGTAGATAGGCTGTATGGTAGAAGCTATGGCTAGCTATATGTTAAAGTCTGTAGCTAGGCTGTGTGCTAGAAGCTGTAGCTAGGCTATATGTTACAGGCTGTAAGGGTGTGTAATGGAGCTCTTCTGACAGACGATAGCCCCGCCCCTTCCCCCACCACCACCTGTGAAGACGATCCCTTGCATGAGGCATGTGTAGTAAGTATGCTTCTGCTTCTAGATTGTACTATTTATTTTGTTAGCTCCCCAGTTTAAAATGACTTGCTCGGCTTTTCTCCTGCTTAAAATACTATAGCATATATGTTTATTTATTGATATCATTAAGAACCCTTTTTGTTGCAAAATGTTTCCACCACTTCCAATTGGAGGCACATTTTAAATGTTCTTTCCCACATTTTTTATTGCATACTGTGTAACAATATTTTAAATGCAATTCAATGAATTTTGCAAAAGACCCTGAATAAATTATGCTTCTAAGTTAGTATAATCACAACGATAAAAATTATTAGCAAACATTTTCTTCGTTATCCACTGTGTTGCAGTTCGTTATCCATTGTTGCAGGAGAATATAGTCCAGTCAAGGAATGAGGTGTAGAGTGCGTGAGCAGGTAACTAAGCGATTCCTTCAGAAACTTGTTCAGGGGGCTTAGGGTGTTAACATATCAAAAGTCCTGACTCCTAGGTGGTGAGCCAGGGGGTGGAGGGGGGAAAAAGGGGGGGGGAAAAGGTACGCATTTTGGGTTTTTTGATTATATCTCGAAAACTATCAACTTTTTGTATACTATAGTAAATTATAAAATTGAAGAAGATTAAATTTTCTATAAGAAAAGTATATAATGTGTTTATTTTGGTTCAACAGATTACGAGTTATAACTTATTTAATTGATATCTTATTAAAATCTTCTTCCATAAGAAATACATGTAAATTAGTATGCGAAATGGGGCGAATCCTATCCGCCCAAAGGAAATATAAATGATATTATGGAAATCTTGACAAAATTTCCAGTAATTTGACACTTAAATCATTAAAATTGATCCAAAATTAAGGCGAGGGCGAGGTAACAAAATGTCGAGTTTTGGTGTTTTTTTTATTGGAAATATAAAAAAAAAACATTAAATCATCCTATTTTTAAACGCTCACCCTAGCTTTAATTTTTGACAAAATTTCATGATTAAAGTGTCAAATTACTGGAAATTTTGTCAAGATTTCCAGAATATCAGTTATATTTTCTTTGGGCGGATAGGATTCGCCCCATTTCGCATACTAATTTACATGTATTTCTTATGGAAGGAGTATTTTAATAAGATATCAATTAAATAAGTTATAACTCGTAATCTGTTGAACCAAAATAAACACATTATATACTTTTCTTGTAGAAAATTTAATCTTCTTCAATTTTATAATTTACTATAGTATACAAAAAGTTGATAGTTTTCGAGATATAATCAAAAACCCCAAAATGCGTACCTTTCCCCCCCCCTTTTCCCCCCCTCCACCCCCTGGCTCACCACCTAGGAGTCAGGACTTTTGATATGTTAACACCCTAAGCCCCCTGAACAAGTTTCTGAAGGAATCGCTTAGTTACCTGCTCACGCACTCTACACCTACTTTTGGATCATTCATTGACTGGACTAATAGTGTCGCATCCAGTTCGTCTGAACTCCTTTTACTTTAACAATTAAGTTTAATATTGTATTTCTCACTAGGTAGGCATAGTGACGTTTTTCAAAATGATCTTATGTCGAACTACCAACGCAAAACGGAAGTCGGAAAATGAGCGACGGTAAAAAATACACCGTATGAACTATGTGAACTATTTTCCCGCCATACTACACCATTCTTTGTGATAGCTGATTTGCCCATCATAAGTCGCGCATAGTTTACATGACCTAATTAGCTGCGAAAATATATTTCTTTTTGTGTTAATACTAAATACGATTGGCTAATTTTATGCAATATGATCCCTCCGTCAATACAATAATACGTTCATTTTTATAACCATGATTCTTTTACTTATCAATTTGTCTAATGCCGATAAAGAGGTATTATTGTGTTAACATGACACGATGAAAAAGCAGCATTTTTTTAGATAATGAAAAATAGGATGTTTTAAAACACGAATTCTGTGGCTGAAAGACCATGAGGTGTCTTATATGATCACTGGGTTTAAGTAAATTTTCTTTTGGGGAACATACACTTTAAATTTTTATAACTTTAAAATTCGTCCGCTGATTTTAACAATTAAAATAGTCTTGATTGATAAATACATATCATCGTAGTCGTAAAATCGTATTGGAACTAAAACCGTTTTTGTGTGTCGCCGTGTCACATTGAATATTTAACAAAAATAGATCCCCTTTTTCGACATTTGAACAAATTGGTTAAAGATTTAGTATAAGTAAGTAATAATCTGAGTATGAATTTATTGTTGTAATTGCGTAGTAATGCATTGCTTTAACTAAAGTAAACAGCTGACTCCAGCAGCTAACTATAAAAAGTTAAAAACGAATCTTAATAAATTAATGTTGTTATATTTTTTAATAATCTATGATTTGTGTTTTCAGTTTACTAATACAAATGTAAAATAATCAAATGTCTCAGTAAACAGCTGTTTGTTGATAATGGCAAATCTGAAAACAAAATAAAAGATTTTTTGGGAATTACCTCGTACACAAACGTACAGTTTTGTTTTGTAATTTATTTGGCAAAATAATTACATGACGAGAAATATAGCTAATACCCGGACCGAAAGTGAATTTTCAACCCTCGCTCACTTTCCTCAGTTCAACTAAGACCGAACTTAAGTGTCGAAAAGAGCTTTGGTGATGCAATATTCTTCTGGTCTAGTGGCAAAATCGGCGGACGAATGTTAAAGCTATAAAAATGAATAGTTTATGAGGCCTACTCGACTCCAGCTGATTCATTGTTACCCTGGATAAAACGAGCTACTTTAGCTCCACAAGGCATGAATTGAAAACAGCCAAAATTTCTGCAGTATGACGAAATGGCTAAATTTGTACCAAGAGCGGCAATGACTGTTTGTGCTCGCAATACACAAAAGATGTGTCCTACCACCGTAATTAACCTATCATAACACACAAACTAACTATTATTTGTATATAAAACTAGCTGGCTCGACAGACGTCGTCCTGTCCTAATGTGGTTTTATGTCAAATGCTCGTTCATTTTCAAGATGAACTCGTTCGCATGGCTCAATCACGTCCTGGTTGAAGTTCGTTCGCTTTGCTCATTCACCGTTAGGTTGGAGCTCGTTAGCTGCGCTCACTTGCCTTCAGGTTAGTTCGTTTGCTACGCTAACTCACCTCCAGGTTGAAGTTTGTTCGCTACGCTCACTCACCTTTCATAAATTAAAAATATTACAGTGCTGCACCCTGTTGGTAAACCTATTAACTTTTTAATGCTATTTAACATCACAGAATCAAATTGTTTGGTTGAACCAGCTGTTAAGATTCTTTAATTCCATTTAAATATGAGTACTCATAAGGTTAACATGGGAAACTCCAGAGCCACTGGGGTGGAGCCCTTTTAACGGATCTGCACCAAACTTTACACAAACCATCCTTGAATAATGATAAATAATGCCTGAAAGTTTCATTACAATCTGTCGAGCAGTTTCGGAGTCCATAAAGGACAAACATACATACATACATTGGATTTTATATATATATAGATGTCATTTAGGTAATTTTATTTTCTTTCCAGTTGTTAACGTACCAAATCCGCGGCTTTGGTTGGCGTTGATACACCAACTGTGAAATCGAACAGAAATGAGTTGTTTTGCGTACTGCTTACAGATGTGGCAATGTGATAATTTCCATGTAGTAGTATCACAAAATGTTTTATTTATTGTTGCAACGAAATCATATTTAGCGTGTTTTCATATTTAATATCTTCGTTCACAAGTGTTCGATCAGATTGTGATGCAAAAACTACCACTGACGCAAGTTATCTGTAAACATTGAATTGTGCATGACAATCTATGCTATCAAATCGCGAAATCGGATAACTAAGTAACGGTTGAAGAGTACAAATAAATTTACTACGATAGTTGTGCTTCAAAAAACTAAACAGTTATATTTTTTCAATACACTACTATGTAACAAAGATAGTATGACAACTAAACATTGTTATTATTATTTTTTTTTTATTTAGTTAGAGGAAATGCGTAATTCATAATTCAATGTATAATAATTGTATAAAAAGACGAATGGAGAAAGAACAAAGATTTACAAACAAATTAATTGAAATAGAAATCTTACTACAGAATAAACTACTTTCTATATACCTCTCTATTTCCACTTTTTAACATAATTAAAGTAAATTTGAACAAAAATTTAAATGTAATAAATGAACTAAATATACCAACAAACGTTATGTTTGGAATAATCCGTTCTTGTTTATACTTGACCATTATAGAAAGCACAGTGAACAAACGGAACAAAGAGTGTGGTTTTCCTTGTTTGTAAATATGGCTTCCTTTGTTGAAAAGTCTATTGGAAACCCTGCTGAAGGGTTCCCTATTCAATCGCTTTGGTAGCTTACCTTTTGATAAGAAGGGCAATTTGAATAAGGTATAAAAGAAAACTCCAAAAACTCAACCTTTATCAATCCTAGTTTTACTATCAAAACAATATGTTACTAACAATGACATAATTTAAAAACAGATTTTTAAATATTTTTTACTATGAGTACAAAATATACATACAATTCGATTAATTAAAGGCAATCTGTTAACAAAATTGAATTTAATCAAACATTTTTGGTAATTATAGTATTGTGTCATAGATAACTAGAGCAAAAATTAAAATATTATTTGCACACCCTATGAAAAGCTGGCTTCGTTTAGGCTATGAAAATGAGATGTCTACTTCTGTGTTTAAACAACTAGCTATCGAATATACTGAACTAAGAAAGCTTTGCAAAGTGTTTACTGTTGAAAGAGTTGCATATCAAAATAACAAGTTGAATGATAAATTATTTCTTCACAAAGATATATTAGTTGATAACACAAAAATTGTTGGTCTAAGAGCCAAATCCTATAAAAATACAAGCGTTTACACTATTTAATATATTTTTAGGTGTTTTTGACCACTTTCTTTTTAGCATATGTGTTTCTGTTCAGGAAAAAGACGACTTGACGCGACAACGAGAATCTCAGCTTAGACAACATTCCTTCTTCCAGTTGAGAGTTCACTTGAAGCGAGGGAAAGATCTGATAGCGAGAGATAAGAGTGGTAATGATAACAGAAGCTATTAGGTATTGTGGTGTGGGGAAGTAGTTATAACGTAAGGTAACTTGAATTGTAAAGCAATTGAGATAAGATTTATAATTAGTTTTTATCACAAAAGGTTGTAGTGAAGTGGCAAAGTGGTGAAAAGATTTAGTGTATGAGGTTTTTTTACCAATAATCAAATAAAAAAGTAATAAAACTAAGGATGGAGAATATTGAGGAGTCTAAATTGAATAACGTAGGAATATAGCGTATGTAATAACAAATAAATACAACAAAATTAGGGATGTATTTAGAAGAGTGGAAAGTAGAGTTTAAAATAAAAATACTGTGGATTAATATATTAGTAAAGTAAGTTCAGAAAAATTTTAAAATCCGTCCATCTCTGTGTAGTGTATTGTCAGTAGATAAACTGTATTCATCCCATTAATTTTTCTTAATGAAAATGGAACTAGGTTGAATGAGCCGATCACAGAGTGTTAGATTGAAACTGTTATTTTATTTACTACTTAATCGTAGATCTAAAACAGTTTTACATGATCTGATCTATATCTTATAACAATGTTTCAGGCACAAGCGACCCATATGTCAAGTTCAAGGCGGGCAGTCGACTCCTGTACAAATCCAAGACCATCTACAGAGACCTCAACCCAGTGTGGGACGAGAGCTTTGTTTTACCCATTGAAGATGTGTTCAACCCAATCCAGATAAAAGTAAGCAAGCATAATGATTTTAACTTTGAAATTCATAGTCCTTCAAATATAAAAACACGGTCTGGAAATGAAGGGATTCATCGTCTCGCAAAACCAATCTCAAGTGAAACTGGATTGGACATGTTCAGTTCTGTTGGTTTAAGATTTAAATCTTTCATTAGGTTGACTCGTATTTTAGATAGCTTGATAATTTTCCCTTGTTCATACATAGCTGAATCAATAACATTAACAAATTCGTTTGAGAAAAAGTCTGTATTGACGAATACCGACAGTCTTAATAAGTTTAACATAAAGCAATTTAATACAATGTTCAAGCTTCAATATCTTGTATTCCATTCTTTCACCACTCTTAAGTAGATATTTGTTCCGATTCTGATATGCAAAACCGAAAATATTTCAACTTTGACGTAAATTGTTATGTATACCACAATTTAGTTTGTTTTGTCTACAGGTGTTTGATTATGATTGGGGTCTCCAAGATGACTTTATGGGCACAGCCTATCTGGACTTGACCAAATATGAATTCGGAAAGTAAGTAAACCTTAGTCTCTTATACTATCTCTAGTGAAAAATATGTTGTTTTCCTACATGTATTATATACAAATAAATAAATTCATAATCAGTAGAGAAAAGAGTGAACAAAGTCATAATGAATATTTGACTCATTCAATATTTATAGTACTCTTATAATACCTTATTCGATATTTCGAGATAGTATTATCTATACATGTATTTTGAATGCTAGTCCCAGCTACATAGGTGCTAGCTGTATTACTTTGTAATTAAAATACACTCTCCTGGTTTAATCAATCGTCACTTAATTTACTAAATAAAGGTAATTTTTTTACCTTATCCTTCGTCTGAAACCTAAATTAACCTTCATTTTGTTTGAAAACTCTTCTAAATCATTAATTATGCTAATACTAGTTTGTTCAGTAATGTCTTAAGTGACTGTACTCAACTCGAACTAAAGTTTATCAAGGCCGAAAATACACTTAGGGTCAAAAGGCTCATGTGATGAAAATACCTTAACATAACGTTCAATATTTCACCTAGGTTTTCTGTTACAGGCCCACTGACGTCATCCTCTCACTCAAGGACACTGGCAAGTCTGAGTATCTCGGGGAGGTCCACCTGACATGCACTCTCTGGCCAAAGTCTCAGGAGGACAAAGAACAGGTAACAGTGAGTTCTCCTTAGCTTTGTAGCATAAAATCATCTAGATGTAACCATGGTCGGTAAATGAAAAATAGGGAGACATTTTGTAAGCTTTTAAACACCTTCCTCAGATTTGAAAACAAAGTTATCAATACTAGTTTACAATTTTATCTTATAATTTTACATAACATTTATCAAACTGCATATACAAACTAAAGGTAGAGATAAACAGGTTATAAATCTAGGGTTTGGAAATAGTGATTAGATTTTTAGCTTAAAAATTGACATGGTTTGTGTGACTCTTAGATAATCGTCTCAAAATGTTTACCAAACCTCATTATAATTTAGAATAAAGTACAGGTCTTCAGCCTTAACATTATAGCTCACAAAAATGCTTGGTACACGAGTTTTCCTAAACGTAATATAAATGACATGTGTTAAATATATAATATATAATATAATGTATATATATATATATATATATATATATATATATGTGATATATATATATATATATATAATGACATATGTTTGGAAATACTTCTTAACTATAAAACCCATTATATATATATATATATATATATATATATGTTTGTTGGATGTATACCTTCTTAGAGAATTTTCTAAGAAGGTTTATTATAGAAAATGATTCAGAACAGTTAGGTTACTGCATAGAAACTTTGGATTTTAACTTTCAAAGAGAATTTATCCCCAATAGGATTTATGAAACTAAATCAAAACATAGGACAAATAAATATGATTAAATAAAGAACGTATAGGTTACATAAACATAAGCACTGGGAATCACCCTTTGCGTTGTAGCACAAAAGGACATATTAGATGCAGCCTCTAGAGGCTCCTCAAAGAATATTTACTTAACGACATCACCATGGGAAAACCCGGTACAAAGTGAAACACAGAGCATTGTAAATAATCTTTTCTTTGTAAACATATTATCACATTAGATTTAAATATCTCAGCTGTCCAAAACGTTTATCATGTGGTCAAACATTTACTATAAGTTAAGGTCATTCAATAAAATATTTTTCAGGTACAGTATTATTACTTTAAAAATAATTATTTTTTTCATTGTCATAAGCCTGTGATAACATGAGAGAATGCACCTAACCGTAATACAATTCAGCAACAGAATAGTTGCTAAACATAGGAATATACAGACATATCTTTATGCTGTCTTACCCGTACATTTATGTCGGTAAACTAGTTTTGTGTTCAATCATAGAATGATGATAGCCAATGGTTCAAGTCATCAACCGTCGGTAGAGCAGTTTTGCTACTGCATTACCGACGTTTTGTAACTGTTGCCAGATCTGCCGCTAGAGTTTAGCATCTGCCTTGGTCTTTGTTGTTCCAAAGGTCGATACCTAACCTATATGTAGTTCCAACTCTAAATTGGTGGACATGGGAAACAAGACTTACCTTAAACTTTGTTGTTAGTTGATTGGCCTCGAGTAAAAGGATAATTAACAACAGTTTTTCTTTTCATCTGACAAGGCTATTGGTGTTGTCTTTTACATTTTAAAACGAACATTTATACGGTATTAATTCACTTACAATGTATAACTAAATTTATAGGTATAGGCCTATAGGCCTATCTCTGATGTATGAGACTAGTTGAAATCATACGGCACCTCGTAAATTTATTGTTTAGTATGAACAGTTTTATATAAGCCACAACAACACAATTATTAACTGAGCTACAGAACTTTATAATATCTAGCCAAAGTGAAAAATGTGCAGTAAAAAGTAATCGCAAACAGCGTAATTAAAAATGAATTACAGTAAGCAAGTTATGAAATGAATAACAGAAAATAGATTAGCTTGTTAAAAAAACATTTTTTATTACCAAAAAACTCAAACGTGTTTTATTGAGCCTGTGTCCCAAGAGGAATATAATATATGGATTTTTTTTGCTTATTTTTTACTGTTAAGTATTTTTTTGATATTTATTTTTTATTTTTTTTATCAATAGGCCTATGTATAGTAACACTATACAAAAATTTGACCAAGAGTTTCGAATCGAACTAGGTTATTTTATTAACCTAAATAAAATGCCCTTAAGTCAACTTTCATATGTTAGTTTATTCAGAAACAGTTTCATAATGCAGTTTACGTAGAACTAACATTGTGCCTGCAATAGTCACATTGTAACCCAATATCTAGTCCAAAGTTTCTTTAGTGAAATATTTAGAATTTTTCATCCGTTTATTTTAGGCGTGCTGGTTTTTGTAAATTTGAATTCAAGACTCAGGGTGTGAACTATTTCCCTTGTATAACGGTAATGCATAATATTAGTTACAATTTTACTGCTCTGCATGTCCAGACCAAAAACTTAAATAATTAAACCAACATATTTGAATGAATTGTTTTTTATAAATGTTCAATCTTTTGATCCACAACTAATGAGTTTCTTCAGATATCAGTGTGAACTTGAAACTGCAATATTGTAAACTAGTTGTATAGATAAACAATGGCGTATGGAGTTCTTATCTTAACCGTTAAATGATGGAATTTAAAACGGTATAGACTTTTTAAATACATAACATTCTGTAAAATAGATATTTCATCCTCGCTTCAAAGACGTGGCAAGTTTTGTTCAGAAAGACATACGATAGACAGTTGCCAATACATGTGATCCCTAGTTATTTGGACATGCTTTTGGGTTGGTAAAAAGCTACTGTGGTTATTGGAGTCGAGAGAGACATTCGCTTTAGATAGACTCTACTGACTCTAGAATTCTGACGGAAAGGTTTTACATGATAAAACATTGTGAAAGTATTTCATCTACAATAGGTATTTAGGCTATTGTAATGATACAAAAGTATGTGACATTAAACCCCTGTCTAGTGTATTGTGTCCAAAAATGTTGAATGGTGACGAAGCAGCAATTAAACCAACGTTGTAATAGCACAGCACAGCACAGACTGGTATTCTATAGTCTATGGTAATAGTGCCTGCTCATATGACTGTAAAACTCTTTCAATTAATGACATTGCTAATCATTCAAATCACTACATAGCATTTATATAGTTGTTTATATAACCAACAGGAATGTTTGATTAAATATTATTGAATCCCATATTTTACACATGCATCCATTTTGATTGTCGGGAAGTGTAAATATTTCTAACTAACATTTTTACACCTACCTTCCAGCCTTTAGATGAATTGCATTTTCAAACGATTAAAATGTATTGGAGAACAGGAAAGTACTTATCCATGCATTCATTCACCATGGTACACTTCCACAAACAGTTGTCAATGTTTACCACAACCAGTGTTGCCAATAGTGAAATTTCCCTGCGTTGGAAACTAGTAAATATTTACTAATTTAATTACATTTATAGTTTTTATGTGCATAAGTTAAACATTTAAATTTTAACTTTTTTTATCTTACTATACGATTAAAGCTTTCTTTTTAAGCTTTCACCAACAAAAAAGTAGTTTTTTCCTTCATAACTAGGATACATACAGATAAAAAACTTCCTATCAAATATAGAAGAGACTAAACGTATTTTATTGGTTTGGTTTATTCTAATTTGTTTGTCTGCAGCTACTCTTTTGTCTACAATTTCACTGGCTAAAAGAGACTAGAGTAATTTACAAAGGTTGTAAGCCACTTCAGTTACGATACATTATGCAAGGTTTTTATCAGCTTCTCAATATAATTTCAATATGCGGGTCATAAGTTAAGATAATGGTGTTGTTAATTGGAGAATTTAATAACCACAACTCGAGACAGATAAACCTCGCCGCTGTTTTGCAGGTTTGCATTGCAATGACGCTCGTTATCAGTTACGGAATGTTAACTCACAGTTCAAAGATGAATTTAGCTGTGTTACTGTTGTTGTTAGCTGTGTTTAGTGTGTTATGATTATATTGAGGCTCGCACAAGAGGAGCGTATTTTGTAGTTTATCCTCATACTAACGCAAGAAATAAGCATTTTGTCAATTCACTTAGGAATCAGTTTCTGGGCCTTTGAAGTGCAGTGAGACTTGCAACGTAATGTAGCTGTTCCTGCAATTGTAAGGTCAAGACTGTACTGCTTAATTGTCACGTTAACTTATAGACTCCCACAAATCATAATTTTATCTATTGAGTCTGGAAATAAATTTCAGGGAATTGTTATAAACAAACACGTATTATTTTAAAACGTTTTTATTAGCTCGCTTTCTTGTCCGGTACAAATTTTGCAATCAATTTTATACTAACTTCCCGATGAGCTAGAGACTTGAAACTTGAAACATGGCTCACAAATGGAAGACGATGCAATCTATATATTAATTTGAAACTGTTTTTCTTTGTGACAGCTATTTTGAGAGAACGGCTGGGCGTAGAAACTCGGTAGAGGTGTCTAAAGAAAGGTCCTGGTCTGTAGATGAGCCATCAAAAGAGAAACATGGAGAATTCCCTCGGGGCTCTGCCCCAGTGGCCTTTAAATTCCCATCCAATGTTATTCTTATGGATGAAAACGAGGTTTTTGTCACAGCTAATTTGAGAGAACGGCTGGGCGTAGAAACTTGGTAGGGGTGTCTAAAGAAAGGTATTGTTCTGTAGGTGAGCCCTCAAAAGAGAAACGATGTAAATTTCCTTGGGGCTCTGCCCCAGAGGCCTTTAAAGTTCACTCTGCAATTTTGTTTACATTTCGACCATATGGATAATTTTACACTACTTTTAATGAACCAGCTGTCAATATTTAAATTGTATTCAAAGGTCTACTGAAACTGTCAAAATTAAATGTTTACATTACTATTTATGATTTTAAATGGATTCTCCACTGCATGGCAAGTTTTTTATAGTTTCAACAAAATGATGAATTCATGATACGTTTGAAATGTTTTGTTCAAAAATCTATGCTTTATTGATCTTAGAAAATTTTAAATTATAAAATAAGTGTGACTTATCAATTTCAAAGGAACATATAACTATTCCTTATCGGGTTAGCTTATACATATTGTAAGGTTGGCACTTGCCTATTTTTCCTACTTTCAATCACCATTTATTTTTAAATTAAAGAAAGAACACCTGAGATTTATTTATTGGTATAACAGTTTTTGATAATCGGGTTTAAAATTGTGTCATAGATGAGTACGTTGAGGATGAGAGCTGTGTTCAAGTTTTGGAATAGACTAACTACGGAGTCTATGGTTTTGGTAAAGTAGGTGAACTAATGTCAATTCAGGTATTTAAAAAAAATGTGTACACAGTTTTTACTTTGATGTACACATGTAGCTAGGTTGAACAACGCATCTAAACCTCACTACATACAAAACATTTGGAAACACAACAGTGTCATCACATCTCATCGCATTTGCATAATTTGTTACCAATGCTGGACTAGGTTATGGATTTGGTTCCGCAAATGTTCAAGATTTGTGATAAAATTTCCTACAATTATGGTTCATTCCAATCCACGAAATACATGCACAGCTTTATGTGATCTATATGGCCAAGGCAAAACTACCCCATAAGTTAATGAATTATCAAGTAAGAACAGGATGATTAAATACATGGGTCGATGTGGCAAGAGAAGGATTTAAAATTGCTGAGATCGAAGTAAGAATGTTACTGCTTTCTGGAGAATCAGATATTTTTATAAAAAAAAGATGAAGATTTACTTATAAATCCGGATACAATCTGAATGATTTTCCTAAAGCAGATGGAATTAGTGGTTAGTAATAAATATTGACTCTTTCCGTAACATGATAGACTAATTATATGAACTCATTCTCCCATATAGTGAAAGTGGCTTTGCTATGAAACAAACTCATGAACAAACAATTATAAGACTCCTAAAAAAACCTTTTGGGCAACCTAAAGCAGATAAAAAGAAAGGTATTGTGTTAAACTAATTCATCAATCACGTTTTTTAGGGAACACAATCATCATACTTATTATTGCTTATCCTCCCTTCATATAACTAAGATTTTAATGACTTCACTCTATCCAACGCAGTTAGCTGAATTTACATAAAACCTCAAGATTAACCGTCGATTTCGACGGGGTTCCACTAGTATTATATAATTTAATTTTCATATTTCCCTTGGGCAACGCCCCATGGGCTTGTTTTCATTAACTCGCTTTCTTGCAAATTTTGATACTTCCCGATGAGCTAGAGACTTGAAATTTGAAACATATCTCACAAATGGAAGACAATGCAATATTATAAAATTTAATTTTCATATTTCCCTTGGGCTACGCCCCATGGGCTTGTTTTTATTAGCTCGCTTTCCTACAAATTTTAATATCAATTTAAAAGAAGTTCCCGATGAGCTAGAGACTTGAAAGTTGAAACATAGTTCACAAATGGATGACAATGCAATATTATATCATTTAATTTTTAATATTTCCCTTGGGCTACGCCCCATGGGCTTCAAAATTTTCCATGTTTACATTTTGAAAGAATGTAAATATGTATCAATTAATTTAAGTCAGCTGTAAATACTTAAATTTGACAGTTCAAAGAGCATAGGTTAAGAGGTACAGGTTATGCTCCCAAGAGAGTCTTTATACAAACATTTCAAAATAAAGATAAACAACCTGATTGCAGATATAAAGGTATTTGGTAATAATGTCAATTGTTAATTATTTATTGTTATATAAAGTAAACAATAAATAAAATAGATTGATATATTTATAGTTAGTAGGCAGAGGCCATACATTCAATCTAATACGTAATTATATGAAAAGAAACTCAAATAAACTTTAGATTTCCCTCATGCCTCTGTCTTAATCTGATATAGATGCTTGAAATATATTTAACATCCACTCCACACACATTAAAAACTAAAAAGTAGGAAATAATTTATAAATAAAAAAACTGTTTAAAACAAACATTTTTAAACGCACTAAAAAGTAGAAAATAATTTACAAATATGTGTACAGTATAAATACTTGTAAGATTTAAAACAAAAAAACGTGGGATGCATGAAATTGATAATAATACATTAGTTCAATAGGTGAAGGTAATTGTAAATTATCTATTGCATGCACCCCGCGTTTTTCGTTTTAAATCTTACAAGTATTTATACTGTACACATATTTGTGAATTATTTTCTACTTTTTAGTGCGTGTTTAAAAACGTTTGTTTAAAAATGTTTTTTTATAAATTATTTTATACTGCAGTCAGTGACATAATGAATACAGAGATAGGCAACTGCTGGATTTACTCTACAACTTCAAAATCCAAGATGCCAAACTGTGATTACTCGTTGCTTACATCTTTAACATTTTTGCACTCTGACTCGCTCGAGGAAATATTATTTTGTGCAATTCTTCCTGGACCAGTTCCGTTGGGATTTTGCAATTCGCACTGCAGTGACGGTTCGGAACCTGTTGTGGTACTAATGACGTCGTAGCGGGATTCCCGCCGGTGGCAGAACTGTTCAAGATGGCGGCGACGCGTGCGTCAGCTCGCGGGGTGGCGGGAGATCCTCAGTCAGAGTGAGCCTGGTGTAGTGTGCGGTCCCGTCATCGATCGTGATGGCATGACTCAGCCGGGCAACGAGCTGGTGACTCGCGTCAAGTCGCGGCTAGCACGGTTGGGAAGGTCGGCGACCACGACCGCCGCGACGACCGACCCGGAGGACGACGGGGGCGGAACCCCTCCGAAGAACACCCCGAAGCAGCTGCTGCGGCACATCCTCAAGAGCAACACGGGGTGTCCGGAGAGCAATGACAGCGACACGGAGAGCTTCAGGGTGTCCGCGAGTGAGGAGGACAGCGACACAGAGCCGAGGAGGAAGCTACAGAAGAGCGCCACCTTGGCGGAGTGTCCGGAACCTCCTGACGGTGAGAACCTCCCTCTGGAGAGCATCCTGGAGAAACTGGGCAACAGGATCAAGGAGCGGAGTGACAAGATGCATAAGGTGGGATGTGCTAACTACTCTGTATCAGGAATATGTTAAGCAGAGAGTGATAGTGTTTAGGCACGAGGGGATGGCTATGACAGGATTTCAGCAGTGCAAACCCTGTTTGTCAAGGAATACGATGATAGCGAGGGAGTGATAAGGTGGATAACGGGCATGTTGTGAGCATCCGTTATGTTTGGGAATATGATTTTAGGGAGCTGAGTGATAAGAAATTCATTATCTCAATAATAGGTTTTATTCAGTTCCAAACCAACTAAAGTAACCTTATGGGAGTACGTAATGATAGAGATCGGGTGCTGAGATTCACATGATGTGTATGATAGGGTAGCCAAATGTCTTACTGTAAGGCAAACTGTATGTTTAGTAAAGTAAGATCATAGGGAGTAAAGTGATCATATTGAATGCATTTTAATTGACTAATTTAGGTTTATTGTAAACTAATATTGTAAAACAATTCACACACTTGGGAATATATAAATTATATGATGATAGAGATCGAGCAATAAAATACGCCTAGTGCTACAGCTCTAAAGTTCGTTGTCTTAGTTCTGTTGTTTTCTTGCTTTTGTGTGTTTTTATTTTATTAATAAACTAGCTGACCCGGCGAACTTCGTATCGCCTAAGTTATAGGTTTCCCCTAAGACAGACCGATGGAAAGAAAGTACCGTTACGTTAAATTTTCAAGATGATCTCGTTCGCATCGCTCAATCACGTCCTGGTTGAAGTTCGTTCGCTACGCTCACTCACCTTTGGGTTGGAGCTCGTTAGCTACGCTCACTCACCTTTTGGTTGCAAATTTGCTGTTGTCATAAATGTAAAAGAAATAATAGTGCTGCACCCTGTTGGTAATCCTTGTAACTTTAATGCTATTGAACATCATAGAACAGAACCAACTTGTTTAATTGAAACAGCTGTTAAGATTCATTAATTCCTTTTTTCATAAGGTTAACATGGGAAACTCCAGAGCCACTGGGGCGGAGCCCTTTTAAGAATTTCGAAACGGGAAATAGTTTACGTCCTATTCGCATACCTACAGAATTTACACACCAAATTTCATAACGATCGGTGAAGTCGTTCCGGAGGAGTTTGCAGACAAACACTGTGACACGAGAATTTTATATATTAGATGTTGCCTTCAAATTTGGGGTGAAATGCATAATAAACTGGCCACATCATATGTACATTTTAATATTTAACCACGTTGTAAGCGTAATTAAAGAAAACACGTAAATTTTTACATAAAAAATAATTGCATGCACATAAAACTGTTCCAAAACATTATATGCTCCAAATTTGACAAGTGTTTTACAGAAAAATAACTGTGTAAAGTGTGTCGGTGTTTAGTAACATTAAGCCTACCTACAGTAAAAGCGCAGGTCGATATGCAGTCTAGGCCCCAGGTGGAGAGGTAAACTGTCTCTAAATAACACACACTCGCCTTGGGGATAATGTTCTACGAGATTTAGTTCACCTGCAGTTCCAAACTTTTCTCAGACAAATTGTTTACATTCGAAATAGAAAAACAGTCAGTTTCACATCTCAAATGATTTTCTTAAATGATCGTTTTAATATCTTAAAAACTAACGGTTTAATATCGTTCACATGGGTATCAAAGGCCTGCGTGTTGAAAGCTAAAGCAAGAAGTGAGCAGGTCAGGGGAATGAAATACGAAGAGTCAATTTTTATTTGACAACACCGGGAAGCGAATACAAAACATCATTGGTTACACAGTCGCGCTCATATACCAGCTTTATTATTTTATTTGATATTTACCATTGTGTATAGCTTTTTAATTAGAAGGATGTCTTTTAATTTCGAGGATTGTCTTGCAATTTGGAGGGATGTCTTGTTGTTTAGAGGTATGACCCGTTATTTGGAGGGATTTATTTTTATTTTGAGGGATGTCTTGTTATTTGGAGGTTAGTCTTTTTATTTGGAAGGATATAAAATATCTTTTTATTTATAAGTAAATAAAATATCAGCTGTAGGCCTACTCAATTGTTGCGCCGCCGCCTGAATTACGGTGTGACATAAAGAGTACATTATTTTATCTTTGTAATGTGTAACATGTTGGTGTTGTTTGACTAAATGAAAAGTTTATGTACTTTTTTGTGCAAACATGCTAGTTGTATTTTGCGATTGTATAAGAGAAATGAACAATAATATCTAAAGGATTTACGTACACGTAATTCATTTACTTACGTCTACGCCAGTAGGATTTGTTGCGTGTTTTGGGGAATACATAAAAACAGCTTCATCAAATGTAGCCATTTAGTTATTTATCTTGTTTTCTGTTCATATGCATTTACTGATAGTATTCTTTAACTTTTAGCAAAGATACCAAACAAAGGGACTAAACAAATGCTTTAACAAAATGTAATTAATTAAGTTTATGTATTAAACATCAGTAGGATTATTTTCATTATACGTAAAAGGAAGGTTCCAGTTTCACTCGCTCTACCAAGTCCCATCAGGCTCGTTGCAATGTGATCTTATCGCTTGAACTGTCGAAAAACAATTTAAATTACTGGTAATTAATTAATGGTGATTGCAAATTCGTTTCTTCTCAGAGTGTATTTAGTGACATAATCAGTGACCGCAAACATTAATAAAATAAAATATTGGTCCCTCAGTTACTGTCCTATTGAAAATATTGATACGAATATTATTTTTAAGCATTCCACGTAGATGACAATTTCGTCACTTACTGCAAGCTGGAGATAAGCGTCTGATGTTGCGAGAGCAGGTTTCCTCAGAAGCTGAATCACCGCATTGCACACCCGCTATGCTATCTTACCTCCGCCTGAGTGACCTTGAACTTGAGTGAAAGTTCGCGCTTCGCCGCACAAACACAAAGAGTAACCGAATCAGCTGACGGCTCGTCTCGGTGCTGCCACCTGCAAATATTCACCATTTTCTCTTCAACAATTCCCAATTTAATCCCATCCAGTTTGTGTCTTTTTTACCATCTTTTCCAAACCCTGCACTACAATCCATCAAGATATTTTTTTAAAATATTGCGTTCTGAGTTTGCACCAGCTATAGTATGAGCTTAGATTTAAACTAATTTCTAATACAGCAATGTCAGTTGACTCGTCCTTGTTTAATCTGATGTACAAATATTTATAACAATTTATGGGTACGGATCCGCAGAGAACCAACGATATTTTATTGGATGAATAACGATAAATATCGATATTTATCTGAGTCAATATACACTTTGATATACTAAATTATTTGTTTTTTAAGCTCTTTAAATATGTGTAGAGATAAATTGGGAAATTTTGTGTTTAAAAGCCAAAAGAAAAACCATTTATACATTTATAATACCACAATAACACTAATGATAAGAAAAAACATTAATAATAACACTAAAAATATTTTATAATCGATACTGATCGATAATAAAACATGTTTACTGTTATTATTAATGTTTAATAAGTTACGAGCAAAGCAGTATTAAGAGCACTTCTATGTGGTATTTATAGAGTTGAATGAAATATTAATCTTACTTAATATTATAAATGTGAAAGTTTGTGTGTTTGTTTGTTTGTTAATTTGTTTGTTTGTTTGTTTGAAGTTCAATCGCGCATTAACTACTGGACGGATTGGGCTGAAATTTGGCATGATGGTAGTTCACATTCCCGATTAAGGCATATTCTTATCTCAAATATCCTTTCGGGCTCCGCCCCAGTGACTCTGTAGTTCCCCATGTTAACCTTATGAGTATTCATATTTAAAGGGAATTAAATAATTTAGTCAGCTGTTTCAACTAAAAAAGTTGGTTCTATGATATATAAAAGCATTAAAAAGTTACAAGATTTACCAACAGGGTGCAGCACAATATTTTTTTTGCATTTATGAAAGCAAGAAAAAACTGTGATAAGCAATGAGAACTGTCAAAGTAGGATTGTTTACAGTTATGTTTATGTTTTTAACTTCGTGAATAATTGGTGATAATCCGTGAATTTTTGATAATTTATTTTTCTCTATTGTTTAGGTAAAGTGGTAGAACATTATGGCTATGGTAGATGTGTAATACTATAGGGTACACCGTGAATTCAAAGAAGCAAATTTTATCAAACTGTGTCCTCCCCCATTGAAAATCCAAAGGTTGAGTATAACTGCAATAAGAATTTTTTACTTATATACTATCTCCGTACAAAGGACGGGTACTCTGCTAGTCATATATATGTATAAAATAGCTATGTTTTATTAAGCACTTTATGATGTTTTTATTATATTTATATTGAGTTTAGGATGGATGAACCAAAACAATGGTATTCTCTGGTGTTACACTATTAAATCTTGTATTGGCGTCAGACAAAATAAAATCAATGCATTCCAACAGGTTTTGCCTGGCTGGTGTAGATATTGTGAGGAAACCTGAGCAAAAAGTGTCAAGTTGCACTTCCTTCAAGGAAATTTCGCAAACATGCGTCAGCTGACTAGACAGTAGCTCTATCTTAGATGGACGACTTCCTGGGGGTTTTAACCTAATCAACAAGCTTGCTAAAATGATTGTTATAAGTTGAGAGGTATAACTAGAAGGTTTTGGAGTTTAAAGTAGTAGGCTACAGCCAACAGGCTAGCCTACAGCCCGGGCCTACAGTGACACTTTTTTCCACATTTAACAACAAAAGCAACGCCGATGTCAGAAAATGAGCAAAGAGGTTCAAAAATACATTTTCCAGCTAAGATAACAATACATTTTTATACACTTCAAAATTACTGTAAAAAGTATGGACATTAAATCAGCTCCGAAATTCTGCATAGAGACAATTACTTTGACACCTTATTGAAACATTACTCAGAACTTAGACATAAAATGAGCAGCCAAAATTAAATACCAATACAAAATTAAAGTAGAACTTTGGATGAAGAAAACGAAAGATCCATAAAATACTTCCCTTTGAAAAGCTTCCCTTAGTTTGGCTTGTTTGCATCGTAACGAGTTTTGTGATAAATTCCTGTGACAAATTTTCAAACGCTCCGGACCAATAGCTTTACCGACTGACGATATATACATAGGGTAAGATTACACTTGTTATACTTAGATGATTGTGTATTAGCGTTTTAGTTTTGCACCTTAAATACGGCAACTTACTATTTATTTATTCCCTTTATATTTATTAATTAACAAATTTTTATGTTTGATTTACTAAACAGAACAAAATTGTATGTTTAGCATTTTGACGTTAACTTGCTTAATCAACGCCTGTACTAATTTTCACAACTATTTGAAATCACCCATTAATTTTAAAGTAAAAGCTTATAACACCTTAGCCACATGAAAATATTTAAAGCTATTGGGGTATCAGCAATTGAAATAATCTCTCTAATTGGCAATTATTGGTGTTGTAAATAATGATGGTTTTATGTATTGAAACTATGTTCAATTACGTTTACTAATGCAAGTAGACTGTCTAAACTATTTTTTTTTAATTTTAAACATTTTTCAATTTGAATTTTAATACCACAATTTTTTATAATTGACCCAAAAAACTTTAAAAACTATCTTTCATCATGATTTACACAAAATACAACTAATTAATCGCTAAAGTTATATAAATAGTTGCTACAACGTAACATTTCCTTTAATATACATCTTAAATATAGATCGTAAACCAAACTAAAGGCTTAACAAATCCATGTACCATGCTAGAAATGTAAAACAGATTAAAACTATATAAAATACCGGAAAGTTGTTTTCTATCAAATTAAAATGTTGCTTTTAACAATTAACATAAAAAATTAAATTTAAATATCAGTTTTATCAACATCAATTGAATATCATCATAATATATCCAAATGTTTGACTGTTAAATACCTCAACCACTTCATTCAAAGGTTCATTTACTCTTTGCAATAGACTGAGTGCTTTCAGTGTCGTAATTTCAGTAACAAAGGCCTTTCTATCACAATCGAACGAAATTAACACTTTTGTGTGTAAATTTAACTATTTATTCGTGGTATCAAGAAATTTTTAATGCTATATACAATTAATTGGTGAGATATCACAATAAGACAAATCTTATAAGGTTACTGTTAAGAGAAAATGAATAATTATTTATTTTGTTTGAATATTTTAACGTGTTTTAAATGTCTTATAAGGCTAAAAGTAAATGTTTAAAAGTAAAGTAGACTAGTTAATTTTTTTCATACCAAGTAAATAAGTAAT
This sequence comes from Macrosteles quadrilineatus, assembly GCF_028750875.1. Taxonomy (NCBI): domain Eukaryota; kingdom Metazoa; phylum Arthropoda; class Insecta; order Hemiptera; family Cicadellidae; genus Macrosteles; species Macrosteles quadrilineatus. Next base: position 77,918,199 of record NW_026542599.1, on the reverse strand, counting down.
AGGCCTAGTTTCCATTTTCCGTACTAAGGAAATTTTTAAAACTTTTTCAAAAAACCTACACAACTTTGTTTAATTGGATGAATGATTAATAAAATAAGAGTAAAGTTTATCAAGAAATCTGTCTTCGTATATTATTTTGAGTTATTGACCGTATTTGTACAAAAAACATTGAAATTACAACAACCCATAAACTTGATAAATGATCAGGTATAATCGTTGAAGATTTTATTGACATAACTGTATTAGGCTTATAAGTCTTGAAAACAATTTAGTTAATCTTAAATGTAATTTAAGCATTTCATCATTGAATAACCTTTTACAGTGGCAATAACTCTTGTCACATTGAATATAGCTGCTATTGTTACACCGCCGTATTGTTATCACAAGTGACTCGGCACGAAGACCTTGGCTTGTCAAGATAAAGTGTATGAGTGACAAGCCGATTTGACGGAATCGATAGTTTTATCGATATCTTGTACCGGATGACTACATTCATGTTCATTGCTAAAATATTATTGATCTTTCTGTAAACTTGTTTCAGGGAGTAACAATATGCTGAGTAAATTAGCTTTTAAGGTAAATATTCATGAGTGTTTTTTTTAACTACGTTGGTATGTTTTCGTTTGACGTAAGGGAACGTCCAAGCCCTTGTTAAATAAATTGTTATGTTAAATTAAAATGTTAAATTAATTGTTAAATAGCATTAACAATTGAAAGCCTTTTGGCATACGGTATCCAGGAGCGACTACAATCGGGATCATACCGGCAAACCTTCAGATTTGAACACTATATCCATCCGGATACCTGGTCGTAAAACACTAATTAAATTCGAAGTATATTTTTGAAAGTTATTAAATTTTGATTGCTTCCCCAAAAAGCGTTTGAGCATGAATCACTTAATCAGCCGTTTTCCGTTTTGAGAAAGACTAACTTATTCAATGCTAGTTCGTTTAGTCTTTCATTTAACACATTAATCACGTTGTTCAGATAACGAGTTCGTATTGAGTTAACTTCTAATTGGTTGATGAAGTAATAATGCTTTTACTTTGAGTCACATTTTCTCCGACCTTTCTTTTTAAATGTGTCTTTTGATGAAATAATAAAATTGTAATAACTAGACTTCGTGCATTAAATACTAACAGTAGTAAGTGATCCTAAAAGGAAAAGGTCATTTTACAGGAGAAGTGTGTGCGATAGTTAAATAAATATCAGAGGAATTTGTATACAAGAAGGAATTCTTGTTTTTGCAACAGTACAAAAACACGTCAAAAGCAACTAGCAGAGCAGTGAAATGTGTTAACAGTGATGCTAATAAAACAAAACACTTGGTTTTTTTCTCTCTGAACTTTTGTGTCAGCTCAACTGACACTGCATGATTTTATAACAGTCTTTAACTATATTTTCTACTCTTGGTTCACTTTATTTAATCCTCTGTTCCTTCTTAATTTAAAAGTTATTTCAAGATTTTTATTAGCAAGTAAGTCTGTGTTATCTTAAGACTTCTTTGTTTTTAAGACTATCTTTAAACTATCATAATATACCTTTCATTTTTATTAATATTTGTGCTCTTCACTGACAAAATCATTGTAAAATATTGCATTTATTTTATTTCTTGTGTTATTTGAAGTAACCTTATACAGTAAAATCACAAATTTAAATTTAAATAGAGATGATAATAATGTTTTAAATACCAACAACTACTGCGCCACTTTTACGCTTTAAATTACTCATCCCATCTCTACTTTAAATATCAAACCATTAAGCCAGTATCACTATGAGCAGATTCTATACCAGTTGATTTGGCTTTCTATTTTAATAAGATCATTAGAGTCTTAAGAAGTAATAATTACAAAATCTATTCAAGCTACTGGGGACTCAATAGTGACAACCCCCCTTAGAAATTTTAAATTTATTTGTAGTGCAAGTTGAATTTAAAAATGCATATTTCGATTAGGTATAACAAAACATAAAATTGCCTAAGGAAATATTATATTTGACAGAAAACGCACATTTGTATCTGTACTCTTTACAAGGCTGAAATGTTATTATTATCAACATTGAAATTAAATAGTGAAAATAGACTACTCATCCCATTAAATATCTTAAGCCCTGTTTTTAAGTTTGTTCCGTATAGTTTGTTTTGGTCGGCGATCTACTACGGTTTGTTTATTTTATGATTGTTTTGCGATTTCTGTCTACTCTTTGGTTACAAATTCATTGGAACAGCAAATATTTATGATCATATATTTTATAAGATAACATTTTTGTTTGTTTTAATGTTTCCTACTTGTTTTTCGTTATTTAAACTAAATTATAGTTTGACTAACGAAAAACAAATAGGAAACATCAAAACTTCCTATTCTTGAACTGATGAAATAACCTTAAATTATCTTTAGCTGATTTATAAGATGAAAATGCTCTAAGGGATTGCGTTAAATCAAGATCTAGTAATTGTTTTGAAAGGCATAACTCCGAAAACAATGCTACAAAACACGTTTTGCAGCAATGATTTTCAAAGCAGTGAAATTTGGAGCATTCTTGTAAAAAAATGTTCCATGCAACTGAAAAATCAAATTCACATTTTACGAAAATCTACTATAGCATACATGAACAAGAAGTGTAAACAGAAATTCAAGGGTGACTAGAAGGCATTTAGGATCTCTGTGACATGAGATTGAACGTGACTAAACATACGTGATCTGGGTCATTACGTGACTGCTTAGCACACGTGACTTCTAAAACACTCTTGATTGAGTCATCTTGTAACACAAATAAAATTATTCTTGGGTTGATTAAATTCATGTTTTTGTTTTTACTAGTTTTCCTGACCACATTACTGAATTAATACTCGTTAGTTATTACTGAATAATGATATAATGAAGATTTTAACAATATATAGCTTAACTACACTTGCCTTATAAAAACACTCTTTATTGAGTCATCGTGAAACTCAAATAATTGTTCTAGGTTTGGTAAAATTCGCATTTACCATATTTCCTAACTGACTATGGCCTATTACTGAATATAATAGAATTATACACTATTAAAAACATTAGTCTCTATTTAAAAAATCTTCGTATAAGTTATTTACAGTATTTCCATTCTACTTAACTGAATAAGGTTTTGTTTTCAAAAATTGAACTCTCAACAACAGATTATTTTAGATATTATGAAAAGCAGATTTTTATTTCTCTTTAATTCTTAGTATGCTCCTATCATATTATTATGTTCAAATTATGGGCCTTTTTACACTGTAAATTAATTTTAACTTAATTTATTTACTCCAAATGAATTGACTGATGAATTTAAATTATTAAACTTCATAAACAACAATGTACATAATTTGAGAAATTGGAGTTTGCTCTTCTCCATAAAATATAGCTGTTTTCTTTTTTAATCGCAAGACATAAATAAAATGAAAATATAAAACTACTGTTGTAGTCTTCTTAAATAAGCATGTTGCAGTTGCCAATCGAATCCGATTAGTTTTTATCGTCTAATTGGTAACAATAATTTATTATCAAAAAAGTAATGTATATTTTAATAGACTTATCACAAAACTAACGCTGCAGATCTCAACAAAGCCGTTCAAAATCAAATTACCGCCGCTCCGATCTGCCACTAATCTGTCGCTTATAATCCGATCCAAGGTAACCGAACAAGGATTAAGAGCTTGAGTGTTATTTGTGCTACATCAGTCTAGAGAATTAGATAGGTTTATAATTTTAGGTATGAAATGAATACTTAAAAGTATAGTTTATAAATAAATACAAAATTTCATAATTTGGGGGTAAAATTCTTTATTTGCTTGATTTGTTATAGTTAATGTAATTTAAATAAGGGATAGATCTGGGAATTCTTAGGAAATATTTTAGTAACAATCCAATCACGCAAATGGAAATTCACCAAGACTGCAGGTTTGGTGCGATGGGGGTATTTTCTGATTCCGTGTAGATGGGATTAAAACCATAACACAACATGAGAAACAATTAATTAACAAGCCTTTTACATCTTGTCAATTGTTTGTCTTTTAAGCATATCCGCTTAAGATATCTTTAAGTAAATAGTTTTTATTTTTTTCTTTACCTAAATTATAGAAGGAATCAGCAACTCATACGAATCATACAATAATACTTCAGTAGTTTGACACAACAGAGGTTGTGTTTTTATTTTAGCGAATTTCCCTATAGGGAAGTAGCTATTACCGTAGGTGGCACGGTAAGACCTAGACCCGGGACCGATTTTCTTTTTCACGATTTATATATATATACGTCCGTGAACGCGATAACTTGAGTAATTTTTGTCCGATTTTGATGAAATTTGGTTTAAAGGTGTAAAGCGGGATAAACTTGAATGAGTTCGCAAACCAGCACGATCGGACCATGGGAACAGGGCTTTACGGGGGGTTTTATGGGGTAAAAATTTGGTTTTCTCACTTTTGACCCTCAAAACACAAAATTTCCCGATTTCTCTTTAGACCTTTTTAAAGAGCTTAAAAAAACAAATAATCTAGTATATAAAAGTATTTTTGTTCGATTATTAGTAACGGAGAAAATTAAAAAAATTGTAAATTTAAAATTCCCATGTTATTCTTAAGGAGAATATTGTCAAATGTTGTAGTTTGCTTGTTTATGAATATATTTTGATCAAACTTGGCAAATTTATTTATTTTGTACTAAGCTATCAATATTTTACTCAAAACACACTTTATTAGTTTCCTTGTAGCAGCAAACCTAGGTACTCGTTAAACCTAATGTTATTAAAATATATTTAACTGAAAATCAATTCAGACAAATGGAAATTCGCTTAGTCGGCAGGTTTGCTGCGGCGGGGGTATTTTTAATTTTAATAGTAAAACAGTTCTTTAGCAATTGTATTTATTTCGATTTAATGTATGCCAAAAACATTTACATTACATTAAACTTATTTATTTAAGTTATTAATGAGGAGAACACAATATTACCACGAAAAAGTACAATGCAACTTACTTATAATCGTCCTACCGTAGGTGCACTGTATCAAGATCGATTCAGTTTACCTGCGATTTAAAGGAAGCTTATATAATGACGCAATTTCATCCAAGCATTACGGTACTTAACCTCTTTAGTGAGAATCTGGAGCGGGAAATCTCACTGAGAAGCAGACTTTTAGAATCGATTCAAGCCTTATCATGCAACATTCAGAGATCTCTTGAAACTGCGTAGGCTAATTCCAAAATATTTAACTGAGAGATCAATTGTTGATGTGTTAAATGTTAATGTAAACTGATTTGATTTGAAAATGTAAACAAAAACAAATTAATTTGTCCCAGAAACCTTTTTTTGAATAACAACAAAATTGCTTGATATTATAAAAGTATTGAACCAAAAACCAGTCATGAATAAATTTGTTTGATTTAACTATTTTTTATGCGTTTTTACTTTATTCGGAAAATTAATATAAAAGATATTTACAGTTTAAAGTAACGTTTGTATTGATAAGGATTTTTTGTAAATTTTTACCTTTTCTATCTACAGCAGTTCATCCTATTCATGATTAAAATACATGCAGTCTTATTTGTAAAGTTAAGTTTCTTTTCCACACACCTGAGAATAGTAAGAGAAATATGTATTTCGGATCCGGTTATACTATTGTAACAGTCCTTAGTAGTAAATTCCATTGATTGTACCTTCAAACATAAAATACACACATTTGGTCTTGAACATAGAATTTTTTACTTTGACAATAAAAAAAACTTAAAAAAGCAACGGAAGGACAAAGCTGCATTGAATACTTAAGTATGTGAAACTATCTAGTTCACCCTTTTAATATTCTATGGACAAACTTTGTCTCTTGACTTCTACAAGTTTAGAATAAGAAGGTTTTTAGTTTTTTTTTATACTATACAGAGTGTATCACTAAAATATGTTGGAAAAACACGTGAAATACGTACGTGTTTATTTAGACCTTATATATCTACAATAGTTAACAGAGTATGTGTAATAATGATGTTCTATTTTTTCAGGTACGGTTGTGTTTTGACTCCCAATATTACTTCATTAGGTAAGCTTAAACATACCCCATTGTATATTATATTGCCCTATGCTTATTATTTTGTATGTGCGTTGTGCGTTTGAACAATTTCGACGAACAAAAGTTTTTACGTGTAACCAACTTTTGGAGATTGACGTTACTAGTATTCACAGTTTATTTAGCTGTGTTGTCTTCAAAAATGTTTCTAAAATTGAAAAACTAACTGCTGATCAGGAAATGCTAGAATACACACACTGAAAATGTCATTAGATGTTATATGAATTGGTGATTGTGGATGATTTCATACTTGGAGCTCATCAGCACATTAACAGAAATCATGACCGCGAACCAACATACAAAACACTTTCTTTTCCAATACACTTAGCTGCAAATTGTCAACTTTCGCCATTTGCTGCTTGGTAATCATTCACACAGTTTGACACGAGTACAAGATGTGTTTTGGAAGTTTGGTATTACTGTATCCAGCTTGTGGACATCAAAGCCCGGACAACAAAGGTAGTACTTAGGCTTATCTAACCTACCGTGGCCAACGTAAACGGCCTTCCATGTCGTTGGGCTTTCTGTAAGCTCTTCTACACATTTTCGTCTGTCACTAACCATTCACACAACACTTTTAAAGTAGCGGTCCAATGCCTAGCATCTTGAAATTAACAACATTGTCAAACATGTGAGTCCAATGAAGAATAATATAATATTTTGGTAAAATTACTTCAAAACAATAAACTCACAGGTGACTGTAATATTACCTACGGAGGGAATTCAAAATCCACTCAATAATGCAAACGCGAGCAAAGCCTTGTAAAAACGATTGTTACAAAACAATAACGTATTTTCAAATAGATTTTGTATAGATTCGAGTGGGTCACATCAAAAGATTCACCTAATCCATGCTCCCCTGAATGCATTGGCACAAACACCGTATGTGGTGACTTAAGAGGTAGTCTGCTTTTAAACTTGCTTGGTCACTGGGTATCTAAATAAAAACTGTATATCGTGTTGTAAATCTGAATAGCTGAATCAGCTGTATTTGTGTCCTTAATCCAACTTTTAAAAACTATAAATAAGACCAACCAACCTGATGAATAACAACTAGCCAATCAGAGATTATATAAAATACGAAAAAACATTCCTTCGCCAAGTAGAGGCATTGTTGAAATTACTATGAAAGGCACTTCACCCATTGTAGGTTATTCATAAAAAAGCTAAATCTCTCCCAAAATCATAAGATTAGTTAATAACGATAAAAATTACTTTGTTGCTCACAGGCGATTTCTATTAGCCTATAGATGAAAAATACCCAATCAGTCTGATATTTTTCACCTGACGATGAAACCACCCTGCCAATCAGAGTTTCATTTTTCAATAACAATTAAATAGACTCCACCAATTACAGAGCTTAATTGAAATCGATCAATCTGGATCCATATCAGAGGTATTGACAGATACTGGAGAATCTGTGTAATTTGTGATATTGATTATGTATTAGAATAATCAATGATTTTTGTCTTTATAACTTTAAAATTTAGTTCGTTAACACCAAACATATTTGTTTACTAAATTATTTATGGAAATTAACCAAATTATATTTTATTATTTAATAACATACCTTATTATTCGCTCAACTTGGTGTACACACATTTCACCCAGTTCATATGGCGATAAACATCTTAAATATGTGAATTTCATTATGCATATGATTTTTAGTGAGTCACGCCACGAATAATTGTGATCAAGTATTGATCAATAACAATATTCACCTAATTAAATGAAGTCATAATTATTTAAAATTGTGAATCAAAAATATATGTAGCTAAAAACAAAACCATTGATGGATGAAGTTTTATTCAAAATTTCATAAAGTTAAAGAAAAGTGTGGATTTTAAAAATATAACATATGTTATGGATATCTTGTTTACCTATTTTTTGAGTAAACTCTTTCAGTTAAATACCTACATTGTTTTAACATAACATGTTAAGCCATTAGAAGCTTATACGAGAGCGGGAGGAAAATCTCCATTACTTGACAATGTAAACTTGACTTTAATGGCACTTGCCATGTTGATATCATCATCCTACAGGAGAGAGAGAGGCTATCGTCTCTCCCAACCCTGTCAAGTGCTTTTTAAATATGTTACGGGTCATAAACCAAAAGTGGTTTAGAATGCTGCAGCTTGTTCAGAAATTCGATGTTACATTGTCGAAATATTAATATAAATATTAATCTACGCTTTGATTCAACATACATTTAACTTTATCACATTATACACTATCTAACCTATGAAAATCTTTTTAAAGACATTTTTTATTGATTTATATTATTTTTGTGTAAATTTTACATTTTATTTTATTTTTATTAAATCTTTCTGATACGTTTTGTATTTTTCTAGCTCTCCGCTTCGCTTTATGCCTTATGCACAGAATTATTCAAAATGAAGCTAGATTAAATATAATTTTGCACTAAAATCTAAAGAACATTATAAGTTTAGGTTATAGCTTTAAAAACTTATGATCGTTGTTTACAAATGTATTACAACTCAATAACATGCTTTTCTGTATTTTCGATAGCATTAATGTTTGAAACTAAAGACACTTGAGACGTAAAAAGTATGAATTTATTACTATATTTGTAACAGTGCCTAATTGTATAAGGCTCGTGATGGTACGAATCAAATTTTGTTTGGACCTTCCACTTCGTCAAATCTTCACACCTTTTAGTATAATTTCTCGGTTTTCACAGTCAAAATTAGTAATTACTGGTGGAAATACACGTTTTCTACACAAGCAGTTATTTGCAATACCGTAGTAATTAATAGAACGGAAAATGCTATAGAATTCTTCGAAAGATGGCCACGCCGCGCCGTTGGGAATTACAATTTAAACATTAGTCGAGTTGTAGCTTCATCTGGTAATGTGTTGCCATAATACAACGCATTCCAAACATTAGCTAGTATACCTATTATTTTTACTATTCAAACGCACGGTAACCACCAAAAAACCTGCATTCGACTAGCCAATTTGATCGTGAAAGCCTTCCTAATTGAAAGCTTTGCTTGATTGAACACTCCCACAACACCACATGTATGACGCTCGTCTATAGATTACCTTCGATATATGAGAATCGATAATCGATAGTTGAGAATCAATAGCCTTCCTCGATACGATGAATTCCGTGATAGCGATGCATGTAGGACGGCTTTTGTTGCGGTTTAGGATTACATGGAATATCAGAGAACAAACCGAGAATGTTTCGGCTGGAATGTAATGAAATCTGAATTCGTGATTCGGATATAACGATAATGAGTATTTATTTCAGCAATACATATACTTCGTAACTAGTAATTTTTATAACCATTTAATCTTTGAGATAGAAATTTTCCTCAATTCTTACGGAATAAGTTAAAAAAAATACAAACCTTACTTACATAAAGCACGATTTAGTATACTAAGTTCTACATTTTAGGAAAGGTTTATTTTATTCGCTTAAAGCAAATACGTAGGTTCATTTTGATTTTAATAATTTTCTTCAAATGTGCTTCCTTTTTCAAAGTATAAAAATTTTAAAAATATTGCTATACATTTACTTTATGATCAACAACGGGTTCAACTACATTTGCAAAGTATATCAACGTAATTGCACATAATTGTATAACTAATTAAGGGAAAGATTTACTATAATTATTGTGTACCTAAGCCTCGTAGAATATTATTCTATCAAGCAAATTAACACAGGATATTAATAGAAAGTCAAATATGAAAAATAGTTTCATCATCATTACCCATTTCTAAGTGTTTTATTCGCGTATGAATTTATAATTTTTAAATTGTAAAATCCAGCAGAATAAAACAAATTCCCAAAACCTCTAACACGATGTGTTAAACCATTAGGTTTAGTGGTTGAAATAGTGTTGGAAACAACTAACTGTGAAACATTTGGATGGGTGAATAGGGAATCGATAAGGGATATAAACTTTGGTCCTCCATTTGATTTCATTGTTACGACCCTTTAAATCTTTTACCTCTCAATAAAATTTCAATTGATTTCTTTGAATCAATTTGTATGTCAAATATGGTTAAAATAATACTGTGTAATAGAATATTGTGTGAAATGCTTAAGTTTTGGATCTAACCTATTTAGTTCAATTTAATACGTGATTTCTATTGGGTACTGAAAAGTTCAAATTCTTATATAGTATTCATCAGAAAATTTAATTCAATGGAGTTGGTAAAATTTTAAATTGGCCTACCTAAATAATTCAAAACTAGGCAACTTTGAATTGACATTGCAAAGTTCTACCAAAACTAAGACAGTCTTGCAAACTGGGAAGTAGTGTTGTAGACTTTTATGCAATACTTTTTATCAATATCAATTCCTGTTGTATCCTAACAGTTGTTAAATAAACAAAATAAAATGTTTATTTCTCTCCATTTACTTTTTACTCCCTTGCCTATGAGTTCATGTGATTATTTTTTTTAGTTTAAAATTCGATTTTCTTTTTCAGTGTGTTGTATCAGGCCGGGTTTGATAACAATTTAAAAATGTTACAAAACACTGTGGGCGATTGACGAATCACGTCACTTGCTACAGAAGCAACAACGAAGTTAGGCTTCCACCATCCATCATACTGGACAAAGGAAACTCATCGAACATCACAACAGCAATGACGATTTGCATTTGTCAAAGGTGTTCTTCGGTTGAAAAGTAATCGATTTTCGAAATAAGTGTAAAATATGTATATTGAGAGACATCTTTCGCAATTAAAATAAAATCACATTCTGTAGCCTGCGTACGAAATACATTTCATTACATTCCGTAAAAAAAAATCAACTGTATTTCCAGGCACACATGTTAGAGAATAGAGAAAACGTGATTGCTACATACACATTTCCTTTTACATTAAGATCATAATTTCATATTTTACAGTACCTGTGTATATTTATAGGTATTTTTTACAAAAAATTTACTTGTATATATCTAAAAGTGAGTATTGAATGCAAAATACCGGTTTAATCGAACAAAGAATAATATTATTTGTTTGAAGTAGTTTATGGATGATCATTTAAAAATAAATACAGTAACAAAAATGCTTTGAATAGTTTTTTCAATAAAACATTTAGATTTTATATAAATATGTGATAAAACAGAAGCCAGAGGAAACGTGCATGCAATGCTTGTACAGTAAATAAATTACATCATAAAGTAATACTATGTATTGTAGCTGTACATGATTGTGATATGTAGCCTTTCCCTGGGGATGTGTTAGTGTTAGATATATGGGGCATATTGTAATTATATTGTTATGCGGCATGTACTAAATAGACATTATGGACGTGTAAAATGAAATTTTATGAAATAAAGAGATTTTCTATGGGCAAATCGTCATATCGTATGATCGTAATATTACTATCATTTTCAATAATAATTCTGGATCGAGATTTTATGTTTTTTGGGCTACCAATTAATATCTGTCCAACAACACCAACCGTTGGATGGTATAATTACACGAACAGGGATTGGGCTGTAATATTACAAAAAAAGTAAACAAAAAGCAATCCGTGTAGAGAAACAAAAAACTATCAGGAAAACGCACCAGTAGCTCGATTGCATGGAGAAGTTAAGGAGGAAAAAGGTTTTAGACGAATCCAATAAACTAATTTATGGAATTCAGTATTTACCTCGTGTCATGAGTTCCTGAAAGTGATTATTCACCATGAAATGTTTCACTACAACTTCAAAATAACGGAGGGCGAAAGAAAAAATATCCTGGGCTCTAATCTCGCCAATTATGTGAAAATGCCACGATCTTTTGGTAATGTGTAAAATGATTACGCGCGAGAGGCTAGCATACTAGGATGTGAAAAGGAAGAACATAAGAGAGTTTAAAAGAGTTATCCGTCTAGGTTGCTGTCAGTTACATCTAAAACGCAAAATTATAGGCACCTAATTCAACCTACAAACGATTACCCTATGCCTACTTGAGATATCGCAACGAGAACGATCCGAGTCCTTTATATGTTTTATAAATATTCAAAATTTATCGTACTGGTTACCGTGCAGTGGCTATAATGGCTTATATTTATGAAAATGCGACAAAAATGGAGGGAGGTTGGTGTTTTTGGCGGGCAAGTAGCGTGACAGTGGACAGTTGTGTGCGGTCGATGTAAACATCTCTCAATGGACTTCCTTGACCGCTGTGACTTTGTGTGACATGTTTCCACGATATTGCAACGCAGCACTAGAGTTGTGTGAATGGTTTGCTTACGTTTCAAACCCACAAAACGTCAATGAGTAATTAAAAAGTTAAAGGGAGATTGATTGGATAATTTTGTTCAATTGAGATTATTTTTTCGAAGTTACACGATACCCATAGACACGTTTTTAAGGTTTTGACCAAGGAAATGCTAAACTTGCCATAGTATCGTGTAAGCTATTGTTGACTTTGTTCACTGTAGTAGACATCCCATCCAGATGGACCAGTTTCGCCAATTCCTTCGTTCTCCTCACACTTGGTTAATAAACTTCCCACATCGTATGCCTTGTTCAAATATCCCTTCTTAGAGTTCGATACTTTGATAATTGTTTAATTTGTTATAACTTGCATAAAGTTGACCTTGATTGGTTAAACAGTCATTGTAATCAGCGTTCTGTCTCGGCGGCTCAATTCACCCGCGTTTATTTAATTATAACTTGCTAAAATTATTTAAAATGGAATTAGGATGTTTAATACTATACGTAGTCAAGAATCTATCTTCCACAATATTCAAAAAAATAGTTTTACACAGAAGATTATCATAGTTATTTTGAATTGTGTGTCTTCAGCCAATTTATTCATATGGTTTACGTAAACTGAATATATTTTCACAAATCATACATTAGATAAGTTTCAGAGATTACACTTTATTTACCTTGATGGTATCCAACATTTAAAAACGTTTAATCTAGTTAGACTTACTCTTAAGTTTTACTTGTTATACTAGCCTTGTATTATTATAATATAAGATAACCAATAAATAATGTCTACAAATAATAAAGACTTGCTAAAAGAAATTGAAGGTGTATACAGTACAATAAAATAACTCGTACAGTAATACTTTTTTGAATTAATATTTATAATAACTATTTTTTAGATATTTAGATATTGACATCATTGTATATATTTATAATAGCTATGTTAGAAATCATAAATGTTGCATTTATCATTTAGATTCTTATAGAAAATCTTTTAATTTAAGAAAAAAAAACATTACACAATTAATTTTACATCATTTCTTGGGAAAATATCTAAATATGCTATGGTTTATAATGTTGAGTCTTATACTTCATAACGGTTTAAATAATTTTAACTAATTGAACCTATTTGCATCTTTTATGTATCTTTATAGTTTAAAGAATATTTAACATAAAAATAAAATAAATATTGTACATATGGATTGAATTTTGTTTTTTAAACTAATTAAATACTTCTATTTGGCATGGAGAATCTATTTAAACAATTCTACAAACCAAATTTTGCAAAACCGCATATTCTTCCTAAGCAGCTTTTCTTGTAAGACCTTATTACTATCGATACTGCCTTACTGCGCAATATTCTTGGTATTTACTCAAAGTAGATTTTGTTTCACATTATTTGATTATATTATAACGCAACAGCCATTCTCAATAAATACAGTCCTTTTTAGCATTGAATCAGTCAAAAAAATATGCATACCTCTATAATATTTTTCACTTTACTCAATGAATGAAATACAATCATTGTTCTTTGATAAACGGTCAATCAGAAAATTCAATGGAGTTTAGAAAAGTGTGTTCTTTTGGTATCAAGAAAGGCTAATCGAGAAAAATTGTAAAAATTAACGTACGCCAACATATCCATGCCAAAACTAATATTCTACCCAATATATCGTTAATGACCTCATCTTTTGTTCTTAAAGTATTTTAACGGTTTAAGATAATGGCAATGTAAGATCCACAGAAGCCGAGGTGTAGCTTACTGCTTGGCTAAGTGCCACATACCCAAACTTCCGGTAACAGTCAATTAGTTAGGCATAATCGATGGCTTCTACCATCCCTTTCTGGTTAGTTATTTGCATAAAAAAACTATTTATATTACGAATTCATATTCATAATTCTCCTTAATGTTTTTTTTTTACATGTATAACGTGTATGTGAATAACATTGTATTATTGTCTTGCTGTCGCAGCAAGACGCTTTGTTATCTGAATTTATAGTAAACGAATTAGTTACAATAATAATTCTAGAGTGTTTTAAAGAGGGTAATTAATTGTCATTAAAAATCATTAGTAAATTTACAACAAAACTGATTGTAAAGATTTTAATAGGAAATAAATAAAAAACTGGAAATAATTAAAAATATACAAAATAAGATCAAACATGCTATTTGGTACGGTATGGGAGATATTTTTAAACTTCTGTAGTAAGATTTTTTATCATTTATTTGTAATAACCACTCTAAATATAATTAATACCAACTTTTGAATAATGACTATCTTTTGTTGAAAAATATATTGTTAAAATGAAGTATCCAAATAATAAAATCAAGTTTCGAACGAGCGGGAAAACTTGAATAAAGAAAATAAATTCTTACGATTTTTAACAAAGTAAACGTAATTAATTAGTGTTCATTGATTCAAAAAGAGATAATACAAACTGTTTACGGGTTCTTTTTACGTCTGACTACAAATGAATGGGGTTAACAGAATTACTTAACTTTTATTTACTTTGAATTACTGGTTTGATCCAATTTAAAATTTTTCTTTTGGTTTATTTTTTATTTATCGGTTGATATAAAGTTTTATCCGTTAATGGCAAACGGTTTTGTATTATATACGCTATAACTACGTAATACTCTACTGTTAAAACTTTTCTATAGTTTTTATTTCTATATGTTTACATTATTTAAAAAATAGAACTTTAACCACTGTATCTTCATTTTCTCGTAACAGAATTGGCTGTAAAATTGTATACACGTGTTTAAAGTCCTAAGTTAGCTTATACACTAATTCGTCAATTGTTTGAAAATGAGTTTCTACATTTTGTTAACATTTTCCTAGTTATATAATAGTGAACCCTAGATTCAACGGATATCTCCCGAGTTCATGTTTTGATAACTAAATCCCAATCCAATCACAGCAGATGAAGTCTTCACCTGAGTCTAAGTTCACTAACTACATCCTTGGCAGTGTTCTACTTAGTTGAACATCTCTGTAATTGAAATTTACTTTCAAAGTACAACCGAACTCATGCAAAGTTTATAATATTTACATCTCATCAACATCATTTCTGAATGTAAAGGTTTCTAAATGTCTTCAGGGTGAATTGTATTTTTTGCTAAGTTCATTGCCTTCATTGAATATAACAAATAATTGTGTAAGACAAACGATACTTTACTAACAGTATTCACTTATACCAATACTTTTATTTCATGTTACTTTTATTAGTGTAAAAGTATTTTGAAAAAAAAAAAATCATTGTGACGATGTACGAATATCTTCTAAACATATGAGAAATCTAAGTTATATAAAAATTTATGTTAAACATCTATTATTGCAGAATATTAGATTTCTAGATTATGTTATAGCATAGCTATTGATTTTCAAATTTTAAAAAAGTTGTATGTATCCTACCAATATTAAATCAACATTTAACGTGGTATGAAATGTCGGCCTAAATAACGAACCTACACCACACAATTTAATGACCGTATCGGTTATACGAGAGCAATATGTAACCAAATTAGTGGCTCGGTGCAATTTAGCTATTTAGGCTGTCAAACTAATTTGTCTTGTTTACACAGCTACATGTTTATCTGCTGGGGTTATAATTAACCTAAAACCAATCAATTACAAATAGTAAAAATAATAATAAAATAAAATCTAAAAATCCTATATATTTAGAATTCACTTGTGTGTTTGCTTGTTTGTGCGGTTTTCTGGCTTTGGATAAATATTTAGTGCGCAAATATTAATACTTAGCTTGTAAAATCAAATAAACTCTAAATATTGCTATGTAACCTAAGGAGATTTATTACATATATCTTTTAGATTTCGTTATTATTACCGTACTTTGTAATATAAACAATATTGAATCGTACGTCATGAACCTTAAGATAGTTGCTGAGGTTATTAACAGTTCATGTGGAAAAAGAACTTGTTTGCTGGGTTTCAAACGATAACATTAGCATACTTAAAACTCATTTTTGAAAAGAAAACCTTTCATTAGCATTACACTCTATTGAATTGAAGTTCGACTACAGTAAAATGGTTGAACACAAGCATGTTAGGAAACATAGCAAATTATAATCATTACAACATCCTTTATAATTAGTACACCAGCAACCACAATAAATTAATCAATCAGTCAATTTAAATAGTTTCTAAAATATGTAATCTTTTCCCATGGTAGAAGGTGTACAAGAGGTAATAACAAATCTCGAAAGCGTAAATTGGGTCCACAAAAATCAAATGCTTCAAATGATATTCCTACATTAACTTTAACTTTTTAGGATAAAAGGTCCTTCAGTAAAACTGAATGTTTAACACGATATGTATACAAGAAAGAGTTTGTTTAACTCATGCGATTGAGTTAACTTTTTGCATTCTGATAATATTTGTATAAAACCCCACAAACAGGAGAACTGTCTACAACAAATACAAGAATGTTAAAAGTCGTATGGATCGATAAGAAGAAGTTTGACCTTTGGGCATTGTTCCGTTCAGTGTTGGTTATGACGTCTAATGACATGATGTAAGATTGCCCCCCCCCCCTCTACCACTTTCCAGGGGTTTTGAGTACGAAGCCGGGTATTATGTAAGTGACGCTCAACAAATTGCTACTCCATCATCGTTCATGAAAAATTAATTGCTTTACCCAGGACAATAGGATGCTGACAAGAGTGACCTTTTTTATATATGAATATTAAATTGTAATATAATCAGGGATGTTTGTGTGAACTGCAACATGACAAAAACGAATAGCTAGGTATTAAAAGATCTTGTCTACTATTCACAACTCAGTAGGTCTCCACGGGGGTTCGATTCTGAGAAAATTCTATAGCTTTTTGATGGTTCGATACTGGTCCTAACCATCTTTGATTGGGTTTTAATAAATGGTTCTGGTTAAAGCCACTGCTTTAAGTCGATACATATTCTCACGAGGTATGTCACTCAATTCTATTCTCATTGTTCAATCATATTTGTGTTGAATTACACTAATTTGTGTCCCCAATATTATTGGTAATAACATTATTGAAATATTTATATTTCTTTTAATTTATAGTTTTGTTAGTTGTGTGTTTTACTTTTATTACGTATCCATTGTTTGTGGTGATGTTATAAATGTTTACGTTCAAGTTCTAATTACAGTTTTCTACTTTTATACATGTGGATAAGTAAAATTTGCTAAGTACAATCCAATATAATTGAGATTATATTTAAAAATTGTTTAGCCATAATAATGTTCTTGTTATGAATACAATCATAAACACTTTGAAAACTATACTCAAAACCATCGCCTTATTAAGGTTTATTTTTTATTAGGGTTACCTGTGGCCTTGAAAGTAAATGTTAATAAAATTTAGGCCTATATAATAGTAATCTATACGAATGATTAGCTATCCTAATATAACGTACAATAGCTAGAGTTTCCAATGGAAACCAGTCACGACATACCACACTTATCCATTGATCATAGTTCTTTCATCTTATCGCCGATTTTGTTCAATCTAATTTTTTATTACCAATTCCTCCCCTTTTCTTCAATTTATCAAAATGTCAGCTCAAGTCGATGAGCAAAGTCGTTTATCATCAAGGCACGCCCATAGCTGCCCAAAGAATTAGAATCTCAATAACTAATACATAACTTTTTACTAGATAAAACAAGAACTTAGCGTAGTCACATTGCTTCAGTAGTTTTATTGCGTTTAGAGTTATATTTCACCAACTTACTAAAAAACACTATGAAGTGTACATATTATTCGGTAATAAATACCCCTCTTTTGATTTCGTATCTCAGAGTAGAGGTCGTATATAAAAATGTTACCTATTTTAAATAACCGGTATCACCAAATAAAAGATAAACTAGGGACAATTAAAATTTAGTGGTTTTGCTAGTCTAGTGGTTTTTGTCTCGGACTTCGGTGAGGGAGGGACGGGTTTAATTCCTGGCACATAAAAAAACAATTAATGGACTTTGACAGCTTTCCTTTAAAAAAAAGTGTATACTACTAACTCTGGCTCCTATTAAAAATACCACTGGCATAGAAAGAGAAAATAATTATAACAGTAAAAAATGGCTCTTTACAGGTTTTTATTTCCTAAAATATTTAAAAATGCTGGATGTAGGCATATATTTTGAATTTGTTTTATTAAACAGGATGTTATCTTTAAAAATATTTGGTCAGGCTAATGAAAAGTGGTATTTAATGTACAACGTGGTTTTTATTTCATTTGATCTCTACTTATTTGAATTGCCCCAAATGTGTAAGTAATCTGGTTCAAGCTAGAACTATCTAGAACACGTTTAGCTGAAGAAGAATAATGAATGAATGAATTATTCAAGACTTTGCAGCTTACTGGAGTAAAAGATTCGCTTGCATTCGGTCCCATGAACTAATATAGCAGGATGTTATGCGAACAGATTTTAAAAAGTATTTCTTTAATGGTTAGTGTTTCGTCGTTTTTATCTCTTTGCAGGGAATAAAAACATAGCACTACATGACTTCTGGTATTATATGTGTATTATTTAAAAAGTACATGCTATATTAAAATGGTAAAGTTTTTCATAATACCGTAAACGTGTTTCTTTACGGTTAATAACTTTGTATAGATAACATAAAATAACACGATATTGCTATTATTCTGCCACAATTGCATTTTAATATAAACAATAAACATGTTACATTTACGGAAATACATTTTAGCAATCTATGTTGCCATCTTATGACATATTAAAACATTAAGATGGCGAACGTGGTTAATATAGTAGACCTATATTTAAGTATAGTGAAGTATTAGGAGTCCGTCATGTTGATGTTTTAGGCCTATTCGATCTCATGATGACCGAAGTATCATCATTGTACATTGTATATAAAAGTGTTGTATGTCATCATTATTTTGTTTATTTAGTGCATACTGCATACCTTACACATGTGCTAAATAATCATAAAGAGGTTAAAACATATTTTTGGCTCAAGTACTTTGAATACTTCTTGATAACCTGTTGTCCCTTCTATAACTATACATTAGTGACTACTGGATGCGAGAATCTAATGTAATGTGATAACTTAAGCTGCTTTTTAGTTAATCATATCCCCTCGTGGTATTTTAGATATGTTGTTCAACGCTAAAAGGTCAGGCACAAATTACATGATGATAATAAAGCTGCGGATATATATTTATACATTTATTGGAAGCAATCTCATGTTCATTTGTGTCACCTTAAAAATATTTGATTTATTATAACTTATTTTAAAGATAATATAAGTATTTTCCGCGTTTTTTTTTTCATTTGTAATGGTTGTAATTCTGGTTGAGTGATCTGGATACGTAACGTCTCCAATGTTGGAGAATAAAGTACATATATTTATGGTGGGGATCTCCAATGAATCACCTCTGAACACAATTCATAATAATTGTTTAACATAGAGTGTGTTGACCCAGAAATACCCGATCCAATTTGTATCTTCTGGCAGCGACGAGTTGTTTTCTTCCTTGTAGTAATTTATCACAATTGACATCTTGACACAAACATTTATCAAGCCGCTCAAAACAAAGAATTGCGATTTCATTACTGCACAAGTTTATCTATATATAAATAAAATTTGAGTTTTGTCTGTACATTGCTCAGAATCATAAACTTTTAGGTTATTTTTACGTTTTATACATTAGAGAAACCGAAACAAGTCTCATCTAAATTTCTGTCTGTCTTCATGTCTGTTACGACCCAAGAGCCATTTTACGCGGCCTACTCCTGAAAAACGAGAGTACCAGTTCCAAATCATTTTAATGTATTCACTGGATTGGCGAAATTGTCTTTAGCCATTAAAATATGGCGCCACCACTTTGTAAATAAAATAACGGACGTTTAAAAACCCAATTTTGTGCGATTTTTTGTAAAGTTTTCTCCCAATGTTTAGCACATATTTTTCTATGAAATAACGAACAGCTGTTCAAATCAAGATTATTTCTTGTAGCTGTCACTGATATGTTTACATTGAATGTTGTTTACAAATACCGCAACCATTTCCGATCACGTTTTGAAAGCAAATCCAAACCAATTAAGATTAAATAGTATATTTCGCACCTAGGGCCGAAAATGAGGTTTTGCCGGCTCGAGATAGTTTTTAAGTTCGAGACGAAGTCGAGAACTTAAATCGATCGAGAGCTGCAAAACCATTTCGGTCCGTGGTACGAACGCTATTTTTCACCACACTATACCCTATTACCACTATTCACCACTATAATAATGCACACTGATAGTCAACACAACTACAACTTTAAGGTTATGTGAAGAAATAATTTAAGGAATCAGCAAAAATAAAAATAAATAGTTGCTAGGAAACAGTGACAATAACACAATTCTATTGCAATGCTATGGATTTTGATTGTGTATTTAAAATGCATTCATGATTTAAGTAAGTAAGCGGACAGCTGATTTTGCGGCCCCGGCCTGTAAAAACCTGCTCGGTCCCCAAACTACGATGACAGCTGGCATGGCCAGCAAAACGTAACTTTCAGCCACCAATTAACGTATGTAATACAGACAAAAACATCATAGTGTGGTGAAAAACGTTTTTCCTTACATAACGGATTTAATTAATCGCAAGTGCAATAATATGTAGGGTAACAGTAAATGAAAATAGATATTCTTTGTGTATAAAATTGTTCTTGAGTTTTGATAACCGGGAAATAGACCTTGAATCAGTGTTGTATATTGCTGGGAAATTTACATTTTTTTAATGAGCGTTTTCAGTCGAGACTCGGCACACGACCGACGCGCGTCTACTTGTCTATAGTAAAAATAAAAGTAGGCATACTGTGTATTTATGTTTTATTCGTCATGTGTATAAGTGTACAGTTCGTGTATGTGTTTCAAAAACTCCAAGACGCACGTAATGGGGAAGCTCAAGACCTTTAGGACTGATGATGGCGATTTAATTTCGCCGAAATGCATCTCCTGTAATAGGATACATTAGGATCGACCAGCGGACACAGGTAATTTAGCCTTTTATTGATTGTCATACCGATCCGGAACAACAACAAACGACATAAAATGAAGTTATGTATAATAAATAGTTTGGCCAGCATATCTGAAAATATGCAAACCAACTGCTGTTCTTATTATCTGTTCTTATTATCCAATAAGAAGGTTTCAACTGATTACTCTAAGATCCCCGTGCGTAGAACGGGTACACAGCTAGTCGTTAATAAACTTATTTAAAAGCGGCTAATTTATCCAGGAAACTTAATCTATTCGACGAATGTTACCTTATGAATAATTCTGTTTGATTTTCCTCCGTAGCAGTTTCTGGGTCATAGTCATGTCATTATGGCATTGTAAGCGGGCGATGACCGAGATATGCCTTATAACACGTACTTGCTGTAATATTTATGTTCTTATAACAGTTGGCATTTGTCTGATAATGCAACTCAATCGATGTTCTAGGATTAATGTGAATTAACTATTTTAACTGTTATATCAATAAGTAAAAGTTTAATTACCTATTTTTGTATTAACAAAATATTTTACAAATAGATTGAAGTATAAAAACATTTCTTATCATGGATCTTGAAAATTCAAACAAAGACACTATAGGTATATATCTTTTTGTTCGACACTTATATACATAATCATAAATTTAAATTTTAGCTTTGCTGCAACTTACATATTCGGTAAAACCGTATTCTATAGGCCTATATGAAAATAAAATAGTTTTGATGCACAAATGCGATTAATTCCACACTGATTTACTTTTATTGCACAGTTATACACATAAATATTTGAAATACCCAAACAATTTTTTGCAATGAAGTAAATAAGTTAAACATGTTCAATTTAAAATATTATTAGCTTATTAGTGTTTTTGTACAGCATGTATAATGGTAACTTTACAACGGGTTTTACACAAACTGGTTGATATTAAAATTTGGATCAGTAATAACTTTATTTAATTTAATCTAAAGTAACTTACGTTTTTTAATAATAATTTATAGGGCTTTGAAAGGCTCTAAAACTCAATAATCATCAAAGTATATCCAATCCAATTCCAAAATAGAAATAAGAGCTCGCTTTCATTGCTTATTTAGCGTGAAGTTTTCTTTACAACTCTTAAACCAACGTCAACAAAATGTCAATTATTGTAGAACAGAATGTTTGACACAACAAAAACTGCCGTACACGAGCCAATTTTACATAAAACAGTTGTTTCTATTTTTCTTAACGTCGCGCCAGGAAAAACTCGTTTATCATTTACGTTATTTTATAAAGCTATAAACAAATGTCATGTTTTTCCCCCACTCTTTTAGTTCAGTTCAAATTACATTGGAGTAAATTTTTGAAAGAGTGAAATATCGATTGTCTTTCATTGTAAGAAGTTGTCAGGTAGTCCTAGCCACTATTTTTGACACTAGGGCATTAAGCTTTATCCGGGAATTGTTTTTCACATTACTTCAGGCTAGGCATACAAATTCTTGCTAGGATCCACAATAAATGGTCGGTGGGTAACTGTTTTAACGATAAACGTTTTAAAGAACCACATGTTCTCTTGCACCCTCACCATGTGGGGTCCTGACTGGAATAAATCCACCCGGATCCACATTTTAATGAAAAACGTACCGGTTCCATATCCCAATAGCTCTCACGAAAACCCTGCTCAGCGTAAACCAGCTTTGATGGGTCTTCAATTAATAGATTAACTACATTTTCATATTCTAAGTAGCCCTCGCCATTATTAGATGCCTGCAACAACTTGCCCTAAGTTAGATATTGATAATTGTAAAGTTTAATTCAGTTACATCACTTAATTTATTGTTGGTTGAACTTGGTCAATTTAGAAAAGATACCCCTTAATCCTTTTATCCCCCAAAGATTAATTAATTAATTAAACATTACGGCTACTTTACCAACTATAGACAAAAGATCAGGTCGGTCCTTCCTTCTTCTTCGACTGGTGATGCAAGACAACCCTGCTTGCCGGGCGGCGGTTGGTCGTTTCCCGGCCGGAGCGCTAGTATCGGTCCGACTAGAGCTGTCTGCTTGCCTTTGGATCAGCTGATGGGGTTGACTCTTACCTTATTCTATAATTGTTGGCAGTGATGTGGGTTATTCCCAAACCCGTGTTGGGAAGCACGGGTAAAGCAGTCAGTACTGTATGAAGATTTAACAACTTAGTTGGTATTATGTATTATAGTATAACATTTATATATTCAATAATTGCACTATTTTTTAGATATATAGTGTGAGTTGTGATTGACTCTTTGATCTGAAATGTGATATTAAATTACAACATGATCTACATTTGATGGACGTATCTGGATATAAAACCTTCATCAGTAATACAGTGGCTATTAAGATCCCATTAAAGATAATATAGATGTTATAAACTCAATTCCAGATAATAAAGTTGCTACCAAAGTGTCAGGGCCTAATTACTGAACTTAGCTGCGATGATCTTAATTAGGCCACGTGGACTCTTCATTAGTGGATATTTTTCATTAACTCAGCTTTAGTTTGTCTGAAAATTTTAAATATAAATACGAACCATTTTCATTTGGGTTTCCAGGGTAAAATGAAGATAACGTATGGAATTTTAGTAGATTTTGTTAGTAAAATAATTATTAAACCCACTTTACTACTGAGGTTTACGATTAACAATATGTACGTAATTACGTCAACGGTAATTATTTATGTAATCAAATAGGTAATTACAGTTTCTTTAGTAGTTAATTATCCTAATTAAACTAAACTACACGGATATAATGGAGTTAATAATCCATATACGTACTAAAAAATAAGAATTTCATCGACATGTGTATTATAAAATTTTACCAAGAGAAAATGTAAGATTCATTGTTAAACCTGACCTCAGAATATTTAATTGTTTTCTAACCCAGTCCTAAATGTAGAATTGTCGCATTGTCGTTGTAGCAATATACAAATATACAAGTATCGTTCGAAATGTATTTGTGTAATCGTATCCCTGTTTCAACGCGTAAACCAGTTTGAAGCTATTATCCTAAACTATTCAACGGTAAAGCATCCCTGTTATTTATCATCGGATTAATTTAATGGACTGGAAGACTTCCCTCTGCTAACGAGATTAATTTATGAAGTTTCTTTGAAATCCCTAACGATTTTCAAAACTGTTGGTTGTTCTAAAAATGTTGATATAGCACTTATAACTAAGGTAAAATCGAAATCTATTTTTGAGGACTTTCATGAGGATACCCCTTAAAGTTTTTAGATTCGATAATAATTATATTATTGTTATAATTATTGATATTTATTTGTTATTTTTTTCAGCCAAATAAAATATTTCAACTTTAAGATAGCCATGAATCTTTTAAGTCTATATTATGAGAGGTTGTGCCTTAATTTTATACATTTTCAATTCGTTATCAAAGTTTATCTCGTGTTTGACTTTTCGTGCAAATTTGCTCCAAATCTTTGTGGCGTTTCAATTTTAATATATTCTATTTTGCAAATCTCGGAATTGGTTTCAGCATCCAAAAGTACACAAAGAACAAACGAAATCCAAGTGTTTGTACTGAAAGAAAGATTTTACCTAACTAAAATTACAACATGAATGTAGGCGGAAACGGAAGTTATTTGGCGGGAAAATGTCGTGACTGTTCTCAGTTAGTTTTGGTCGATGTATTCCGCCTCTCAAAGGACTTCTTTGACCAATACGACTTTGTGACGAATAAAAAATTTATTTAACAGTCATTCAAACCTGTTAACCATCTCCTTTCAACTCACACAGCGTGTATGTAAACTGCATGAGACTCAGATTAGACACACAAGATGGATCAAATAAGTGAAAATCGTGTGACGTGAATGAACACATTTTTACGTACAGAAAACCTTTAGGAAATCAAAGTTACGTCGTTGAAATATAGAAATTTCTCTTATCTCACATTTTACCCATTAGTTAAAATATCACAAAGTTAAATAGTGTCGCTCATAAAATATTGTAATAGTTTTGAAATGCATTACGACCATGTACCGTCTATTAATAAAGATACTGCAGTATAAAATAAATTATTTACCAGTATATTTACGAAAGGATTACAAAATATGTAAATATTGAGTAGTTTTCAAAGGTGCAAGAATGAAGAGTATATTTTAACTTAAGTATTAAAGTATTTCAATCTTTTCGGTAGGCATGGAAAATGTATTATAATATATTAATAGTGAGAAGCGTACCCAACATCGTTTCTTGCATTTTTCTTGTAAGACCTCATTACCATACATATTGCTATACTGCGCCATTATTTGTTCTTCACTCAACTATGCTTCTGTTGAAAATTACTCCTTGGATCTGTTCTAATACAATAAGCTTTCTTAATAAAATTATACGACCTTTATTGGAATGCTTCTTTAATGTGTATTTCTTTGGAATCATCAAAATCACAATTTGATACACTATCTTATGTTGTTATAGTATTTTTTCCTTGTTTATTGGTTTTAGTAGGCTGTAGGTTGAATGGTTAGGTTGATTATTGTTTAGTTATCTATAGGTAAATTTCATGTTAGGATGCATTTATTTTGTTAGAATGAAAATTGTTACTCAGTAAATTTAGATTATTTAAATTAATTAATTTATATATAAGTGAATAGTTTTTTATTTATGTTTTAGAGGTAAAGGTAGAGAGGACTTGCAAGTCTTAACTTCGCCTTTTAAATAAAGACATTTTCATTTCATTCATTTTTTTCATCAATTAATTTATAATGAACGTTGGTGGTTAGTTATATATTTTCAAAAACTTGTTTTACAAAATTGTTTGATGTTATTACTAAGAAAAGTCACAGATTTTGCACAGGTAAATCTTAAAATGTTTATAAATCTGATAAGAAACTATTCTCTTATAGTAATTTAAAATATTTCCTGGAATCTTTTACCAATAATAAATGTTTGAAATGGTTTATGTTTTATAAAAACCTAAAATAATTCTTCCCTGTACCCTAAAAACAACCGCCACGCAAATAACAAATACTGAACAACCCGTATTTAAATCAAAATGTTTCGCCTAATTATACTGATTAATATTTAATTTTTAAGGTTTTTCCATGAATACTGGAATAAAACCAAGTATTCGTGGGTTTTACTGCTAAAATCTGAATCATAAACGATTTATTGAATGGGTTTCTGCTTTCTCTAAGTTTTTGCTTTCATGACTAATTAACGTTACTACCGATGATTGTTTTGTTTCAAATAATATACCTCTACAAATATTTCAAACGTTTTCTTAAGTTCAATTACGATTTGCCAGATAAAATGTACAATACATTCAAATTAAAAAAAAATAGATAACCGTTTATTTAAAAGTCTGAGATTATGGAATCATGGAGATTATGGATTATGGATTGGTCTTGATGTTGATTTTTTAAACATGATGATGCTATTTTTTTCTATTTTAGATTTAAATTTTCTTGACCCAACTCAGTATTACAATTTGTTTGACTGTCAAAGATTTTAGATTAATTTTTTAATTCGTATTTTAATAATTGTAATTCTTTTAACACATTGTCCCTGTATTTTATTTGTGTATTTTAAATATTTACTAGTTAACCGCCCGTGCTCCGCCACGGGAATATTGTCAGCAATAAAACACATAATGATTAACAAATACTGTTTATCTTTGTATTTTATTTAGGGGCTGCTTAATTTTTTATATGAAATAGAACAAGTAGTTTGCCTGTGTAAACAATTTTATGTTAATCAAACCGATATATTAATTTAACCAAATGAATGTTTTATATTAATTCGAGTTTCGTTTGAAAAATAAATAGTATACGAACTGCGCAATGCTGATAACCTAATAAGCAGCTACTTATGCTAAGGAGATAATTTGTTTAAGTATATTCCTGTATTCGTTGTTTTTTCATTACATTTGTTGTTAAGGACTAAAGATAGTCACTTACTTGTAAATCACGCATCAGCAGTCGGTCGCATTTCACGAATCTAGGACCCATTCTGTGTGTAAAAGCTGTATTTACATCGTATATATATAAAGATGGGTATACTTTGTTCAATGTTAGAGGGTATTAACGTTCCAATCCGATTTATAGACTAACACTACCAGAAAGATGTTGATTCAAGTGAGACTTAAAACTCGCCATTTTAAATTCAGACTTGTATGATATTATTAGTTTTTTTTTTTGTTTCTTTTGACCCTTAATACTTTTTTATAGTCGCTGTAGCCCTGTTGATAAGATTTTCCATAAGCTCAAAATGTTGATAAGGAGCTCATTTTACCTTCCCCTTGTGACAAAGGAGAATATAAATGCTTTTGCAGACGACATTGCTCTTTTTTACACTCAAAATGATACTGTTCTCCTTTCAGATTCAATCAACTACGATCTTTTATTACTCAGAAAATGGTGCTCCATAAACAAAATGCAAGTAAATGTTAGTAAGACAAAATATGTTAATTTTGACTTCTTTGGTTTTGACACCCCTTCTCCTTTAATTTTTCATTCCCCTACCTGCAATATCCACTTATGTACCTGCCAACCATTAGAAAAAGTTAAATCGATTAAATACTTGGGAGTTTTGCTTGATGAAAAACTAACTTTTGAACACCATATTTTAGAACTACACTCAAAATTAAGATCACAAATTAGAAAATTCTATTTTCTACGAAATTTTTGTAACACTTCACTTTTACGAACACTTTATTTTGCATTGATAAATTCAAGATTACAATATGCCTTGCCTTGCTGGGGAGGTACTTACAAAACATTATTAGAGAAGATTAGAACTACTCAAAATTTTTTCTTGCGAATAATTCTCAAAAAACCTAAACGAACTAGCTCTTTTCCATTATACCAACAGTTATGCATTCTACCAGTTCAACATCTTTTTATTTTTAAAGTCCTGAGATTGTTCTTCATCCGGAGCGGAAACAGAGAAAATATAATTCCAAATCATCCTTACAGTACAAGAAGTTTTGCAAATAAATCTATCAAATTACCCAAAGTAAACAAAACTTTTTTCAGACATTCATTTCAATACTTGGGTCCAAAATTTTACAATCAGCTTCCGCTTCATATTAAAAATACAACAAATTTCAAACACTTTTGTAAAAGAACAATTACTTGGCTTAGTTCTCAACAGGATGTAGGTTATCTTGCCAACTCTTTGGTATAAGATTGTGTTACTGTTACCTTATTTTATGTGTATTTTGTTAACACTTTCTTAGTCTAAGTTTTGCCCAGATGTTACAGCAGGCGGATAAAATATTTGTCATCTGATGCTAGGCTCAACAATTTATTATTTATTATGTATGATTAACCTTTTAACTGGCCACACTACTTGAAAAAGTGACCAGTTTACATTTCTCAACAATTATTATGTTTGTAAAGTGTTTTGTATTATGGGAAATAAATTCATTTATTCATTTATTCATTTATTCATTTATTCATTTATTCATTTATTCATTTATTCATTTATTCATTTATTCATATATTTGTGTCCTTTTTTAGTCTGTTCTGACTGGAAATTCATAGATTTGCAGTAGTGAAAAATGCAATTTAACGATCCCAATTGGTTGGTGTATTTTTAGGGACTTCTAGAGCACATTTATCACCATCACTGCTCTTTACCTTTTTAGTTCGATGGTTCTCTACGTGTTGTTTTTTTTTCGTTCTGTATGTCTCTTACGCCCGGTTAGTGATTACCTTTTCTTTTTCTACTTTTCACACCTTGTGTTAATGATAAAGTATTATAACGCTATAATGACCCGAGTCAACATTGCCATTAAACATCAAGTCACACACTTCTTCGCCAGAACCGAAATCGTAAGTCAGTTTCACAAGCAACTTCCCTGTGTACTCGAATGAAAAATAGGGTATAGTTCACTGATAAATTGTAGTTCCACGTATCCCAGCGTACTCGCCATCTCGAGAAGGTGAAATTTGGTACTACTGAACGTCAAACATTGATCTTGAGTAAGATTAATCACTACGATAAAAAATGTTTCCCACTCATTAGCAATTATCTGTACAACTTGCAAGTGGATTTCCCCATGATTGTTCTGGTGGCTATATAAGAATAAATTATATTGATCCGTCCCCTACTATGGGTATTATTTCACATTTCATACTCAAACTTAAACTCAATTACCACTTTCCTTCAGATCACTTCGCAGGAAAACTAAAACATTTTAAAAACACACAATTTACACCAAAACATACAAATAATGAACACAAATCACTTTCCTTGATCAAAATTGTGTGTTAATAAACAGAAACTCCTAGATTAATAATTACATACCGAAAGTGAGGTTATAAAAATAATAACAAATGTCTGACAAAAATTAAATAGCTGACAAATAATTTATAAACTGTGTATTATATTCTTCAATAAGAATTGTATTGACTCAACCTTTGAAGGGCTGTAGGTCTTAACCCTTAGAAAGAACGTTAATTCCAATGAAGTTCGGCAAATCTATGCATTATTCCCTTTAATTTGACACATAGATATTGTGGATCGGTCCAGTAATTACTGAGAAAACAGTGTTACAACTGTGTATTAAATATATAATAAAAGATAATATTGCTTTGTTATTTAAATTTTCTAAGCATGTTTTTATACTTATATTTGTCTCAATTTTAAATTCCCTTTTTACGCATACTCTAACTTTAATCCACCTTAAGGCCAGTGAATAATGTACACCCCATCGGTGTCCATTACTCTTGAATAAAGACACAGTGCGTAGAAAGACTCAATGTTTGCCAGGCCGAAGGCAAACATTGGTTTCTACTTCAGCAGCACTCGTCCAATCAGAAAATCTTATTCTCCAACAAACATTTACCCACCTTAGGGAACCTTTGTTTATCTTGCAATTTCCATAAAGCTTTAGCCCCCCTTTTTAAAATGAATATAAAATATTGGTTATTTCTAAAATGTTGAGGTTTCTATTGCATTTGAGTTTAATACCGACCTAAAAATAATAACTAATAATCTCTATAATAATAATATCTAAAAAAATTACCCTTTAAAATAAAAGGTTGAGGAAACTAATTACGTTCATCGAGTAATCTTGCAACTGCAGATCTTTAGTTTCTGTTTCGTTTAAGATGTTCTTTGACTTTTTTTTTTATCAGTCATTGTCTTGAGTTAGCTAAATTACAGACTTGACTTACTCGGACAGTCGGCTTTGAGGGAAGTGTTGCGAAACAAACTATCCATTTTATAAACATTTAAATCCTCTAGGTTAGGTTATAAATATACAAGCTATTTATGTTAAGGGTGAAAATATGTTTTGTAACAGTAAAATGTTTTTGCTGGCGTAATGGCCAGCAACTTCTACCGAACCCAAAAGTTTTAATCGTTAAACATTTAGTAATATTAAGTCAGAAAACCTCCCTCATATACTTGCTAGGTTGTAGGTGGGTTTAAATAATGTCACATTGTTTACAAAAATATTACAAATTAACCTTATCATACGGAAAACTACAAGCTAATAACCTTTTAGCTGTACAATTATTTTATTGATTGATTTTATGTTGACTCTTTTCAACAAATGGTCTTATTAAAAAAAATTTTTAAGAGATGATTTTTGTACTTATTTTTAACTTGTGTACTGAGCTCACCATATGTTCTGATTCAAAGTGCATTTTTCATGTACTTATCAGAGCAATAATCTGTTTACGGTAAATGCTGAAAAGAGTTGAACGTAGAAGCTAATCTTGATGGTAAAGTTGCATTATACTAGGGAAATAAACCTGATCATATTCCATTAATATAATATGTTATTGCGAACAAGGGAACGTTTGCAAATATGCATTTACTAATCCTAATAACTATTACGGGTTGCTAAACTTTACGATTCAAAATAGTAATATCACTGTTATGTATAAAATCTCAGAAATGTAAACAGTTTAGTTTTATTCAAGGGAAGCATCAAAACTGTTTATGTTTAGAATAAAACATTTTTCGAATGTTGAATGTAAGATTTCGATTGTGTATTCCAACTGTGTGTTCTGTTTAACAATGAGACCAATCGCGAATGTCGTGACTTAATCAATTAATGAGTCACGACCTCCCCCTTTCATTGGGCCAGCAAGTTAATTCCCTTTCGTTGTTTAAAACACTTAGCTTTCTATAACCACATGCCCGGTGTTGGAATCTTGAAAGTAAGAAATGAGTTAAGGTGCCAACTAGTAGCTTTGGACCTACTTTAGCTAACCCAGAAGTAGCCCTGAAGTCTTGTGATATACATTTATCATATTACTTATATTACATATATATTACTTATATTACTTTTAATTCCCTGTGGCTATCATACATCTTTTAAGGGACATAAACTGTCAAGTTATATATACTACATACCTTCTACAAAAAGCCTTTAGGGATGAATTAGTAAAATGAAATTTATATTTTGGTAAGTTAGCTTTTTACTAAACTGGAACTTCAAAGGTGTGACAGCTTAGACCATCGTAAATTAATATGATTAAGGATTGAAGAATAATGTTTTGATTATATCAGAATATCCATTTAAGCTGTAAAGCTTGTCAACTTGATGGCAAACCATTGAGGAGTCTATAATAACACTTCTTGTTCTATCTTACATCTTGTTTTTATTCTTTTAGCCTATGCTTCTAATCAGTTGAGGAAAATTAACTATTTATTTTTGTTTTATAAAACCACACAAAAAACTGAACAAATAAAGGGCTTTCCTATGGACAGTCAAATTTGAAATGTTTTTTTAAGCATCCTAATATTAGCTAACAGTTTCTATCAAATGTTCACCTACTAAGCAATAATTGATTGTTGGATAATTGAACTAAGCCTGATTAGATGCATTAATTAGCTTTAATTAGAAGACTAAACAGTATTAATTAGCACGGCAGGATACAGGATAAATCACTACATTGTATCGATCCTGATTTCATTACAATCTAACCTCATTTAGTTAGTTATTATCAACGCAGAAATAAAATACATCAACACTTGGAAGACTTTGGTTTTGGATCAAAAGACATGCACGAATCAATCATAATTCATAATTTGAGGCTAATAAAAAAATAACCATTTAAACTTAAATTCACCTCTAGCAAATAAGTTCCATTCATTCATCATATGAAAAGTATTAACGCCAAACAATATTTATACATATTTGTAAAAACATTTATAGTATGTTTGTAAAACATAAAGTTCCTAAACTTAGTTGTTTTATATTTTACTGTATCAAGTGGTTTTAATTGTGTTTCGATTTGTATTGAACTTTTACTATATAGATTATAATATATTTTAATAGGGGTTTGGTAAAACATAAATGCAGCATTAGTAGAAAAAAGTGAATTATAAACATTCAAACGGCAAACTTTATATGAAAAAGAGTGCATTAAAATTCGCTTCAAACACAGATCAAATTAAAATTTTATAAATAAATAAGTAATTGAACTCCGTCACATTTATAAACTGTTAATATGACCTTTAGACTTTTGCATTCCATGTGAGAATGGCGTTTTGAAAACATGACTTAAGGCCCCCCCCCCAATTGTTTGTCGAGAATTTGCATACGGAGTCGCGTATTATGGAAGTGACGCTGAGTAAATTGGAACTCTTCCCTCCTCCATCACCACAGCTTCATACCCGGTATATCAGCATGTTAATGGATGATTGATTTAAATACAAAACCAAGATAAATATTTCATAAACACCGTGATTTTACTTTCGGTCAAATTGAAATCCAAAAATTGATTAAAGTATAATCAAAGATTTATTGAAGTTACAACTCCATATAACTACATGACTATTTGTTTTGTACTCGTTATATTAAATTACTAGTATATGAACTTCCCATTATATTGTGGGACAGGTTAAAAATATTCTAATACGATTCTTAATTTCGTATCATTAATCAACTGAATTACAATCATCAAAAATGACATAGATTGAAAAACGATTGTTAAACATAAGATTAAATTTACTATAAATTTGGTATACACAAATTGACATTATTTCAAGCTCAGGAACAAAGCAACTCAATTTATCTTTAAAAGTCAATATTCTGAAGTGTCAGAGAATGAGATCAACTTCTGATTTTAAATAGATACTTTTTGGGGACTAAATATCCAATTAAAGAAATGTCATTGTGTGACTGTCTCATAATATTATATTTAATCACTAGAGCTTATAGCGACTCTTTACGAATTCAAATTATGAACATTGTTGGTTACGAAGTTTATAAAGAAAATTCATCAATATTTTGGGTAAAATAACTTTAGTTAAAATTAATTTCCGTGTAAAAATGTCCATAATTTGAACATATGGTATTAACATTTAAAGATTTAAAGAGAGAAACAGTATATTTCATGACTAAAGCGTATAGCAGAAAATCAGCTAGGACTGAAAAAACACCTTTTGCCTTTGGGATGAACTTTGTCCAATTGCAAAATTATTCAACAAACTAAGTTATAAAATGAAATTACTTTCCTTAAAAGGATAACCTCTAAAAACACGTCCAACTTGTTTTCAATTTTATTAATGCATATAAGCAGCTGTTTAGTAAGTGATTCAATCGTTTCATCTATATGTCGAACAGTTGACAAGAATGCAACAATGAGCATTCTGGTGCATTCCACAGCTGATGTAATCAATCACTACTTACATTTTATACATGTGTTGCTTAATTGAAGTTTACAGCTGTGTTTACAACAGCTGTTATATTTACAGCTCCCAAGGGAGGAGTTGCAGTATAACAAAAAGTGGTTTTTGAATACTTTGTTCAAGAACTTATACAAACAAGGATCCACAAAACACGAACTTTCTTGTAACAATGCTAGTATACGTAACGATAAATACGTAATTTCAACTAACTACTCGTATATTTTCAGCATAACTTGTACTAAATGTACCTTATGTTACAGTCTATCTATCAGAGTGGGCCACGTGTATGAATCAAAAGCCAGAAGTTGCGCTGTAAATAATTCACATGACAAACTCTGGGCTACATGTTTCAATTGTTTAGCACGAGTTTCAGCTTACCATATGTTTTGAAGCTTACCGAAAAGCATGGTGGAAGGAAAAACAGTAACTGTCAAATTAGTATATGTACAGTATTCGTTTTGATTTGGTTGTTATTGTTTTTATTATTATAAAAACAATAACAATAAAATCAAAACAAATACATACTCATTTGACAGTTACAATCAGGTGATCTTTTGTTTGCAATCCGAGTGACGTCAAAATATGATGGGAATATCACACCTATGTTTTTCCTTCCACCATGACCGAAAAGTATATTTTTAGGTGTGTAAAAATCATTGCGAAAAATACACTCTTAATGTCTAACATTTACATCCTAGAACGATATAACTAGTCTTGGACCGTTTTACACTCTTAGGTTAGGCTTAGAGGATTGTGTCATTTATCAAATTGCCAAAATTCATTGGCCATTGGCAGGATTTTAACTCGGAACCTAATCCCCGCACTCTACCGATATACCAGCTCGTTCGCTCCCACGATAGCTTAAAAGAATGGAGGTTTTATAGACTCAAACAGAACTGATAGTTATGTTCTGAGCAAACATTGATATGAACGTACCGTAAATAAGTCCTATTAGCCCTTTCCACACCTTATTCATTATGCAATACAGTATCAAATGAGTAGGATCAACATATTTTGGAATAATTGCTTTCTATAAAATGGAGATTCGACTATATATTTTTTTTTAATATACATAATAGTAAGAAATTTAAGAGTTTCTACTGATGTCAACCTTCAGCACAAAAATCTGAATACAAATTTAATTAATGCGATAGTTATTTAACGATTAGCGGTAACTGAGGTCTTATAGCATGATCCATAATCCAAAGACTGGTGGCTCTAACCTAAGCGCGTTATATAAAGGATATTTGTTATAGGGATATCGATACAATCTTAACAAAGGTGACATGAATGGTAACAATACCAAAGACCTTGGCAAAAATATGTAAAACTGACTAATGGCATTACAACTTTTAAAATTAAAATAAGCTAAAACATGAGTACCAACCAAAGAAAAAGAAAATCAGATTTAGGTGAAGAACAGGAAAACAGCTTAAGTCGCGCTTTACCACATCGAAAGAGTATTATTTTTCTATTTTTGTCACGATCTCAATATTTGCCACTTCGATTCTGCTCAAAGTGGTTCTCTCTAAAACGTTTTCTTCACTACAAAGTAGACCAATTTAACGTGTTTGAAATAACGACGCAGTTTGTACTGGATTTTATTTTATTTACTACAAACATTTCAACGTAAAACGTATAAACAATTTAAACTGTTTTGGCTTCTGAGGACATCAAAATGTAAAAGTAAATCGGTCCCAAGTCTTTCTGTACGGTAGTAGTTTCTTACCTTTAGAGTCATTCGATAATAAGCGTACAGTATTATCTGTGGAGGCAATATTCAACATTGATCTTCTGTCTAACATTAACCTATTCTTTTGTTCACTGTAGGAACTTCAACTCCATTGCCTCCTGTTTCAAAACCATTCCTGAATTTTTAAATTGATTTGACCTACTTGTTGAGACCTTCGTCTTTTGATAATAACGGTCTGTCATGCATTTCGGTTTACAGTATACTAAATTCGCGGATACGTAACCTATATTAGTCTATCAAAAGTGCCCAAAGTACCTAGTATTCCTACGTTTGCGTTTGTACTAATTTAACTTCTTGGTCAGCATCGTACGTGTTATTAAATTACCTGAAAGCGCAAAAAATACGTCAAATAACACTTGTAATAATATGTTTACACTTATAATGCTTACTCACAAGACGGTAAATATACATAAAAGATGGTAAGTGGTGATCGGTTTCAATTGGACACTCCAATCATCATCAGACCCAATAGGCGAATTATATTTTTTCTATGTTATTTGACGTAGTTTTTGTGCTTTTAGGTTTATACTAATCCAACCGAGTAGAAGAATATAATAATGAATAGAATAGAATAATAAAACTTCTAGAAACAATGAACTTATCTTCTCATTTTCTTTCTTGACATAATTTAGAACTCCCAAATCACAATTACGAAATCCCAACCAATAATGTTATGAAAACGACTTTTTTCTCATCACAACTTTAAAGTTTAAAATTACCATTTGAATTTCTAGGTAAGAGCTCGTTGGCGTTGTTTCAAGAATTGTCTTGATTACGTAAACACTCAAGATAAATTTCAGTTATTTAACAATTAAATTAAAAAAAGATTGAGTGGATGAAACAAAATGGCGGCTCTGTATTGAATTGGTGACTTTTAAACTGTTTCGTTGTATTTTCAAGCTGTTCGACCCAGAAATTTCGAAAATATTATCGTGTTGTTAGCCTTGTGTGAATGGTCTCCGAATTTTTTGCCATATTAACCAACCAATCTGGCTAATTGACCATATAACATTGCCAATTTAGCCATTGCATTTGATACAGACATCTAAGAAAATATTGCTACCTTAATATCTGAAGAGGTTTAATCAACTTCATATAGGCTACAGTTCTAAGAAACTTCAGAGGCGATTATTTCAGTTTTGCAATAACGAAGTTTGCCAATTTTATTCTAACCCCCGTTGAAATCTTGGATATTTACTTTTCAACAGATTTAAGTTTAACGGCATGCAGTTTCTTACTTTTATCCACTTCCAAATATAGAAGTTATTGCTCTTTAAAAGTGTTAAACAATTATTTTTGTTAATTAGCTATAATTGTATAACGAATGGCCAACTTTTACAGAAGGCAACTTTTACCTTAAAAACATTTTTAAGAAAAAAAGTAATACAGTAGCCTACTAGTATAACTGGATTGTGGACGGAAGGGTTTTTCCAAACTACCTGATTTTCGATGAATCTTATTTTGGTAAATCTTTATATTAAATCAGTCAATAAGTATTGACCATTTGTTAGATGGAGTTTTTTTGTATTATTTTATGTATTTATAAGCTGATTGCAAATCTCAGCTCGAAAAATAATCGCTAATTTTGTAACCTTGTAATTAAACATTTGAATCCGAAAAGAAAATTATTAAATAATAAACCGTGTCACTACTAAGTTAGTTATTTAAACTATATTCTGACCATAGGTTATTCAATACCAATTCAATCTCCATCGCCTATCACTGATTATACAATGCATAACATGCATAGGAATATGTCTTTACCTAGATAATATCATTTATCCGACACGTCAAAAACATTATGAATTCTGATTTTATCCGTAATATAGTTTCTGAGTAACAATCATGGCATTGAGGGCAACAATGGTGGTCGATCACCGAGAAACACGTCAGTTGTGTCACTTCTCGTTTATACTTGTGGAGTTTATTGCATCCATAATATCCAGCTGCTGACATTTGTTGTGTGACGGATAGAAAATTACAATTAACTCTTTAGTTATCTGTATGAAGAGTATTTACTATTTAAGATATTTACAAAACTGTTTGTATGGTCTTCGTTATACGTACGATTTGATAGCAATACGAATGTGTACCTTTCCTATTACATTAGGTACTCTATTTTTCACTGTATATATCGTATTTGGAATTGTGTTAATATAATTCCGTAACTTGGCGATTTTTAAATAAATTGGGTTTTAATCCAATAGTCAATGGTTCAAGTCAATAAGCGGTCACTTCAACAAAATTTAATTAGAATGTAATTTAATCAAAGTAACATTTTCAAACAAATAAAAGCCCTTGCACTTAAAAGCTCTTTGATGTCATACAAAACATCTCTAAGCTAATTTTGCTTCGAATTATAGTCTCAACAAAATCTGGAAATAACAGCTTGTTATGATTTCACAGCAATGTTTTGCAACATTAACACTTTTTGTTTATGCAACAATCTGTTGAGTCAGCCAACAATAACGAAGTTTTACAACAAACGCTGCGATGCGCGAGCCAACTTCACACAAAGCAGGTGTTTCCATATCAAATGTTTCATAGACTGCATACAACCTAAGTGCAAATTATTAACTTTTATAACAGATTTTTCTACAATCCAAAATTAAAAAAGCAATGCGTCTAATATACTAATACGCATTTGATAGGTATATAATTATTGTATGTAATCGTTTCGTTGTATAACACTACGGCAACAATGCGTTTTTCTATTTCCGCGTTGTATATAAATGTCATGAGTTTGTTAATTTTGTCAAATTTTGAGTCAGTTGCAATAGTCTGTACAATTGTGTCAGCTTAATTCCTTATTTTGATTACTTATATTTGAGCTGGTTTTACCACTGTTTGTCCTAAATTGTTGTTTTACTACACGCTTGGCGTTTTTTATACTATAATATGAATAAACTATGCAATGTGTTTTAAAATCAGAAAAATAAACACCAAGTGTAAACTCTCGTCCTAAATGGCTGGTTGATAAGTTTTGAGAACTTTGGCAAATAACCATTACAAAAAGAGAACAGCGCAATAACGTCGAACTGAATATAATTACGTTTTTGTCATAACTGACATTTTGGCATTCTTCATCTTCACTTCAGCCTTGATACAGTACTAGATCTAACAAACGATGAATTTCACAAAAAAAAAAACTTATTATGAAAGCATTTGTAAAACATATTGTTCTACGGGCTACTGTACTTCGTTACCAAACATTGCTAATTTTAGAGTGAAGAAAAAATTGAATGAAGATATTTGGTTTTTGTACTGTAAATTATATTGTAGAGCGATATATATATATTTTTTTACGTGTTTAAACTAATTAATTATATGTTTAAATAATAATACAATTTAATTACTGTTGTCAAATTCATACTACAAAGTTATTAGATTAGTTATCTGTCGGTTTTTACTGCTGTTTTGATATCACAGTCTTTTATGGTCTCATAAATGTTTCATAGCCAACGATGTGAAGATAGCCTCCAGCCCTAGTTATTAGCTAGTTATCACGTACCAGGAAAACTCAATGAAATTAAAGAACTTAGCTGAGAGGCTCCAAATCAAGCCTCAAGGATGACGATCAGCGTTCCTCATAAAATAATCCGTGGTGTTGTGGTGACCGTCTATTGTCATTTAACATAGGCACAATATACTTGGAAACTAAGTAATTTGGGATGGTTTGAAAAGTTTAGAGGGAAGTATTCTTCTTTAAATTAACCTAGTTTTTATTAAATATGACAAGTTTTTACGCCGCATGTCACGATTTGGTAATTAAGTTTGTATGTAAAACCTTACAGGAATTATAAATATTCAGACTGGGACGGTGGCTTCATCCTGTAATCCAGCCACGAAGTCACGAATTTTGGATATTTATAGGCATGCACTGTGGATGCGATACTCCCTGGTGTGGATTAACGTTCGCACTAGTGAGTACTACGACTATCCACAGTACATACTATCGACCTTTTCACGATCGTATCACATGTCAACATCTATATAAAAAGAAAAAGATTATGAAAAACTTTTTTTGAAATTTGATTTCTTATTATTAGTGAAATTTGAAGTTAAAATACTGGTAGTCTTAATGACCTGCAAAATATATGAAACCTAGGGTATGGGGTGGGGCCCTAAAATGAGAGTGGAAAGGGTTAGGATAAAATAAACTCGCAGAAAAAAGCGACCTAATATAAGTAACAGATTTGACTAAACAAACTACCTATGTTATTAACGTCAATTGCAAAATCAGTGATAACAATTATCCAAATTATTTTACACCGTCTTTTCTATCAGCGGCTTAAATTAATGGAGCGAAAGACCTCACCCTAGTAACTAGATTATTAATTTAGAAACTTCAACGAAGAAAAACTAAAGACTTTCTAAACTTTCGATTAGTCTGCAAAAGTTGATGGAGCACTTTAGAAAACGTTTTTGTGGTAATCGGCACTTTGATTATTATAGTTTGAAAGGATGAATGTAATTTTACTACACTTTTGACATTTTGTGAAATGTGAAATACTCCACTAGCTATTGCTTATTATGTTTAATATTTGGGAACCAATAAAGCACGATTAAAAAAAAATACTTATCTGTTTTATATTTTATTTGACCCCTATTTATTTTACTTTGAAATTACTAACTGGTTATAAAATGGCTTGTTTAAGTGTCCCAAGATATCCAAGCCTTCCGGATGTATTCTTTGGGAGAGTCGGTTTGTGTTTCGTTATCACTTGGTCGTCACCGTTAAACAAACATTGCCAGACTCGACTGTGTTCAAAGCACTTAGCAAATCGTTATCTCTTTGCAGCTGTAGATATTACGAAGCCCTTCTCGGGCTTTCGATGCATTTACAATATTAAACACCTTGCTCTTCAACGTCAAATAGATTACAACATGTTTAAATCGCCCGGCTGAATTCAACAATGGGTTTAACCAAACCAGGTCCGGGAAAACGTACAAAACAATATTACTACTTAAAAAAGTAAAATTACGGACAGATTTTTGAAATTAATGTTTGTTAATTTTATAAGTTATGATAATGGTTTTGATCGTTCATTAAAGTATTTTTTTTATTTACTTGTAGTACGTTCTTTCCAATGGCTTTCGTATGAATCTCTAAAACAATAGCATGCAGTAAATATAGACCCTGGTCTTACTATGAAGACGAGTTAAAACGTTATGAGAGAATAGAAATGTTAGTGAGCTTAGTATTTAAATACTGTAGCACGAAAATTAAAATTTATAGAATTAGGACTCTTCGTCTTCAAACTTATAAATTATTATAAATTATTTTTCAGTCATCAATGTGGGCATCAAAAGTTTCGAAGTTGAGTTTTAGGGAGTAAACACTAATTTGACAATGAAACCCTCACACCATATTTTACAGGCACTATATACAAACTTACCTATTAGAATCATTCATTTGAATTTAGAAGGTACAACCTATCGCATCTTCTCTTAACGTAGCTTCCATGATAATTAGGATATGTTTAAATATAAATTATTGGATACGATGAGAATAATCCTTGAAATGTTTACAATACTACACAGGTTTGCTACATTTACCCACCATTGGTAAACTGGGAAATTAATTACCCTCCCAATTTA
The DNA here is from genome assembly GCF_028750875.1 of Macrosteles quadrilineatus. Classification (NCBI taxonomy): domain Eukaryota; kingdom Metazoa; phylum Arthropoda; class Insecta; order Hemiptera; family Cicadellidae; genus Macrosteles; species Macrosteles quadrilineatus. Next base: position 77,876,958 of record NW_026542599.1, on the reverse strand, counting down.
ATCGAGGATTAAAAGAGAATTTACTCTATAGTGGCGTGCAAGAAATAAAAACGTTAAATTGGTTACCATGCTAAACTTAATATATCTTTATCTTGGTGAAGAGTTCGAGATAAATTATGTACCTTTTATTATATTTTTTGCTAAAATTTGGTTCTACTACTAGTAAAACACAATAATGTGTAGGTTCATGAACATCATGAATGTACACTAGGCCAAGAAAAAAAATTAATAACTATTTTTACTAAATCTAACTGTACATTCCAACTATATATTGTCTTTTGGTACTATACAGCAGACAGTATCATGAAATACAGCATATATCACATCATAACCCCTAGGATAGGATCATTAAGTCGACATCAGCGCACTCAAAAGTCACCAAAACACAATCTTAGATTTAAAATAGGATAAAAGACTACTTGCACTATTTTAAGTCAAATACTGTATTCGACTAAAGTGGTTTTCCCTTTCATAAATTTGTTTTAGCATTTTGTAAACTATACACTACGGTTTAAGCATGTTGGAACTCTATTCCTCACTTTTCAGTTTTTGGTTCTTATTTCAAAACCGTTATAAATACTTTGAATATAGACGCTTGAGTAATAAACAATAAGGATCGAACAGTCTTTGTTGTTTTTTGGAAAGTACCAAATAATCCTAAAAGCAATACCATGATTCTACTATTTTGACCTTAAGGTTTTATTTTGCATTCATGATGTACTGTACATAAGGGAGTATGTTTTATCTATGATAAAATCTAATAACGAAGACTGTGCGTGCATTGGAGTATACAAAGTGAAAAAAGGTCAGGTCTCCATCCAAACTTTTGTAATATCTAGCAAAAATAATTATTACAACCTCATCAGTTCTCAGATGTTTTTTGTCTACACATTTTCCCAGATTTTATTTTAAATTGATTCTTTTTACATACATGTTTCTATAAAGTTTCTCAAAATGTATGGTAATGATTTAGTAAAAGGAACATTGTTGTTGACATTAGCAATTTAACTACAGCAGTAAATGTCAAGGTTCAACTACCTAAGCTTCTGGTACAGTAAGCACAATTAACTGTTATAGTATCAATCATATCAAAACAATTCAAAGGACTTTTTTCTATTAACATTTAATCTACGGTATCCGAAAAAACACTTCTTTATCCTCACATAAAATGTTTAACAGTACAACATCTTGTATCTCCTATAAGTTTGTTTATCCATCTGTGATAATACGCCGAAGCAAAAAGCACGTGATCAGCCCCTAGTGATACAATAAACAACTTATTTATTGGAGTAAATATTTTTGATTACTCTGCTGACCCCATGATAATACTACCTTTCCTACAAAACACAATTGTACACAAGTAACGGTGTATTGGCTGTATTGAACGCGACTTGGCTCCACGCCAGCATTTCCAGGTGGTCACTACAGTTTGTTACAGTTTCCTTCTGTTTTCCTCTCTAGTTACATGCCACCCTCCCTCCAACAACTGTACTTTCCCAACCTGTGGTATGACATAAGATAGTTTAAATACAATTCGGGTTTTAATGTTCTTTTTTTATTCAAGTGTTACTTATGTATTTTTGGTGGTTACCAAAATGTAACAAAGGTTTATAAACAGATAAGAAATTAGCTTGTATTTAACACTAAAAGTAAGCATAGAAGGCGATGTGATCCAACTCGTCATAATTTGTCAACGTATTGATTACGAGCACTCATTAATGTTTACCTATTCTTATATGTATTGTATGTACTAATGTACATTTTTGTTTTCAGGTATGGAGATAGCACGGAATGGTAAACTAATTCGAGGAATTACGTATGTATTACTTGATTTTAGTAACAATACCAACCCATGGTAATTAACATGCACCAATTAGTGTTACTGTTAGTGATAAAAGTGCATAAGTTTATAGCAATCATGTAAATTTTAATTTTAAGAAGCCTGGCAATGTTTATTTGTGATATTTTAATTTTTTATATTTCATCTCTTGTCAAAATAATATGCATAAAAATTATATTTTTAAAAGATTATATTCTATTTACTTTTAAAAGTTTTTTTTATGAGTACAACAGTTTTTACTAATGCCATTTCTACACTTACAACTTGGCGTATTGTTTGGTTACAAATCGAGGTCAAATAATTGAGGTGTACGTTTCAAATTCCATCAAGATTAAATTTAAAATTGCACTGTCCAATTCCTATTTGATTTTTATGGTGTTTGCTATATAATATCTAAAAAGTGTTTACAAAAAACCTTACAATTGTCTTCTAACTTTTAGCGGTTAGTGTTAATTTTTTCTCGTGATGAAATATCGAGAAAAAGCTTACAAAATAGCTTCAACGTCATTTGAAACATCAATGAAAGCACTTATACAATCATAATCAGGTAAAAACATGCAATTTCAGTTTGTCTTTTACATTAGAAAAGAGTCCTTTTACAGCCTTAGTTCCCACTAATTCCAAACTCTTTTGTTAGAGTCATCGCCAAATTAGGCTTCAGCTCTTAAGTTTTCAAGTCCTGTAGGGGTGTTATAAGACCTCAGACATACAATCTTTTGTTTTACTTCCTCTCTCGGCGACGGCGATAAAACTTGAAACGTATAACAACCACTTTAGTTTAGCTGTGGTAAAGTATTTTAAATGTAATTGGGCTTACACTTGTACTTTTAATACAATCAGTACTATTTGATTAGCTAAATTGTTAATACTCATTTTTTTTCGTTACCATCTCTAACCTAGCTTCATAAAATTCTGTTGCAAAATAAAAACAATATATATATTAAAACACCTCGTTATTTGAGTGTGGCAGATTGCATTTGGTAAATATATACAACAAATATATTAACTTAGGGGTAATACTGCACTACGGCCGTTTTGGAGGTTACTACATTTGTAGCAAAAGCCTTGTTTTTACATTTAAGGTAAAGGCTATATATTAGTTTATGAAAATACCCTGTATAACGTTCTCGTGTCTTGACGTTCTACTCCTGTAAAACTTGGGAAGCCCCATTTAGCAACACTGTAAAAGAATATTTTAAATTTAAACTTTGAAAATGAGGAAGAAACTAAGCGAACATTTGTCTTCAAGTTTTAATTACTGTAATCTCTGAGGCCTGAAAGCTATTTAGCTAAGCTACATTCAGGATACAGCTAATGAAGCAAGAGTTGTCTAGTTATTTATAGGGTATCTAAAAGTCGGGAATACAAATTAAAATTCATTAAAAGAAGATAGAACAGATAAAAACAATTCAGATTGGTGGATGGATTTAAATTTGTACTGTGTAACTTATACAGGTTTATTTTATCAAAATATTTATATTAATGTGTAATGTACTTTTGTATTGCTGCTATATCCTTGAAAACTTTTATAATATGTTTGTGCTTCACAAAGTAAAACATTCAGCGGAACCTTAAACATTTTCAGCGCTGTTCAACAACAGTTAATATTATACATGGTGAGTTTTAATTGTCCCCCCCCCCAACTTTTTTCTACACTTTTTCAAATATCAATCCCAGACCACTTCCAAACATTGTTGGGTAGTAAGTACTTCATTTTGACAAGGAGGTCATTTCCGGCCGCCATCTTGGATCCGCCATATTGGATGCAATTTTTTTTTTTCAAATGTAAAGGTGGGGTTGTGACCCATTATTTCGAATTACATTTTTACCCTGATTACAATGCCGCAATTCGTTTTAAAAAATATTGATTCATTCTAAAGTTATGAGGGCTTCTTAAAACTTTATTTTTAGCCCATTTTAACATTGTGCATTTACAAAATAAGACCATAATCTCAAAATAGTGCTAGATAAAGATAAGTATACACTACCAGTAATTGTCGACCTATTTTCACTTGGTAATGATTGATGTATTTTTTTCGGCCGCCATCTTGGATCCGCCATTTTGAAATATGATAAATTATTTTAAATATGAAGGGGGTGTTGTGACCCATCATTTTGAACTACTTATTTAAGCTAAACTCAAAGCCACAATCCATTTTTCGTTATCAAGTTTTATTTATGAAATATTGCAATTTTTCTTTTAAAAATTGCAATATTTCAAAATAAAAAATAATGAAAATGAAAAACGGATCATGGAATTAAGTTCAGCTTAAAAAAGTAGTTCGAAATGATGGGTCACAACACCCCCTTCATATTTAAAATAATTTATCACATTTCAAAATGGCGGATCCAAGATGGCGGCCGAAAAAATACATCAATCATAACCAAGTGAAAATAGGTCGACAATTACTGGTAGTGTATACTTATCTTTATCTAGCACTATTTTGAGATTATGGTCTTAGTTTGTAAATGCACAATGTTAAAATGGGCTAAAAATAAAGTTTTAAGAAGCCCTCATAACTTTAGAATGAATCAATATTTTTTAAAACGAATTGCGGCATTGTAATCAGGGTAAAAATGTAATTCGAAATAATGGGTCACAACCCCACCTTTACATTTGAAAAAAAAATTTGCATCCAATATGGCGGATCCAAGATGGCGGCCGGAAATGACCTCCTTGTCAAAATGAAGTACTTACTACCCAATGTTTGGAAGTGGTCTGGGATTGATATTTGAAAAAATGTAGAAAAAAGTTGGGGGGGGGGGGGACAATTAAAACTCACCCTGTATAAAGAGTAACATCATATTAAATAATGCACCCGTGGGCCAACCTTCTGAGAAAAACTATTTGTAAATTCGTAACCAGCATACAAATGTGTTTTAATTTGCTCATTCAACAGAATTGAAAACATTTCTCCGAGGCAAGAAAAATAATACAGTAACTTAACCTTTGATTACTTTGGATGTGAAAATTACCATTTAAGAAAACATCACCTTAAAAAAAAGATGTGAATGTTTGTTTGAGGCAACACACTTAATACACAAATAGCTGTTTTTCAATTACAACTCGCCGTTACATTATAAAATGACATCTAAACTGTAAAATCGGGTTTTAACTAGAACGGGTGAGAAGGGGGTGTTACAGAGAAACACTGTATATTCGGTATTTAGATCTGTAATCTGCCAAGTAAAAAACCTGTAGTTGGACCTGTAACTTGTTTATGTCAACAGCTGCTATGGATCGTTTGCTTACATTTTCCTTTGTAATTGTTGTAAACAACATGGCAACCCATGGACAAATTTTAAAGAACGCAATATGTGGGAAAAGGTAGTCTACTGGTGCACATTGTTTACACTTATTTTATGCCTTGGCCTATTTATAACTCCATATAGTTTTACAAATCGCAATAGTTCTTATATTTCATATTGTCTGGGTAGCCAAATGGTTACATGATGCTTACCTTCAGATCTGAAGGTAGGTTCACAAGCAAAGTAATTTCCTGGCCCAGATCTCATTTGTCATTGTTCTATCAATTAATGATTCTTTTATGTTTGAAGTAAATACATAAATTGATAGGTAAATTAGTTTAATAAAATAGAACTGAACTTATTCATGAGTCAAAATTAGTAAAAACAAAAACAATAATAATAACAACTTAAAAGTCAGCTGCAATTAAACAATGTTAAAACATATCAGATTCAAATAATTTGGGACGTCGAGCAAAAGGTTAACGTTAACGTTTAGTGACAAGACCGGGGTTTAGACTGTTATATTGTGTACCTACCTTGGTTGCTATGTAAACATTATTCTATGTAATTCAGGAGAGTGTTGTTTTTTCTTTTTAAAAACATTAAACTTTCTTCAAAGTAAACAGTTTATTCTTATAGCCAAGGGTAGCTTTGGATCAATAAAAACAAAATAACTTGTTACGGGATTGAGACAAAAAACCCAACTTGTGTCCAGTCCAATAAATTTCAAACATTTGAGAGTACATGGTTGCACTTCCTCTAGAAAAGCCACCCCAAGACATCGCTTCGATTTCGTCACACTTGGAAGCTTCCTTTCAACAGTTTCGGCTGCCAAGTGAAGCTTTTAGGTGTCTTTCCTCCTCCATCTTTCCACATTCACTCAACTAAAGTGAACTCCAACTTGTGAAAAGACACTTATATTAATAACCGTAAAATGTTTAATTACTGTAAAAATTAATAGCCTATTTTTTTGTGTTTACGTTGATGAAATTTATAATTATTAAATCCCAAAGTCTCATAGGGAATAGGTTTCAAACTAGTCACATTTTTGCGGAAATGTCGTGTATAGAACGTGTATCTCTTGCGTTAAAGGCTTCGCAAACGAAATTTTAAGTATTCGTCTTCAACTCCAGTGTAAATACAGCTTAAAACGATTTCTGTAAACATATATCCAACTTCTAGTGGAACATCTGAATTTCTGTTGTAAAAATTGAAAATATTTATTGAAAAAAACTGGCGTTCTTTGGGTTGTTGTCAACTTTTGTTGAAGACATATGTTGCTAACTAACAGCAACTTGTACTTTTGAAGTACTCTTTTATATTGTTGGTAACTACAATATAAAATTTGTATTATTAAATAACAACAGATTTACACGAAAACGCAGATTATTCACTACTACATGTTTTATTCAACTCAAATGTTACACAAGTAAGATAACACATTTTGCTGATGTCTGAATATTTATGACTTTATGACATAAGTCAACATGTCATCATTGCCCGAAATGTGAATCACTATTATTTGTTCTATGTTGACACAGTTAGTAACTGTTTGCAGTTTGTAATCCTTTTTTTAAAATTGAAAAGCCCACTCGGGTGCCCACTGCTCTAGATTTTTTAATGGTTGTTTATTTTTTTATTTTGATAACTTACATTTGTCAAGAACACTCTATATTTAGCATTTAAAGTTCTCTATCAAACAACACCAAGTTCAACAAGATTGAACAATTAAGACACAAAAAGAGGCGACCCATACTGCTTGGCCTTATTTTTTATGATTTCACTAAAATCGTGAAATCTTTAACTTAAGAAAATAGTCTATAATTTATGGAACAAAGATTTTACTCTCTTATTCACCAAATTAATTTATATCTAGCTGATATTTTTGACTACACCTAAGTTCATCAACTTATTACTTGTTGCAGTACTTCCAGAGAAGTGGGAAGATGGTGGAGATCAACAGAAGACTCAAGAGTCAAATTTGGAGTTCAGTCGTCACGATTGTTCTGGTGGAGGGGAAGAACCTCTTACCGATGGACATCGATGGATTCAGCGATCCTTACGTCAAGTTCAGGTGAGGCATTTGGTATCATGTCACTTAACACTGGCCAGTAATCGGAGCCAAAAAAGCAAGAAACCAATTTATTTTGAAGCCCAATTTCATTTCATGGGAATAAAGTATAACTCATCTATCATGTCTTAGAATGTCAGTTAAGTGTACACATCAAAATATAAAACTATATTTTTCAGATTGGGAAATGAGAAGTACAAAAGCAAAGTATGCTACAAAACTCTCAACCCTAGCTGGCTTGAGCAGTTTGACCTTCATCTCTACGACGACCAGAGCCAAGAGCTGGAGTTGACAGTATGGGACAAGGATCGGTCCAAAGACGACTTCATGGGCAGGTGAGAGGCGATGGTTTGATAATGAATGATGGAGTAAATTAGTGATGGAGTAATGAGTGGTGGAGAAAAATAAAAACTGTCTTGCTGCTTTATAACATATTGAATTGCTCTAATATTTCGACATCTTTTGAAGGTGTAGCATAGATCTCAGCCAATTGGAGAGAGAGAAGACTCACAGGATCAAGCAGGAGTTGGACGAAGGTGCGGGAACTATCTTTCTGCTGCTAACCATCAGTGGCACCACCGCGTCAGAGACGATATCAGACCTGACGACCTACGACGACAACCCTCGCGAGCGTACCGTACTGGAGGACCGCTATGTAAGTTGAAACACATTCTTTTTTTACACTACTACCCTAGTATGTAAATATATGGTGAAAATCTCAATTTATAATTTTTATAATAACAAATAAACCACCAACCAAATGGTAGTTTTGTTCAAGAAACTTTATTCATTAGTGTACATACTTTTCATATTACTCCATAAACAGTGCCAGTGGTGGTGTTTACAGGACAGGTTTTCCTTATATTTTAATTCTTAAACTAACTTGTTCCAAGGAGTTTTTTTTTCATCTATAGACAGTTTACAAATTTATATGAGAGAAGTTATTAGCTTTTTGATGGTTTGAAACTGAACCCAGCCGTTCCTGATCAGGGCTTTAAATAAATGATTGTGACTGAAGAAACAGCTGATCTTAGTCAGTAAAACGCTACACAGATCTTCAACAATATTCTACAGCTTTATTTGAATGGGCAAACGCAAGTTTGAAGGAGACTACCTACCTTTTTAATAACACAGTATAAGATTCATTCCTGTATTGTCCGCAGGCACTGATGAGAACGTTCCACAACATCCGAGACGTTGGTCACTTGACAGTACGAGTGTACCGAGCACAAGGCCTCGCTGCGGCAGACTTAGGGGGCAAGTCCGACCCATTCTGTGTCCTGGAACTGATCAACGCTCGACTACAAACACAAACAGAATATAAGACTTTGTCACCCTCCTGGCAGAAGATCTTCACATTGTAAGACACTATTAATTATTATGTTCCACCTTTACATTCTAGGATGCAGGCTTTAGCCTGAAACCGTTTTACACATTTCAGGCTAGTCCTAGATGGTTGCGGTATTATCACTTGGATAAATCCATTGGTGATTGGCAGGATTTGTACCCGGGACCACAGTCTCGAGCTCTACCACTAGACCAGCTTGCTCACCAATATTATTCATCCAACAATTAGTTCTCTAACCATCCATCTAATGTCAAAAAATAATTTAAGAAACCACAATTATGCACATTTTATTTTGTTTCAGCAATGTGAAAGACATTCATTCGGTGCTTGAGGTCACTGTCTATGATGAAGACAGAGACCACAAGGTTGAGTTCCTCGGTAAAGTTGCCATTCCACTTCTGAGGATACGCAACGGAGAGAAACGCTGGTACGCTCTGAAAGACAAGAAACTCTACGGAAGGGCAAAAGGAAACGCCCCTCAGATACTGCTAGAGATGAACGTTATTTGGAACCCTGTAAGATGTTGGAATGTATTTTTTTACCTGATAGTTAAGATACGTTTTGTTTAATAACGTTAAACGTTTACGTAAACGTTATACGTTTTGTTAAGATACGTTAATTGTTTTTGATAAATGCAATATGCTTCTGATAAATGAATATGCGTTTCATATTGGCGGCGTTTCAGGGCGCTGATGTTGAATGTTTATTTCTTATTTTAGGGTAGATTTTTACAGATTTGAATTCTTTGGACGTAACCTAGGGACAAGCAATAGCTCACAGTTGGAATTTATATTCCGTTAGTAAATTTTTGAATCAGCTGATGAGTATGAGTTTTTCCTACTTTGTTATTATAGATGGCAGTGAACAAATTCCGGCATATTCACATCCGTCTTGATCTATATTAGAATAATCAGTATTAACTTTTTAACATTGTATTACTTATTGTGACAATTGGTTGGAATATATTATTGATAAAACAAAATAATTACCTTATCCAACCACAGTTGTTCGCATGCCCACTAGTTTCATTCCTTAGAACTTTGTCAGGTAATTTGTATGCAACCACATCATCAAGGTGTTAATACATTGTGGTATGTCAATAGATTACTTAAAAGACTGTCACAGTCACAATAATAAAAATTTGTCATGTTGAAAAAATAATTAAAATGTAATAAAAATTTGATAAACTGATTAAAACTGTAGAGGCTGGCCAGCACTGTCTTATCACTGCCATTGACTAAATAAAACTGAGTGAATCATGATGTTTCTTCTTCTCTCCAGTGCCACCTGTATCCAGTTTGTTTTTTCTTCTGATTTTATACTCCTTTGATTTGTAACTTGTCAATATATGTATCAAATATAATATTTGACTGGAAAGAGGTCTGATAATTTTAAGTATTTAAGTAAGTAGTTAAGTATTAAAAAAAATGTTTATCAAGATTTATTAATATTTATATTACTTTTTTTTCTTCAAACTGTTATAGATCAGAGCTTGTATTCGGACCTTGAACCCCAAAGAGGAGAAGTACATGCAGACAGAAGTGAAGTTTAAGAGACAAGTGTTTGTGCGGAACGTTATGAGATTGAAAGCGATAATCATGTGGTTCATTGATATCAGTAAATTTATACAGTAAGTGTTTGTTATTTATAATTTTCAAATATAAATTATACACACAGAATAAGTAAGATACAATTTTACAAAATTTGGGGAACCCAGATTTCTTGGGAGCTTGAGGGACTGAGTTGCCTACAACCTGAATTATTGATCATTATATGTTAAATTAAATGAATGTTATATGGTGCTTTTTTTTAAGTCCAAATATTTGAGATTTATTTTTTTTGGGAGTAACAGTGAAATATAAGTGATTTCAGAAGAAAATTTACTACAGTAAGAATACCTCAAGCAATTTTCTTAGATTTTTTAAAAGTTCAATGGTAGTCATACACGGTATTTCATAACAATTTTAACACATTCTTTATTCTGGTTAATATGGTTAAACACCTCTTTGGGATTGTTATTCACTATCATGTAGGTACCTGTTTATATGAACAAAATGTGCAACAAATTTTTTTTGCCAAATTAATTGAGTTACTGTTGTTTTTGCCACTGAGCTTATGGTTTTAATTTTGAGCTAATATTATCCTAGCATTACCTAGGATAAAACCCCTTTTTATGTTTTATTTGTTTTAGATTATTGAGTTTTATCACAGGGCTAGATCTGTTGGAAAACGTACATTTAAAAAGGACAGTTCATTGGTTTTTTGACAAATTGAACATAAGGTAACATTGAAAAGGAAGTTAGCCTGTTGACATTTTCTTTTGGTGAAGGTATCAACTTTACAATTATATAACCGTTCTTGAAAGGTAAATGTAAATTCTGCTTAAGGGGGATCCAAAATGTTTTTACTATTTTTCTAACATTTGTCTGCTTACTCTGGGGTTATCTGCATTGTCTGTCCAGTCATTTTCTTCGTCATTATTACCTAAACATTTCCACACATTTTCTAACATAGCTAGTGATGTCTTTATCATATGAGTTTGCTTAAACCAGCATGCTTCACAAAATGTGAAAAGCCAAAAGTTTCAAAACTATTGACGAAAAACGTCTGCTCATGTTTTTTATATGATTTATTGTTTCTTAGTCATGGTAATCACGACTTTTTGTGAAATACAGGATGAGTGTAAAATGGAGTGGAGTATGGCCTTGTTGCTGACTTATATCTGCTGTTTCTTTTGTCAGAATTATTCACTAAAAACCCAACGATTGTTAAAAGCTGGGTTTGGTTTCAAACCATCAAAAAGCTACTGACTTTTTCTCGATATCAAACTGGTTAATTTCTGCGCTTATAGGCTGTTGTCACAAAAGTAGTATCTAAATTTGTGCCTCTAGACTTTTCCCTGACGTTTTGTGCTGCATTGCATGTTTCTACTGTTTCTAAAAGGAGTATAGCCTCGACTACTCTTATTATCACAAAAAATGATGTTACAACTAGATAATGTTGATTAAAATCCAACTCATACAAGGTGATTCAAAAATTAAACCAATAGTTTCTATATTGTTTGATTAATTATTAGCAAGAAAGATAAAACGACAGGAGGAATAATCATTTATAATTTTTCAGAAGCAATTGCTTTAATTTTCATGGACGTTTTGACTATTTCTTTCCCTATTTCCAGGAGCTGTTTTGAGTGGGAGTCCACAATACAAAGTGTTATTGCCCTGGTGTTATTTATTCTGCTGTGTTATTATTTCCAACCATTCATGATACCAGTGGGGATGCTGCTTGTTTTTCTTAAATGCTATATTGTGAGTATGTTGAAATGTTAATAGAACTTATATTTATTGATTTGTGCATTCTATTTATAGTATTTACACATGCATAGGAAAATTAATACCTAACAACAATAATAATGGTCTGTTATAAACAAAAGTAAGACTCACAGTAAAAATAATACGTTAACTGATTTTGATGGTTCAAAAACTTCTCCGAACAATACAAATAATGAGATTTATGGTATAAAAACCGTTTACATAAAAAATTTTAAATTAAAAAAATGTAATATGACCAAACCTTTATACATATATATATATTTTTGTTGTATCGCATCCACAGTGCAGGTCTATAAATATCCACAATTCGTAACCTCCTATACTAGCTGGATTACAGGACGATGCCACCCGTCCCCGTTATAGAAAATATTTTTTACTTGGATGAATAATTTTAGAAAATTTATAGCCAGGAAGTTGACATGATTGTGTGGAACGATTGCATTGCCGTATCAGGGTGATGTGTCACTGAATGATTGTGGCTGATTGTCTGACTATGCAGTTTTTGTGAATTCTCTAAAGAAATATTGTTAGCTTATATAATAACAGACAAGATAATTATTTAACAATGAACTCTTTGGGAAGACATAATGGAAAACTATTAGACAAGATAATATCAAAATGATGAGATGTAAAGCAATCAAGGTGTATTTTAAAATTTTAACCCAATTTTGAAAGAAGGTTACTGGACTATGGATTGTTACTAAGACATGCTACCAAAACAGCTGTGGATTGTTCCTACAGTCAGGGCCAAAAATATTACAAGCCCAGAACAATCAAGGACAACTTCTGCTCTTAAAACCTTAAGATTACCGTAACAGAAAAAATGTAGAACTAAGCCAGTTTTTACAGACATTTTTCCTCTTCTGCACATCTAAAGAAGTCTAATTGGTGGAAAAATATCATGTTTACCAGGGGAATCATTATTTTATATCAACTGTCTGGGCCTCTATTCAGAGGTATGTGATTAAAATTTGGTAATTTCATCAGGTACAAAGTCTAACTGGAGGAGTGGGAAATTTTGACGAAGAAGATGAACCTCTGGGAGAAGATGATGATGATGACGATGACAAAGATAAGGTAAAAAAATTAACTTGTTCAAATGGCCCTTTGAAAGCTTATAACCATTGAATTTGGATACAGAGGTAGACATTCCATCTATGGATCAGTTTTTGCTAGTATTTTTCCTCAGCGGGGAAATTGTTAGACGACCTTTCATAGAGTAGGTATGCTCAAATCAATTATTTTCTCTCTCTTAGTGTTTCATACTACAATTTTTGTGTGTAGTGTGAATCTAAAGAGAGTATTATTTACAAAACAAATTTGCCCTTGATATGAAATTTGGCTTTAGCCACATGAAAAACAAAATTTTTGGACACATATATGTAACGGATTACTGAAACTGCCTCATTGAACTAATTATTTTTTTCTCCTTGAGGCGATTCGGACGATTGGAGTTCCTATTTACAGCAGCACAACCTATTGTGGCTTAATTAAACAAGGTTCTCTTTATTCTAAAAATGGTGATGATTTTATTCAATGTGGAAAGTGGAATCTCAGTAGTAAACGTATAATAAAAGTTTAGTCCATAATCATCAATGAAGTTGATGATAAAAAATAGGTTTTTCTGTAATTATTTCCTTTACAATTCCGCTTTTAACTTGTTACAGGAGGAGAAGAAAAGCTTGAAGGAAAGACTCCAAGCTATACAAGAAGTTACCCAAACTGTACAGAATTCCATAGGATATATTGCCTCGTTAGGTGAAAGTATAAAAAAGTAAGTAATGACTAAATTTGAAAACTATTAGTTTACCCTATAATAATATGTTTTTTGTAAGAATATAAGATACTCATGGTGAAATATCATTTAGAGTTCTTATGGTGTACAATTCTGGTTCTTGGGTGTTGATTTTGCTGTCTCGTCCTACTGTTATGATCTCAATTAAGATGATGTCAAAGAAACTAAGAGTTTGCCTATATAATGTATAATTTACTTTAGAAATTCTTTATTCATAAAATTTTAACACGTTCTCTGCGGCCGGGTCAGTACTAACGCACACTGCAGTGCATCAATCTGTTGCTCAGTGCGAGCCTAGCGTTGGTCGAAGGTGAACCTATACCACCTTAGCGTGTAGTGTGTAACTTGCTTTGTTCACCGTTGAGTTGGTTCCCGCGTCTCGCTCCCGCCAAGGCGGCTGGGTCGGTACTGACCAACGTTACTATGAAAGCCCCTCGCTTTGCTACTTTTATGTGCTTTATGACATCTTTTTCAATTTCAATTAACTTTTAAACTATTTTATTTAAATAAATTTAACATTTCAAATCTTTTATATCCCTAATTTTTGTTTAATATTTAAATTTTTTATACTCCGGTTCTTGATTGGTCAGCACTAACCCATTTATATGACGTCTTATTATGAAGTCATAATCAATTCCAATCAATTGGTATACTATTTTATGTTGGTTATTTTATGATAATGACTACATATATCTTTAGAACATATATTTTTAGTGACATATATAATGTATTCAGTAACATTTCCATTTTTTTCTGACTCTTTCACTTCCGATCGTATTATATAATATTGTATTTCAATAAGGACACAAAAAGGAATGTTATACAACAATAAAGTTTTTTAGCAATACGATTCGATTTTATAATTTCCTTTAGCAGTGAATGTGTTTTAAACGTGTTACTTTGTCTGTTGCAGTACATTCAACTTCACTGTCCCTTTTCTGTCATACTTGTCAGTGGCGCTGCTGCTAGTGGTGGCTGTAGTACTGTACTGGGTGCCTGTCAGGTACCTCATCATGGGGTGGGGAGTGAACAAGTTCGCTCGTAAACTCATCCGGCCGCACACAGTGCCCAACAACGAACTGCTCGACCTGCTATCTAGGGTGCCGACTAGTGACGACCTGGTAAGGCCTAAGGTTCAATACTACCTTGATTGTGGAGTTAATATTTGTAATATCCCCACAAAAATGAACATAAACAAATCTTCGGCCTAAAAGTCCTGATGATGTGATAAGAGGTTAAATATTCAGGTGTCTGGACTAGCATACGCAAGCGAGTATGTGTGTGTGGTGTGTGACAGTTTGATAAAATTTAAAATGTATGATGAGGATTTGTCAACTGATTATTTACATTCTGCAAGACGGATTTTTATGTAAGAAACTTACTACTTATTGTAATCCGTTTTTTCCAGATTGCATACAGAGAATTGAAGCCTCATCCGTCTTCAGATATGGAGAGAAGAAGAGACCAGAGAAAGAAGCATAAAGTCTCATAGTACACTCAGAGTTCTGTTTATATTCGTAGTTTGTAAATAACTGTAGGCCTATTATATTTCACCCCAATGTGTTTCCTTTTATACCTGAGAGAATTGATCAAAGGCTTATTAAAGGTTGATTATACTTTGTACCTATATAGCTAACAAGGTTCATTTGTTGCTGTTGACAGGTGTTATTCTATTGTGTAAAATGTTTAACTTCACAAGAAAACTTCAGCATTCCCCAACTTTAATGATGTTATGGCTTAATACATCTTGCCTGATATATTTCACAGATAATCTTTTCTCTTAATGATTTTGGTGCTTCACATTAAAATCACAATTATTTGTGTTTTATGATTGTAAGTCAAATTTAAGCGAATTTGAATTTCGCTCACTGAAAATTACTTGCAAAACAATAGTATTTTGATTGTTACTTTGCATAAATATAGGCTATCATATGCACAGGCTGAAATTGTCAATTTGTGTAAAAGAATTTTGAACCATCAGTTATCAATGTAATTAAAAACCATAGTCTGACCAAACTCACTGACCTAGCGTTTGTACCAGGCGACAAATCTAGGTTTTTGTTGGTTTTTTCATTCCTGAAAAGTTATTTTATGATAAATTTAAGTGAGTGAGACTAATAAACAACTGCACTGAATGTAGCCAACCTAACCTACTTATTAAATTTATACCTTTTTTCGTATCTCTCTGTCAGAGTTTTGTCAATTACAAGTTTGTTTTGGTTCTGTTTGCGAGATTTGTGACGCACATGGTTGTCTCCCATTCATGTGAGAAATATTTTATACATTGTTATTGTTATGAAATGGTTTTATTCATGTTAGACATTGTTATGTAGTGTGTATATATGTTTGATAATTTACCTAAAATAGCTAGTAAAGTAGATCAGGCTTTTGACTGTTGATTTCCACAATTATTTGTTCAAACATCAATTTAAAAAAATATTACACATTTTTTTTTGTTTAACGTCACAAAACACAGATCTTAACATAAACTATTCTATTTTGCATTTTTTAGGACTGTTATTTGTAAATTTATGATCACAGTTAATTTTAAGAATAGTTAAAAACCGGTATAACTCTTGACTTTTCAAGTAAGGGTTAAATTTTAGACAGAATGATTCAAATTTATTCTGTAATGTTCACATTTTTTCGAGGTTCTTAGTCTATTTTATTCACAATATAAAATCAGTTGATAACATGACAACTTCATATATAAAAACCAAGTACATGAATGTACGCAAAGCAATGTATATATATTTTCTAATAAACAAAGCCTTTATCAAGTTATGTTTTTTCTATTTTGATGGAACATTAACATTCAAAAGCCTGCTTTTTCATATTCATGAGTACAATGTGCCGATTTAAACTTCCTACGACTACGATGTACATAAGACATTATTGTGATACTGTAGTTAGATCGCTAAGCCATTCCTGCTTTTTTAATTGTGGCTGTGCAGTTTTATGTGTTTTTACATGATCTCTGTATTTTTTACTTGTTTGGTGAGGTTTTGTGGATTTTAGGATAGAGGCCTAATATGGTTGTGTTAATTTTGTTTACCATGGTGTATAACTGAAATTGCATTAGTTAAATGCACAATGTTACTAAAAAATGTCAAAGGCCAAAAATAAATTTAAGTATTTTTCATCCATTCCAATGCTAATGCAATACTTTTCTTAGTTTAGGTTAATCATTTTCCAAAATGTGCATTCAATACTTTTTTTTAATTCAGTACAACCTGCAGTAAACAAATTGGTCAAACTTTGTTCTTCAAAACTGTTTCAGAGGTTTCTGAAATTAAACATTGTGATCTAGATAAGTTTAACATGTTGTGGTTTACATTTGAGGGATTGCTTGTGCTTTATTTTAAACTGAGTAACCTAGTCATTAAAGTGTTTCCAATAAATAGACTATTTTATTAATTGTTAACAATTGGAATTGTAAGTCTAGGCTTTAGTAAAGAAATCAGAAAATATTAACTTTGAAAGGTTTTAGTAATATTATCTTCTGTATATTAGTACTGGAAAAAAATTTAAATAAATTTCTTTGACGGTAACAAAATATTATTGTTTTTCTCTAATAAAATAGTTGTTGTTGTTATCTTGACTGAATCCAACCCTGTCACAGAAGTTGAAAGACAGAAAGTCAATTATTCATTTTTGTATGACTAGAATGGTTTGATCGATGCTTCTACATTATATTATTATTCTAAGGTAAAACAAGTACTCTTGGTGTTATTTTTTTTAGAAGGAATATTTATTCTTGGAACATTTTCATTACTTAAAAATAAAAGTCATTATATAAAATCTTGCTCATTACTTACTGGACCTAATAAATAGTTTTTTCTATAATAAATCCTAACATTATTCGGCAAAATAAGTTGTCAGTAAACTAATCAGTTTGTAGAAAATTTCATAATTTTTATATTAAATATGTTGTATAAAATTTAAGTTGTGAATTTACTTTGTTCCCTTTAAACTTGTTTTTAATTCCGTCCAAAAATAGTCGTTAAGATTGCGGTTGTACTATTTTCAAGTGTATCTCATTAAATTACTTGCTGGGCATAATTTATCCACTCAGATTGAGGTTTCCAATTTATCACTTAAATAAAAAGAATTAGTGTTTCTGAACAAATGTTATTGGTATATATATATTATGAAGGAACCATCTAAATATGTGCATCACTATCGTCAATCAATTTCATCCAAATGTACTTTTTGATTAATTCAATGTCTCAAAACAATTTCAGATTATATATTTTTTGTACATTACCGTTAGATATAACAAAACACCAATGTAGAGTAAATGCAGATAGTTTTTACGAAGCATGATTTAAGATTCTTCCAGTGTTTTACATTACGTTTAATGTTCCTTTAGCATGCAACTTCTAATACTGTGTAGATCAGCCTAGGAATTTTTACTAAATATGAATGTAAAATGTTTTGCATTTCAACCCATGTTTCAGGTTTTGTCCAGCTTAAACTGTTTTTATACCATTTTAATAAAGGAAATATATTATGATCTCAATGTGTATTCTTTACCGGAAATGCTCCTATCATTGCATGTACATTGTACAATATAGTACTTAGTTTCTCAATGTTTTTGGACTCGTATTATTGCCTGCTAACTTGGATGATTTTAGAATATTAGTAGCTAGAGTACAGTTTAGATGCTGTTCAACCACTCTAGCGTTGTTAATAAAAAATGAACATAAATTGTGAGAAGATACGTAGCGTTTAAGAGCAATGTTTCTCCTTGTGTTTGTCAACTCACAGTACTTTCACTCCCCTTCAAATTTTGTACCTCATTTTTTTTAATGTTACAATGTGGCTTTATCGATTTCACTCTTAAAATTTTTAAGACTGCTGCAAAATCAAACATACTAACAAAGAAAAATACAAAGTCTCTATCTAAAGTGGTTTAGTAGAAAAAAAACTAATTTTGGTTTTATTTTTCAGTCAAATAAGTTTTATAAGTTTACATCAATATCACAGACAATTCATACAGCTGACATCACTCAGATGGATTCCGAGCCATGTCGACATTGAAGATAACCTGAGAATAAGCTGAATCTCCAATGAAGGCTGCCAGACGGCTAACAGCCATGGAATCTGGCTCTAGCAGAATATCCTCTTCTGGCTCCAGTCCTGTAGCCTCCACTGGACATCCAAACATAAATAATGATTTACGAATTGTTTATATTCAAATAAATATTTAATCAACAAATACATGGAATAATGGTGAGGGATGAGCGTGCTGACTTGCAGTAGACTCCTGATTGTCTACCAGTGGATTAACGACGATCACAAACAGATCAAATTATATTATGCAAGTCGTAGCCTCATACAGCCTTGGTCAAGATGTTTAGCATGAGGCCCATCATCTTGCAGCATAGAGTAGCTGTTGTTTACTTTACTGACCTCCAATCAGTTACCGTACTGATGAAAACCAATGAGGTGTTTAAACTTGTCTTATTGTTAGGCCTTTACATAGGCTCTACAATATTATTTGCTTTGTAAAAACATGAATAAAATGTATTTCCCTTTCTGCTAAAATTGTGTAAAAGCTTAACCATGCATTCAAAGATAATGCTAGTTAATCTCCGGACATTTTAGGCTAACTTTGCATTATCACAACCTTATTACTTTGATTATCTACGATCGCTCAGCCACTCATTATTGTGGATGATTGGGAGTCTTCTGTAACTGTATATTGTAGCTTTGCCACTGACTAGTTGATTGTTTAATTGGTCTTTTAAAGCTCTAAGTTCAAGGACAGCTAGTAGATACAGTTACAAACTATAAAAATCTATTGACTTTTCTCATCAAACTGGTTACCTTAAGAATTATCATTCTTCAGGCTTATTAAAATATTGTGGGTCAATATTTTTCCCTAAATACCTAAACTTAACACATAACTGAAAAGCAAAACCAAATGCTCTAGTGTTACACACCTGCAGACACTTCTGTTGGCTTGGAGAACAAAGTGCATTTGTGAGATCGCTTCAATGCCAGAATCTTCAGGCATTTTAGTTGTGCCAACATCTGTAAAATCCAAAAGACAACTTAAAAAAAAAAATGTATAGTAACAAAACATAAAATCAGTCTTCTAATATGAATTCCGACCTTTGTACCTCTGTTGGATGATGTCTGGCTGCAGCAAGATCAGTTACCGGTCTTCATGACATTGAGTCGTTCAGCATTACAATACAATTAATTTTTACCCTTTGCTTTAAATCTCATTATCAGCATAATGTTATCAAAGAAGATAAACATGAAGGGTTTGGACCTTATATTAGGAGTAGTGAAGTGATTTTAAGTTTTCTCTTGCTACACAAACTATTAAAACTGCAGTGCAAAACTATCTAGGACTACATCTACGTTTCTACTAGGTGGTGTATTCTAGCTTCACAAACATCCATCCTCTCCAAAGTCGGTGGAAAACCTCTATTTTAATAACTGATACAGTGTAGAAAACTAATTTTGAAGCATGAAGTAGATTAAAATGTTTTTCAAATAGGCTATTGAATGATCTTCTTACACTCTCATTCCCACACGACTTCATTCAGTTTAACTGTGACTTTGGACCTTGGCCTCACCTCCACTAGTTCCCGTGTGTGATGAGGCTGGAAGGCAGGTGTGAAGCGCTCCTGGATGTTCTTCAGAGAGCAGAGAGGATGAATCATGACATGGCCCAGGATGGAGGAAAGGAACTTGTCTAACACACGGCGGTTGAGAGAACCGTTGATCCTGATCCACGGTCGGACACACACCCTCAGGTTGCATTTGGATCTGGAAATTCACAAGAAAATTAATAAGTTTTTTTTAAGACAAATCAAAAAAATTAAATCTAAAAAAATATTTTTTACGGTTCCATAATTTGGGGTATGCAAGAGGAATGAATTAACATGTCAACCAGGATAACGTGTGGAAGGTATAAGGGAAGGCTCCCAACTACCCTGACAGTCACACCACTAGATGCTAGTGGATGAAAATTAATAATTAATCCAATAGAAATTATTTTATAAGATAACTGTACAAAATAAAAGCAACAGTGGTGGGAAAGTGTTCTTGTGTGTGTATGACAATCTAGCTTGCCACTCTAATTGACACACTCTATACCATTTAAAAAAGCTTTAAAGTTTCAGCTTAGCTCAAATATGTCTAACTGAATAGCAAAATATGGACAAAGGATGGTGACTAATTTTTATTTCGAGACAGATCTAGTTACAGTGCTCACCTTCAAATCTAAATGTTGCTGGTTCTATTTCATGAGGTTCCATTGGATTTGACCCATTTGTTATTTATCATCGGGCAATAAATTAATAAATTTATAGTAAAATAAACCCAGAAATCGGATTGGGCCTTAAAAAACTTAAAAAGCAAAAGGCATAAAAACACACAACATAAAAATATGTTAAGCTATTGGAAGTTAAGCTGTGCATTGGTGACATGGGAACTTATAGTTGATTTGATTAATGATTTGAACCTAGTACATATCCATTTAAATAGTTATGTTTTGTGTAAAACAACAAATACTCAAACCAAACTTACTTGGCATCAAAAGAAGTGGCTTTCTCGACCTTTCTGAATGCTCCAGTGAGCAGTTTCGCCTTGTATTTCCTGGCACTCTTAGCTGGGTCAGGTAAGGGGGGTTGAGGTGCAGAGCTGGTGGAGGGTTGGGGGGAGAGGGGAGGGGGGAAGTAGGAGGTAGAAGGGGTAGGTTCTGTCAGAGAGGGTAGCGGGGACAGCGGAGGAGGCGACATGTTGCTCAAGTTATCATCACCCAGCTCAACTGCTCCAGGCATGTTATGATCGTCCACTGGCTCTGAAATGAACATGATTACAGTATAACCATATCACAGCACTGCATGCAAACTACATTATTAAAAATTGGGAAGCGACCCAAGAAACAGTAACTATTGTAGTCTCCATTTTTTCTCCCCTACCCTCTATTTGTACAATTATGGTTTTCTTTGAGAAATTTTTGTTTCTTATTTTGATAAATAAAAAGATCTCAGGGTCGTTATTCCTTGGTGATTTACTGCTTATTAATTTGTTTTTGCTTTTGGAGATTTTTTGCTGGCTTGGTATGTATACTAATAGTTTTATTTCAAATACTTGATCATCTAAGGACGATATCAGATTTGTGAAGCCAACACTTTTTTAAAACTTCCCCACCAATTTGTGAAAGAAAATATCAACTTGTATCTTTAAGCCTTTATTTCTAACCTGCACAAGTCGTCTCATCACTAGGGACATTTTCACCGACGTTCATCATCATCGCGCAGCTTGCCTTACGATTCTCCGGAATGTTCTCCCTATCCAGTCGCAACAGACGGTAGGAGTGGATCACCCACGGTCTGTAGAACTCTCCGTGTACGAGATGAGTTTTGTTCACTCCGCTGCGGAGGATGACTTGCGAGTCAACCAGCTGGTTGATGATCTCAGCCACTCTCTTGTCAACACCGTAGATGTCCTGTCAACCAACATTATCAATATACAATAAAACCGCAACCAAACAAAATAAAGGGGATGAAGCTGTTTGGGTTTTTTGTCCATTTAAGGTTGGAATGTAAAGCTTATTTCAGTTCAAATATACTTACAATCATATTTTTTATTTTTATAACTCCTGTTATGTCAAAATATACAACTGCATTCTCAAAAACGATTTCCTAAAATAATTGACAGTTAATTGTTTTCTGAACATTATCTCCATTGCTGTATGAGGAGATGAGTATCGTCGTCTGCTCCATTTCATTCTGTTCACACAAAAATTTTGCAAAAAAATTAATATGATATTTCACCCCTACAAGGCTCATCTTCAGAAGGAAGTAGTAGACAGGTTCTTAAAAAAACTCCGATGACGGAGACAAAAATGTGTTACGCTTAGAGGTGAAAACTTGCCAGAATTGTGGTGACATATTGCTATTGTGTGTGGCATTTGAACTAGCTTGCTTTGTTGCAACAGGGATTGGTTGAAGACCTTTACAGAAAACCCTTGCAGTGATTCCTGATTGCAAATACATTCGTCATGATATCTATTATCAAACTATAACAAATAATACTTTTAGAGTATGTGTACTAACTTAGGAGGAGCTATGAGTTGTTTTTATCTAGAACTACAACAAGAATTTATCTTGTGAAAACTTACTCTAATTTCATCAAGCGTGAGCCCCATTTCCTTCTTTGATTTAATCAGCTGTTCAATCTCCACAACTAACTCTCTGTCCACTCTTAGTATTTCGCAGATTTCTGTAACTGTTTCATTGATGGGTGCGTTTCTTCCGGGAAATAGAGCTAATCTGCAAAAAATACAAAAACTTTTACGTTAAAGATGCTAAGAAAAGTTTCTACTCAAAAATAAATAAATGCAAATAATGTATTGTAATAAACACACATGTGGTTCCTTTTAAATCCACCAAAGACTTAAAGTCCTCCTTGAATTATCTAAACCCCCTTAGCCTTAACTTAATTCTTACTCAACGCTATAGTGTACGTACCTCTTAATCCTACTTAGCAAATCCTCCTTAACTGAGGGCCCCAAAGGCATAAGCTCTGCAGGAACTTCATGATCTTTAAACTCACAATTAAATCGGCAAAACACCTGTAAATGAAAGTTTTTTTAAATATACAGTTTCTTTTAGTATTATTAGGACAAATTAATACAGATTTATTTGTGTATTTTCTGTAATGTTGAACAAATTTAAGGTATCTATGTTCCAACGTTTTTTTGACCCGGCTTTATAGCATTAGGTGTATTTAAAAAAAATCTGTTTGTTAATTACTGAAGTCTTTTTTGCTTCCTCTTCTTTTTCAGCAGGTTAAATTTGGTTAGGTTAGGTTAGGTTAGGTTATTTTATCAACTCATGCACTGTACCAGCTCACCCCTTGCTCTGCTAGATATGCTACACGCACGGGCCCGAGGTCTATGTGAAAATGCAAAGTTAAAAGAAGCCATCAGCCTCTTACTAAAAAAAATATAGACGTTTCACTAATTCAATTAACTATGATCAAAACAGGGTGTCTAGTTTATTTCCATTATAAAATTCAAGACTAATTCCAGACTTTTCAAGACTAATTCCAGATTTTTCAAGACTAGTTTTTTCAACAATTAGTGGGTGTTGATACCAAAATGAATCGATTCTCGATTCTTTTTATAGCTTAAACAAATTTTCTAAATAATACTACACCAACCCCTGTCTTTGTCATAAAGTAGTATTATGATAATGTGGTGTTTTCAAGTAAAGAAATTATGCAGTAATAAAAAATTCTAACTAGCAAATTTGGTTTTTTTATCATGAAATCTTCCACATACCGTACGTTTAGACATCATCATTGCAATCACGGCAAAATCATGAACGTTTCCCGCGGCCTTGTAGACATCAATGACATCATCGTCGTCTCCCGCGGTCTCGGAAACGTCATCGTCATCATCCGTGATCGCGGCAAAATCATGAACAATTCCCGCGGCTGTTTAGACATCACCTTCATCTCCCGCGGTCACGGAAACGTTATCGTCGACGTCCGCAATCACGGCAAAATCATGAACATTTCCCGCGGCTGTGTAGCTATCATCGTCGTCACCCGCGGTCACGGAAACATCATCGTCGTTGTCCGCGATCGCGACAAAATCATGAACATTTCCCGCGGCCGAGCAGATACCATCGTCGTTTCCTGCTGTCACGGAAACGTCATTGTCGTCTCCCACGGTCACGGAAACGTCATCATCATCTCCCGCGGTCACGGAAACGTCATCGTCATCTCCCGCGATCGCGACAAAATCATGAACATTTCCCGCGACCGAGCAGATATCATCGTCGTCTCCCGCGGTCACGGAAACGTCATCATCATCCGCGATCGCGGCAAAATCATGAACATTTCCCGCGGCTGTTTAAGACATCACCGTCATCTCCCGCGGTCACGGAAATGTTATCGTCGACGTCCGCAATCACGGCAAAATCATGAACATTTCCCGCAGCCGTGTAGACATCATCGTCGTCTCCCGCGGTCACGGAAACATCATCGTCGTCGTCCGCGATCACGACAAAATCATGAACATTTCCCGCGGCCGAGCAGATACCATCGTCGTCTCCCGCTGTCACGGAAACGTCATTGTCGTCTCCCACGGTCACGGAAACGTCATCGTCATCTCCCGCGGTCACGGAAACGTCATCGTCATCTCCCGCGATCGCGACAAAATCATGAACATTTCCCACGACCGAGCAGATATCATCGTCGTCTCCCGCGGTCACGGAAACGTCATCATCATCCGCGATCGCGGCAAAATCATGAACATTTCCCGCGGCTGTTTAGACAACACCGTCATCTCCCGCGGTCACGGAAACGTTATCGTCGACGTCCGCAATCACGGCAAAATCATGAACATTTCCCGCGGCCGAGCAGATATCATCGTCGTCTCCCGCGGTCACGGAAACGTCATCGTCGTCTCCCGCGGTCACGGAAACGTCATCGTCATCTCCCGCGATCACGGAAACGTCATCGTCATCTCCCGCGGTCACGTACGCGTCATCGTCGTCGTCCGCGATCGCGGCAAAATCATGAACATTTCCCGCGGCCCAGCAGATATCATCGTCGTCTCCCGCGGTCACGGAAACGTCATCGTCGTCGTCCGAGATCGTGGCAAAATCATGAAAATTTCCCGCGGCTGTTTAGACATCACCGTCATCTCCCGCGGTCACGGAAACGTCATCGTCATCTCCCGCGATCACGGAAACGTCATCGTCATCTCCCGCGGTCACGTACGCGTCATCGTCGTCGTCCGCGATCGCGGCAAAATCATGAACATTTCCCGCGGCCCAGCAGATATCATCGTCGTCTCCCGCGGTCACGGAAACGTCATCGTCGTCTCCCGCGGTCACGGAAACGTCATCGTCGTCGTCCGAGATCGTGGCAAAATCATGAAAATTTCCCGCGGCTGTTTAGACATCACCGTCATCTCCCGCGGTCACGGAAACGTTATCGTCGTCCTCCGCGATCGTGGCAAAATCATGAGAACATTTCCCTCGCCGGTGGAAACATCAACGTCATCTCCCGCGGTCACGGAAACGTCATCGTCATCTCCTGCGGTCACGGAAACGTCATCGTCTTCTCCCGCTGTCACAGAAACGTCATCGTCGTCTCCCGTGGTTTCAGAAACGTCATCGTCGTCGTCCACTATCGCGGCAAAATCGTGTATATTTCCCGAGGCCTTGTAGACATCATTCGCGGTTACGTAAACCCAAGACGACGATCGCGGCAAAATCATGAAAATTCCCGACTTTGAAATCAAATTTAAGACTAAATCCCGACTTTCAAGACCATTTTTTAATTCAATACTAATTCCCGACTTTCCCGATTTTCCCGACTACTAGACACCCTGTCAAAATTAAGCTCAACTTAAAGAGATAAATGGTACAACATTCTTAGTAGAATATCAACTCACAGTAGAATAAATAGACTGCAGCTATTGTGTCGGTAACCAAGTGGTTTTGATGGCCTTCAGGCTACTGGTACGATCCCAAGTGGGGACTCATACGTCACATTTCATTGGGCTATTGATGCTACCATACAAAAGGTCAGGTAGTGACAAACCCAGGATTTGCACCCTTGTTGAAACAACTAAAACAAAATTAATAAAAGATATTCACTCACTCTGGTGGCGTTGACCACAAAGAAGTCATGTGCATGTTGGATCTCTTTCTGCTCCATTGTCTTGTCACACTCTTCTCTGGTCAGGTACAGAGCTATCCGGGTGGCAGCCTTGGCCAATGTGTTCTGTGCCGGGACCGCCAGCTCGTCCTCCATCATCTCACTGTCACAGACAAAGGTTAACCCTAGCCGAGCCACACTTTTATCAAGATTACAGAAAGTGACTTTAAAGATTGAGTTGCAGAACATTCTCAAATTTGGCGCAACTGCGGGAGTTGATAACCATCTCAGCAGGACCAAAGGAGCCTTTTCTAAATTTTACTGCAACTGGGGAATATTTAAAACCAAATATTCAATCGTGCACAAAAATCTTACATAACATAAGAGATATACATTTAGTAAGAATAAGAATATAACCAGATATGAATCACATATCACTACAAGCATCAGACTTCACAACAGAATGAGAGACTTTCAGACTTGCAGTGTCTAAAGTCAATTATGCAGCCTTGTGTACTAAACTCACATTTTGAAAAACTAAAACGGAATGAGGTTACTTGAAATTAGTCTATATTAATTAATTTACTCACGTATCTTGAGAAATGGAAGAGTAAGAATCGTCGAATATATGAGTCATGGTAACTTGTGGCTCCTTGCATTTGGTGAGGATATCTTGATAGCGCTGAAAAAATCAAACTAAACAATAAGGTTTAAAATATTACAGTTTTTTTAAAGTTAGTCGTTGATAGGACGATATGTAACAACTTTACAACTCACATACATTACTTGGAATCTCTTTCATGAAAGAGACCTCCACAAAAAATACCAAAGTGTTTGTTTGGAAAGCAAAACTTTACCTGTACAATCCGAGTGTACGTTTCATCTTTCTGAATCACATTCGGGTCCATAACAATTATTTGGTCAGGGATATCCAGCTTGAAGTCAATCTGAAAAGTATTTAACTGTAATAGTTCACTTTCAAATCATGTCAAATAACTTAAAAATTATAAGTTTTAACTTCCAATAAGCTCTTAAACATAAACATATTCCTGAATAAGTATTAGTGACACAAATTAAGTCATTCATTTAAAATCCAATCCAGTGACACAAATTGATAAAACATTATCTTAGAGGCTGACCTAAGAAGAGCACAGACACTGTTATTTCAAGTTAACTATTTCTTGAAACTGAATAAAGACCATACAAATTTGATCCCAAGATACTAATTTCTGGTATAATTTCCTGTTTCAACGAATTAGTTAAGAAATAATCTGTGAAAATTAATGGTTTATAGCATAGCTGAAGGATAGTGTATTCTTGGTTGAGGAATATTTAAAGAAGAGAACCAATAGAAAGATCTCTTTGTGACTTGGCAACTTATGACATTTTCTTTCCTAAGTATTTCACCAACAATTACAATATGAAATGTTTTTAAATGCATTTGATAAAAAATTTTGTTATGATACTATTATCCAGACTAATAGGCTATAATGAAGGATTTGGCTTGAATACAGTACAAAGATAGAATTGTTGATCAAAGATACAATTTCTGTCTCAAATGTTATTGTTAAGTAAAACTACAGAGACAGGGTACTATTCACAATCCTTACATGAAAACCCGATTCTCACAAAATGTTATCGAAACAAAAGAAATTTATTCATCCAAACTGGATGCGGTGTTTGGAAAAGAAGTTCTTTTTGAAGCAAAGAAGTTTAAAAAATCCATGTGACTTAAAGATAAAATACAAGGCTTCACACTTGGTAGGAAAATTTAGTATTATAAACTTGCAAATAGAATGTCCTGACTATGAACCAGCTTGGAAATTATTTTTGAATAAATTTTTAATTGTGTGTGTGTTGTTGTTGTGTGTATACAAGATTTAAGACCGTATTTTCTAAGAAATGCTGTCTTAAATGGCATCTAACCTTGCCTTGGGTAGCAAACTCTACGACACAAGCAGCTATCCCTCCCTTGGCAGCAACCACCTCCTCAAAGTAGTCAGCTTCTCTGCTGGAGTCCACCAGTCTGTGGTACATCTCCAAACAATCACCATACAGCTCGTACTGGTATCTGGTCAGCAGCAGGTTGATGTAGCTGCAAAGGAAATTTACTATAGTACGTTTGTGGGTCACAACTGATTTGTAAACATCACATCATCGTTCACTGAGGGAGAACTAGACAGATGCAATAATCTCAACTGGATTTGAGTTTCAATTCCGGCACATCAGTCTGCCAATGTTTATTCTGCCGTGTCAGTAAGCCCCGGTGTGTTGCTTAAAGTGATCTTAGCTTTATATAGAGTTTGGACAATTACACTGCGGATTGATGTTTGCTATCAAGTAGTGCCTCATGATTGTAATTGCATTAACGAGAACAATTGCTTGTATTGTTAGTAAAATTAAGAAAGAGAATAATAAACAAAAAGCTTTAGATATAACATCTATGGCTTGAAAGTAAATTCTTCAAAATAAAGAAGTGAACAAGTGTTTAACTAACATACAACATTACAAATAAATGTATACAAACCTGATAGAGAGTTGATAAGGACTAGAGGACAATGGAAGATAATCGCCCTGAAACAATAACAAATTCTTTCAACTGATTTCCAAATCGAAGAACAAATTTAAAAATAAAACTAGAAGAAACTAGTTTATATTTAATGTTGAATGTATTTTTCTCATACAGCAAAATGAATCATTTTTTTAAATAGATAAACTTTAAGATTTAACAAATATTTCCGATCATGAGTTTAAAAAAACCCCTCCAGAATGGTAATTTGCCCTCAGATTTTATAGCTTTGTGATAATAGATTCAAAAACAGTTTGTCTGAAACATTCACTTGCTGAACAACTCTAGCAAGGAAAAATGTGAAACCACCAATATACATTACCTGGCGAACATGAGTGCGGAGGTAGCGCTTACGAAGAGACACCATCTGGTCTGCTCGGGTCTTAGACATGACTGAGCGCAACAACTTGTCAGGGTATTGCTGGTATATGTTGAACAGCTGGTAGGACCATGATGTCTTGTCACCAACACAGTTCAGGGAACTCTGGAAACCAAACAATTACTTAGACATGACTGAGCGCAACAACTTGTCAGGGTATTGCTGGTATATGTTGAACAGCTGGTAGGACCATGATGTCTTGTCACCAACACAGTTCAGGGAACTCTGGAAACCAAACAATTACTTAGACATGACTGAGCGCAACAACTTGTCAGGGTATTGCTGGTATATGTTGAACAGCTGGTAGGACCATGATGTCTTGTCACCAACACAGTTCAGGGAACTCTGGAAACCAAACAATTACTCAGACATGACTCAACTCAACAACTTTCAACGTAATAACAGAAGTCAATTATTGGATAACAATTGTGTTATTGTAAAAGTTTACCCCAAGAAGGGCATCTGATTTGTAAATGGCAGCAGATAAATTAAAAACTGACATAAACAACTAAATCATCACCAAAGAAACACAGCTCAGGTGTGTGAAATAAATCTAGAACTACTACTAGCTGCTTACCAGTATTGTGGCATTGATCACTCCAGCATGAATGTCAGTGACAACATGGATTGGGTTGAAACTCCTCTTCCTGAATTTTTGTGGTCTCAATACTCGGTAGTTCTCACTGTGGAATAATTATCATTTGAGAGTCAATTTAAAAAAATCTAATTTTCAAAGATATTTTCTCCAAAAAATATACTGCTCTAGGTAGTTAGGTACACATGCCAACACTGCTCTTCTAAGAAGTAACACGGACCTCAGCTAATATAACTTAATAAAAATAAACTATTTTTAATACACACTGTAAAAATATTAATAAGAAAGAAAGTGAATATATCAAATATATAGCTATCGATTTATAATCAGTCTTGCTAATCAATAGGCTTACTCTCAAAACGAGCATGACATTATAGGAAGGAGTTTGTGGTCCAAATTTAAAATACTAAGATGTAAAAGTGAGTGCAATTACAAGGAAAATAAAAACTGGAACTATTTTGATGTTATACTTACAACAGCTGATCAACTGTGTCAGGCAAAGTGAAGCCTTCACCAACTCCACTCAACTCTTGACTATGCAACTTCTTGTAGCGCTCTTGCAGCAGCAATACCAACTCCTTGAAACTCCTGGTCCACTCCTCCTCCCTCTTGGCTGCTGGCAGCTTGACCTTGGCCTCTGACTTCATCACCTCCACTAGACCCTGCAGTGACATATAGACAGCTGTTACTGCAGGAGCAACAACAACTCCTTGAAGCTCCTGGTCCACTCCTCCTCCCTTCTCCTTATCCATTTCAATTTTTGTTACAGGTATTACAATTTGTTATTGGAGTAAAATAAATTAAACCAATTGAGCGTGGGATTTCGGTCACCGAGATCCCAGGTTTATATCCCGCCAATATGCAATGGATTTTGCCCAAATGATGACGCTGCCACCTCAAACCCTAGCTTGAAGTAATGGTAAAAATATTGCGGGCTGGAGCCTAGGTTCGTACCTGCAGCTGATTCATCACAACATTGTCTTGTTTCATTTCCTCCACACACAGGTTCACGCTGCGTTGCGTCTGGCTGTTTTTCATTATGTAGTTGAGTCTCCTCTGACAAGCTCTTGACGTTTTGTCAGTAGATTCCTAGAAGAAAACATTCAATAGAGAACCACACAGATAATATTTTATCAAGTAGAAATTACAATGAGAGCCAAGTAAGTATACTTTTGAGAATACTTAGAGATTAGTTTAAATTATTTATTAAAACCATATGTTTACAAACAAAACCAAAATGACTATTGTAGGTTTACGGTTCAATATGATTCGGAGCTAGGACGGATCAGAACTGATTCGGAGTTGAGTTAGTGGTAGTAGACGTAAAATAATGTTGTTCACACATACAACAAAATATAAAACAAGTATTTGTAGTAGTCCAACCTAAAGGACTGAGGCAGGCATTTTTATTGCTAATCAAAAAAACAGACGTTTCAAGTGGTTTCAGAATCAAGAATCAAGAATCAAGAATCAAGAATTTTTATTCATCGTTAACGCTATGTACAACACATGCAATGGATGAACGTCATAATAGTAGCCTAAAGTTTACAGGCAATAAGGCTAAATAAATATAGACAATAAAATATAAACAAGTGCAGAGTACATGCAAAAAGTATCACAATCATCTTAAAAATAAAATACTGAAGTTTATAAAAAACATAGGTATGCAAAGACTAGAGAAAACATGAAAACAGGTGCAATGTGTATACAATAAATGCAGTGTGTTTAAAATAAGTTAGAAAAAAAAAAACATAGCAGGGGCAAGAAAAGAGTATAAAATTTAAAGACAATACTAACAAAGAGACAGATAAATAACTTATAAAACAACTCAGCCCTTGGCTATATCACAGACAGACAGAATTTAAAATTGAATATCAACAGGCAATACAAAGAATTCATCGAGCTTGTAAAATGGCCTTGCAACCAACCAATTGTAAACAGACAACTTAAACTTAGTGAAAGATACATTATGTGCAGAAACAGGCAACTTATTAAATAGATTAATGTACATAGTGCGATGCTGGGATTGTGATTTACTCAAACGAACATAAGGCTGATTGAGTGAGGACATGCTTCTAGTGCAATAACCATGCACACTACTTCTGAGTGGATACTCATGCAGATGTTGCTTAACATGCAACAGGCAAACATAAATATACTGGTTAATCACTGTCAAAATTCCTTCGCTGACAAAGAGTGGTTTACAGTGTGCTTTAAAAGCTGAGTGTGTGATTATACGCATCGCCTTTTTTTGTAAGCGCAAGACTTTATCAATACTGTGGCCATTCCCCCACAGACGAATGCCATAAGAAATTATTCCATTAAACAAAGCATAATACACATTTTTCAGGTACACTTTAGGGATCAGCTTCTTTAAATGCCACAAAAGAGAAATCACTCTAGATAGTCTGGTACAAACATTCTGTATGTGAGAATCCCATGTAAGTTTGGTGTCAACAGTAATACCTAAGAGCTTAACGACAGAATCTACAACTACATCAGATTGAACATCAAACTGGCACAAGGAAAAACATATTTGTTGAGTTTTATTGGTATTCAAAAGGAGGCCATTTGCTTCAAACCAGAATTTATAGTATTTACATTTTTCAGTATTTATAGTTTGTCCCATCTTAGAATAAGAAGGAACCTCGACTAAACCAGTAAACTCAAACCAAGCAGCAACAATAATCACATAAAATGAGAGTAAAATTTTAAAATACAAACAATCGAAAAATAATGATAACAGTTAACGTTTCTTGATTAAATTGTTCAAGTTAAGGAATTGTTATTATCAACAACACCAATAGTGATGGAGAGAAAACTGGGCATATATGTATGGAGGATGAGTATAGAATGGAGTAAGATGTATTGTGAAGCTTTGTAAGACTTAACCAAACATCAGGACTGGTCCAGACACAGGCCACAGTGGTAGTAGTCATAAATCACAGTCCATTTATTAAAAGCTCAGGATTTCTGTTATATGCTGTATGAAACATCTTCCTTCAATCTCTAATCCAAAAATACCTCATATTTTATAATTTTTGTTAATTTGTTGTCTATTTGTGTCATGTATGCAAATTGTGTTAAACTTACGTTTTTTTGGAATCATTTCCAAAAGAAAAAAAAAAGAATAACCCAGTAAAAAATTAGATATTAAGTTTTTATAATAATAAGAATATTAAGCCATTGTAAACATTGATTCCTACATTTGGATTTGATTATTTGAAAACGTGTTGATTTGAGTAGAGATGTTCAATACAAATAGTTATCTTCATCTGGAATCTATAATTCTGATATAATTTGCTTGGAGGGAGCATTTATTTTCCCTAACATTGGTATTGGTTATTATGACAAAACTAATCATTGCACAGCAGTGGTAACAGGATGGAATATTAGTGGATGATGTAAAGAACATGGCACAGTGTCAGATAACTAGCTTGCTAAAAAAAAAACTTACAGGATATTGATCATGTAGCAACTGCCTCACAGTGATGAGATTCTGATAGCGTTTGCCGATGTTCTGGAATATCACAAAAGCCACTTTGCACAGCAACAACAAGTTGTCTTCTTTGGGCGACCAATCAACCCGTCTAAACAAAATCACATGATGTTGTATATTTTACAATAGTTTATGTGAGGCAAGGCATTAAAAATACCCAAGCATAATAGTAAAATATAGATAGTGCTGAGCAATTGACTAAATAAACCAATTTGGTGGTGAAAGATCAACAAGTGCAAAATAGCTCATAAAAGTGAATTGAACATAAACAAAATACTTTTACATATAAGTGTTCTTGAGCTAGTGAATTTATTTTTCATACATAGTTCAAGTGATTTAAAAAATCTAACAATAAATTGTAGGTTTACATTTGTTTTTTGTACACAAACATCAAGAAAAAAATATACAAATGATACAAAGATGTTGAATAGTGACCAATTAATTTCATTTGCACACTCAAATCATTAAACGGATTCAACAGTCAAAGAAATCTTCAAACATATATTATATTGTTTTATTTTAAAATGATTGTGTCCCTTCAAACTTTTCTTTGGAATAAATTCAAGTAAAAAACAATTTGAAACAGTTTTTACCAGGTCTCTACAAAGTAGAAATTACTAATACAATTTCACTTGCTGTTAAGAAAGGCATCATTGATTGTTAAGCTTATTGTGCATTGAAAACACAAATTCGGCCCCTGAAGATCAGGGCTGAAGATTAGGTTTGCACAAGGTCGCTATTGTTCCCACACACTACATCAAAAACATGGTCAAGTTCATCTTTGTGTTTTCCAGCTTCTCGGTGAAAGTTCTTCTACGATTTTCTCTTTTATTCCATCCACATAGATTTTAGTATAAGAAGAAATCACAGGTGCTGATACTTCGAAAACAAGGAGGCCATTACTTGACCTACAAAGATCGTTTGATTGAAAAATCAACACTTAAGCCACAATTAATTGCTGTTAACGACAAAAACGTTAGCAAAATTGTGGGAGCCGATGATGATCTTTACATGACTGCGGGGGAGTTCTGCGATTTGTCCATGATCGAGGAGTACGGTAATGATGTCTTTATGACCTCGGGAGATATTCAAGAGTTGACTGCGGAAGTGAAATGGGATGAGGCTCAATCTTTTTTCTAATTGCTCGATCAATAATTTGAGGTTCACACACCTCCAATACACAAATTGGTCAACGATTATTGTTAAAACTGAACCTAACCATGTGGCCAAGCCAACCAACACAAACAGGGTATGTCAAAAAGTATCAGCATGGCTTACACGAATATTAAACCTTTGTGGACACCTGGTACTTCATTTAAAATAAGTAAGATTAATACCTACAGTTTACTCATCTTCAGCAGAGCCTCTCGGTCGACCTGGTCGTAGTAAGGTTTCCTCATACTGGCTCGTCTGTTTTGTAACATCCGCACAGTCTTCTTGATCAGAAGCTTCTTCTTCATCTGTTTCTGACTTCCCTTTGGCTCCGACTTGCTCTCCCTCCTCCCTCGTCTCCTTGCACTGCTGGTTTCCGAGATCACCCTCACAGTTTTCAAAGACTGTTTACGGTCCTCTTTATGCTGGAAAAGGTATTCAGTTGGTAAACCACATACACACACCAAGAATAAAGGTTTTTCTGGTATGGATCTACGTGTATAAGGTGTTTGTGTACTTTCTGAACCAAACTGAAAATATTTAGGAACAAAATATTTGACGTGTACATTTAAGTTAATATGTTTAATAAAAAAATAAAACTAATATACTTTTCTTAAAGAAAAAATGTGATTTTCTTTTTTTATTCCACTTTTGGTTTTATAGGCTAATGAAAGAGAAATTAAACTTCACTAGCCCTATCTGCAATACTTCTACTCTATGGCAAATTTAGAGATGATATAACCTTACCTTGTGTAGGTTGAGTACTGGTTGAAGGTCAGTAGTTGGTGCCTGAAAAATATAGAAAACATATCAAAAATAAAACCACTTCAATTGAAGTACGGACAAATTTGAAGATTGTCCAGTAAGTAAACAACTCAGTTTTATTGAAAATTCTAGAAAAACATATATTTTATATTCATGTTTGAACATAATTTTAGACAGCTCAAATATAACATTATTTTGTACAGTAGAATCTTGATAACAAGACTCTCATAGGGATTATAAAATAAGACTTATTTTAAGGTTGATAAGGTTTGCAATAACATGTGATTAGGGGTAAAATAATTTCAAGCAGATCTGAAAATGACCCTTGTAATCAAGGAACTTGTTATCAAAGGTCTTGTTATCGAGGGTCTACTGTAATTGCATATCTGTCTCATACAACAATCCACAACCCTGTTCATTAATATGATTTGCTTCAAAAACTTATCAACGTTTCTTTAATTATATTCATATTTGGTTACTTACGGGTGCAGGGGCAGATCTAGGTCCTGTTCCAGTTTTTGATGTGTTCCAGTACCAATTCCGCTTTAAGTGTCTGTTAACAGGTATGAAAATAACTATTGAAGAAACAAACACAACTTTTATTTATAACTTTTACAATTTCAAAGTTGGTTTTGATCATATATTAGTGAAGAATGCAGTACTTGGTAGCTTTGATAACGACTAAAATTAGCTGTTTCATTAGCAAATGCCATTTATTAAAAGCCCAATGATCAGGGACAGCTAGGTCTAGTTTCAAATCTTCAGAAGAGATACTAAATTTTTATCAGGATTGAACCGGTGACCTTTAAGCTAGGGTTTCCAAGATCACGCCAGCGTGATCTGTCCGACGTGATGTCCGTTGGCACTAATTTTTGTCCTGCGGATGTCCGATGAAGCTCGGCGTGAGAGTGGTTTGCAAGAAAGCGGACATTTGCGGTTATTTCTCTTGGGAAATGAGCTAGTTGTCAACAATGACAAAAAATTGCATATAAATGAGACATTTACAAACCAACTAAATGTATACTAAATTGTCAAAACTGTTTGAATTAACATCGGAGTTATTAAAACAACTTTATAATCCTCAAAATAAGTCAAATAACTACCAAACATAGCTCAACCATCTGGTTCTAGAAACAAAGAGAGCCATGAAAATAGTTTTGGTTACAATAAAAAAACAAACCATTTGTTCAAAGCAATTGGATTCTATTACAATATCACTGAAAAGAATAAAATCAATATAGGATGATAGTTACAGTTTTATTAAATAAATTTTACTTTTATTACTATCACACCGAAATAAACTAAGCGTGATTTTTACATTTTTACAAGAATCCTCACAGAGTCCTATACGCTCGGCGTTCACGCCACAAATGACTGGGGTCATTTTTAGCGTGCCACGCTCAGGACTCACGCCGGACAGATGGCGGGAAAACTCATGTCTGGCGTGATCGCTCGTGCTTGGAAACCGCAATGATATAAAAACATGGTTTCAATTTAAACTTGATTTCATAATCACGCTTGTCCACTCACGCTGTCCGCCCGGCGTGATCTTGGAAACCTAGCTTTAGATTTCCAGGCACTATAACCACTCAGCTATCCAGCTGTTGAATCACAATATAAGAATTGCGGAATTGTTTCAAGGACAACTGTCTATGACACTTGTGTGCTTGGAGATTCTCCATACCAAATTCTTTCATCAAATCAAAGATTTTGCAAAAAACCAATTTTTAGGCCAGTGCTACTGGCCTTCAGAGCAGGGTCCAAGGTGCAAGGGCAACTAATGTACAAATGTATCGGAGCCAATACAAAAGATCGTAGCCAGTACAGCTAGCCTCCCAACCAAAAATATTATTTCCAATCACAAAGAGTCAATTTTGAAGAAATAAATACACATATAAACCAATAGCGCATCACAAGAGTACTCACGCAAACATAGCAGAGTCAAAGCCAGCTGCTCCTAGATGATCGCCAGGCAGATAACCAACGTCTCTCTCCACCGCCTCCTCTACTGATTGGGATTCCACTGCTTCCACCATCTCAGGTTTGTTCTGCAGTCCTTCCACCACAACCTCTTTGCCTGCCACACACATTCTGCCCCCTGCCAACAAGAGTTACTTAGCTACCAAACCACTGACACTCAATGTGTCTCAAGTCTTACTTCAATTCCATTCACTATCTTATCTTATCTTACCTAACAGGGGCAGGCTGAGACCATAAAGCACTTCATCCGAAAAATCGAATTATTGCACACCCCAGACAATTGTTTCCTTAATAGACCTTACAAATTCAGGCATCCGATTAAGGCCTGTAGTCTTCCAATTAGAACCTGCTCTGGAAAATATGCCAAGAGATATCCTTCAAGCATCAGAGGGATAACTCATGGCAATGTGATTAAGATGTTTCATTCACAAAAAAGTTCAGATGATTGACGACAGAATTCAGCACAGGCTATGAAACTGTAAAAGACTATAAGACAAATGGCTTTCACAGATTATCATCCAAACCCCTAAAATGCACATCTAGAGGATATTAATTTAAATTAATATTCAATATACCTATAGAAATAAATATTTAGGGCTCGATTTGCTGCACACAAAAACTGAACTAATTATTTTAATATTGAGACATTATGCAGCTAAGTGATAAATAAATGGTGAAAGGTCTGTATGCAGTTACAAAATAAATAATTATATAATAATTACTAGTCGAGCTTACCCAGCATAGTGTGCATACAGAAGTTCCACAGGTCATACCAATACTGCTCTACATCCG
Organism: Macrosteles quadrilineatus; assembly: GCF_028750875.1. Taxonomy (NCBI): domain Eukaryota; kingdom Metazoa; phylum Arthropoda; class Insecta; order Hemiptera; family Cicadellidae; genus Macrosteles; species Macrosteles quadrilineatus. The sequence continues at coordinate 77,838,947 of NW_026542599.1, read as the reverse complement.
CCAGAGTCTGCAAGTGGTAATGGTGTACAGGGTACTGCTGTTCCTTATCTATCTGATGATAGCCACAAGGAGAAGACGTTGTGTCCCACAGTAGAGCACGACGGTTCAGGTACACAAATACCTGCCACAATCATCAGTCAGTATAAGTGGACAATTATCAACATCTACCAGAGTCTGGAAGTGGTATTGGTGTACAGGGTACTGCTGTTCCTTATCTATCTGATGATAGCCACAAGGAGAAGACGTTGTGTCCCACAGTAGAGCACGACGGTTCAGGTACACAAATACCTGCCACAATCATCAGTCAGTATAAGTGGACGATTATCAACATCTACCAGAGTCTGGAAGTGGTATTGGTGTACAGGGTACTGCTGTTCCTTATCTATCTGATGATAGCCACAAGGAGAAGACGTTGTGTCCCACAGTAGAGCACGACGGTTCAGGTACACAAATACCTGCCACAATCATCAGTCAGTATAAGTGGACGATTATCAACATCTACCAGAGTCTGGAAGTGGTATTGGTGTACAGGTTACTGCTGTTCATTATCTATCTGATTATAGTCACAAGGAGAAGACGTATCCCACAGTAGAGCATGACGGTTCAGGTACACAAAAACCTGCCACAATCATCAGTCAGTATAAGTGGACGATTATCAACATCTACGAGAGTCTGGAAGTGGTAATGGTGTACAGGATACTGCTGTTCCTTATCTATCTGATGATAGCCTCAAAGGAGAAGACGTTGTGTCCCACAGTAGAGCACAACGGTTCAGGTACACAAATACCTGCCATAGCGATACACAAATACTTCAACATAGCGACATATTCAAGCATCTGTTTACATTTTGTCAATGATTGTTAATGTTATTAATTATATAATAATCGTTTACAAAATTCAAATAAATGCTAAAATTAAATTGCTGTGTTTAATAACGTGTTAAGTTACCGCAGAATGTATTTTGTATATTTTTCTTCATGTTCATCGGTTATCTACTTTTTAATGAAAAATAGTCAATTCAATTCAATTATCTTTATTAATTTTTATGTACATTGAACAATAAATACCTTCCACTTACCCAGACACATTTTAACCGAGATTAAATCTACTAGATAATTCAACACAGTTTGGTCACCTGGTCCTTCTCCTTCAGTCGCTGAGGTCCCATCTGCAAGAGTCCCGTGCAACAAAGTCTGATCACCTGCTCGTGTATGGTGAAGATGTATCTAAAACAAGTAATGGAATATTACTTATTATACGTTGGGTAACGTACTTATTTTGTACTATTACAGAATCCCGGTTAACCGAAATAATACAGGGGGGGAGAGCCGTTTCAATTGTCATATGCTAAATATAGCCTAATCATTACCACGGTGTGTAGGAAAAATTAATTTAAAACAATTTCAACAATTTTAAATGGGTTATATAATGATTTAAACTAAACAACTGGGGTTACTGAGACATTTAACAGTACATATTAAAACATTTTAGCCCTGTATTATTTTATGGAACCCTTTCAGTTAACCTGAATTCGGTTAACCGGAGTTTTACTGTACTTCTGAAATTTAGCTTTGGTTGATTGAAATTGAGTTTCAGTAGAAACTTATGAAGCTAAGTAGCACTCACTTTCAGACTGGCAGGAAGGAAGAATTCAAAACATTCTAGAAAAAGTATAAACAGCTTTCAAACTACTGTGTATTTCAACTGTAGCAAATTTAGTTGAGATGTATAATTGGCCCCATAAAAAGTCAATCAAAGTGTGGATGCCTGAAATAACATTGAGGTTAGTTTGATAGTTTGAACTAAACTTGGTTGAAACTATAAATGGCAACAAAAAAAGTTAATTGAAAGCGTTCCAAATAAATATTCAAATAAAATAAAGTCTACTGTATAGCCTAAAACTGTGGCATAGTAAATCAGATGTCACACCACACAGCATTGTTGTAGGAGGTTGTATTTTAAAGTGACAAAATAATTCATCGTAAAACCGGTTTACAATTTTTTTCAAACCATGTTCCAAAACTTCATAAAAGTAAATGTGTTTTCAATTATAAAAGTATATTACGTTACTAGTACGGAAAACAGGTGTTTACAGGACGAGTATAGTTTTTCCTGCGCTTATGGACGAGTGATGTACAATATTGTTCACATTTCGTCTAGTAAAAAAAAATTCATTTAAGTACAGAAGTACGTAATGAAACCCTATTCGATTAAGCGGGCGGCAAACAGCAATTTTTTTAACTACATTCATGAGTGGGGACTGGAGAGTCATTTAAAACAGTGTTGTAGTGTGGCAAAAAATTCATTAGGCCTACAGTGTAAGATTTCTATTTTTTAGTTGTAAAATTGAGTTGTAATAATTCTTCAAGTTTAATTTGGGTCATATTTTGTTAACAAAGTAGGTAATAAAGTAGATAGTAGCTTTGACTAATAAATAGTCAATGATAGTACGAATAACAATGATTCAAAAGGATAATTTGTATTGTTTCTGGACCTATTTCTCAGGACATTTATTTAGTTTCAAAATGATTGACAATGTAGTCATTACTACAAAATAGTAAAACTATAAATTCAAACTTTCAAATAAGGTAGGTTAAACATTTATATAAAAAATATAAAATACACCAATTAAAAATACACATGTTAGGGTTTCTTACTTAACCAATTATAGACGGTATGTTGAACAAAAATTATTTTACATCCATAACTATTAATTTATAAGATGTTATGCAAAAATCGGCGTGGGTCTATGTGGCAGTTATTTTCAACATTCAACACTGTGTTGAGTGGAGATGCATTCCAAAACAGGTTTGAATGTCATTGATGCAAACTTACTGGTCATCTTACCATAAACTTCCTCTGGCTTGTTATTCAACAGACGTTAGATTTTGTTAAAACATTCTTTTTATTCAAGTAAACAAAACTATATAAAAAAATCAAGTAAATAAATTGGTTTGAGTGAAAATAAAATGATCTCCTTTGATTATGTACTTTAATTTTCTAAGGAAAATATTTTTTTATTCATTCCAAAATTTAATTTCCAAAGTTATTTTTTACAAAAATAAATATAAATTTTTAAAGTTTGGCATAGTTTTTTTTTTTAGTTTTTTTTTGTTTTTTTTACCCATACTGTTATCATCAGTCCCATGAACTAAATGTTTTGAAAAAACAATAATGAAATTCAACTAGCTGTTACCCACGGGCTCCACCCCGTTTTACTACATTAGTATTAATAAAACTATTGATTGGTTAAGTTAAGATAAAATAAACAAAACAGAATACAGTAATGGTAATACAAACAAATAATAACAGCTGAGGTATTTTTAACATTAGGTAAATGGAAAGTTCCCTTAGGAAAGCAATTACGATCTTATAGGGCAATTTATGAAATAATGGATAAGGTTTCTTGTCATGACGAACATTTTAAGTATATGGTTTATGGGGGTGTGACTTTTAGTTTTCTCAAAAGTTCATGGGTACTTTTGGCTTTATATATAGATTTGTTAGATAGTATAAAATATTCATGAAAAAAATAAATAAGAAAAATTACAAAGTTTTTTTTCCAAACAGATTTATAGCAAAGAAAAACAAAATCTCCAAGTAGTCTGAATGAATAAACACTGACAGGAAACTGAAATGATGAATGCATGTGATCAAGAGAGAGCCTGCTGTATAATTGTGATGGCAACCTGCCTTGTCCTTGGACCTATCAAATTGGGCAAGAGGAAACAAGCAGCAACAGCAGTCTGGTCAGTGATTTACCCAACCCAGACAAAACCTGTTTTCAGCCGTTGCAGCCATGAAGCCTGCTGTGCTGTTGTTAGTGTTTGTCAGCTGTGAAGGAATGGTGACTTTACCAAAAGTTAAAAACATCGGCAAAGCAATTAATCAGAGTGAACTCCTGTGTGACGCTTGTGAAGATTCAGTGAAAGAAAAAACTGTTCTAAACAGGGGGAACTTTCAAAACATACCAGGGAAAGTTGAAAACGTGAAGGTTGGAATTATTACAAAGATTGAAAACACAACGAAGAGTGAAAACACCACAAATATTGAAAACAACATGAATATTGAAAACACCATGAAGACTGAAAACACCACGAATATTGAAAACACCGTGAAGACTGAAAACAGCACGGAGATTGAAAACACCACAGTGTTTGTTGACATTGACGATAAGTTTTTAGGAGATGCTCCAACACGATCCTGTGAAGACAACATGTCGAGAACTGCTGCTGGACAATGTAGACCAAAAGTGTAGTGAAAGTTAAATAAAATTGTATTTTTTAACAGAAATGATTTAACCTGACCTTGGTGAGTTTCCATAAATGATAATTGCCTAAACTTGAATAAAGAATATTTGATTGATTGATTGATTGATGAAATGAAAAAAATAACTGAAACATTTATCTACGCAATATACAGACAAAACTCTAATTTTAATTTTATTTATATAAATATTTACCGTCCTGTGAGTTAACAGTATAAGCGTAAATATATGTTTTAAGTGTTATTAGACATATCTTTTATCTACTTGCCGTTGATTATATTGTATCGTATGCAACATTTACTTTTTTCTAATTTAATGGTCGTGGGTAAATCCACGACGGATGTGCTAGTTGATTATATATAAATTGCCTTATTGGTCAAAATTAATTTTAAGTTGGTTGAACGATAAAAGATAGGGTAAACAAAAACAACTAAGTGCCCTCTACGTAATCGGAACAAAACTACAGTATGAATGACCAATCTATAAGAAGTATATCTTTTAACGGATTGGTGATTTTTTCAGCCAGGAGCGAAGTTCTTGGATGGCTAAATAAATTTCTAACATGTAAATAGTTTCAAAACAACAGCATGAGCAATTTATGTTTGGTCTAACTCGCTCGTCAAAAACCTATAGAACACAAAATAAATACTGATACTCAATCTGTATATTGCCCTCCAAATTACTTCACCATTATTTATTTGCAAGGATCCAAGTTACCTTTACTGTGTCCAAGTAAGTAATCTTTGAAACGTCTATGGCAACCGGTTTTGAGTCATAGCCTGGTAGTCTAAGCCTGCACGCTGTACTCACATGCGATAATTAGCCTAATATTTGTATGGCATTTGACCTTTTTTGTTTATGTTTGTGTGTGACTGTATGCGTTAGGTATTTTTAAAACTTAAACACCTCCAACATGTGAACATTTGACGTCTTTTGCTAGAAAATGATGCCACATGCAACAAAACCAGTCACCATGGATGACTCGAGGATTACTTGGACCTAGGAGAGTAAATGTTTCTGTAGAGGTTGGACTTACTTGCGAGCGTACGTGAGAGCGTATCTGTAGCTGAGTGGTAGGTTCTTAACCAGTAGGTGTTTTCTTATCGGATGGTTCAAGTATTCCTCGATGCCCGGTATCTCGTACATCACGTTGACCAGTTGAATGAAGAGAGAGAGCGGCAGTCGAAGCAGCATGTCGGACATTAGCGCCCAGCCGTTGGTGTATCCTGAGGAAAAATCAATGTATTGAGTATTGACTGAATATGTTACTTGCGGTACCTTACACCTTTGACTATTGATACCTCCACACTCCATCCTCATGTTAATGGTGTCGCCAGTTTTTAATAAAAATTGTCATAGTTGATGTGAGGCAACAGATTGTGCTGATCTAAATTACTAATTTCTGTTGAATTACACAAATTTTTTTACCAATTGAATTCCAACTGATAGACTTGTAGTGTGCTATAGCAACTGTAATGACACATCAACTAAGTTAGCAAATTAGCAACCAAAATAAGGTCGAAAATGGAATTTTAGACACTAGCACATTCTGTGACTGGCTCAAACAACTAGTTTCTTTATTAATACAAATTGGCAAAAGCTGGTCCATATTGATAGGATGTCTACTCAGCATGTCAGTATGCAATAGTCAATGCTTACACTAAATAAAAATAATTTCAAGAACTAATAAGAAAAAACGTAAAAACAACTAACAACACCAAATTAAATATCATTGTTAAACCCGATAATGGCTTGTAAAAGCTGAACTAGTGATGGACAAGACTAGATTTTTCACTTTGACACGAGGCGAGACAAGATTTCTATAATTTTGGCGGGACGGGATTTTTTTTCGGGACGAGATTTAATGAAAAGTTATAAAATAATTATTATCTACTTTTTAAGTTCAGAAATATTTACACGTTTTAAAAACTTTACAAAAAATATACAAAAATATTTTAAATCTTTTATTAAAAAACATTAATAAAAACATCAGTATAAAAAAAGTATTAATAAGGCCTAACTTATTAAAAATAACTCTTCAGCATAGGAAACATGGAGATATCTGTTAGTATGTAGTTCAACTTTGAAAAATATCAAAAACAACATAATTACTAACCCACTATATAAACTTCTTTTTGTTGTCGGGAAGTATCAAGTAAAAATTTTTAAGTCTTGTTTTGGAGTGACTTATTTTGGCTATGTTTACAGTAGTAAAACATGTCTCACACTGCTTACACTAACAAAACTTCTCATCATTTGCTATGTAAAAAAAAGTATAAAAAAATTGAAGCAATATTTACATGTAAAGAATGAATAATTAAATAGAAATGAAATGAAATGAAATGATTTATTGTCGTTAAAACTATGTACAAAGTTCATGACAATCGTCAAAATAAAAACAAAACAATCAAGATGGCTCTGGCAACTAAAATATCTAAAACTCTAAACCAAAGTACTCTTCATGTTTATACAGGCAAGCCTGGGTTAGAGTAGTTTTTATAGCATGTTTGAATTTTAAAACACACAGGTTTTTGATGGATGCAGGCAAGAAATTGTACATTTTAACACCTTGGTACTCAAAACTATTTTGAGTGGCTGTATACTTATGCCTTAGTGTAGACAGATTATCTTTTGATCTAGTACAGTAGTTGTGCACATCAGATATCTTTTCAAAGTGAGAAATGTTTTCTTTTACATATAACAAACTTGCCAAAACATACAAAGATGGAAATGTGAGAATGTTAAGACCCACAAAAAGGGGCTTACAATGTGTTCTTCTATTCACACTACAAATTAACCTCACCGCCTTCTTTTGTAAAGTAAAGAGCAACCTGTTAGTATAAAAACTGTTGGCCCACAGTGAGGTACCATAGGACAAATAGCTATGAATGTGGCCATAATATATACAAATAAGGACATCAACTGAAACAGTGGATCTAAGTGCTCTTATCATAAATATGCCTTTTACAATCTTAGAAGCTACAAAATCTACATGTGAAAACCACTTCAAGTTTGACTGCAAGTGAAAACCCAAAAACTTCAGAGTGTTTACATCATTACCATTACTGCTAAGACTAATAGTTAGGTCTTGAGTCTTATCAGCATTAAGACATAACTTGTTTGCATTACACCAGTCATTAATAACAGCAGATTTTGTATCCAATGTATCTGTAACGTCATTCAAAGAGTTACCCCGTACACACAAGGCCAAGTCATCAGCAAAAAGAAAGCTTTTTACAGATAAGTCATTAATATTACAAGGTAAGTCATTTATATACAGTATAAACAGGGTAGGGCCCAATATAGAGCCTTGGGGCACTCCGTGGGGCACTCGAACAGGGCTAGAATAAGTGCCGTTTAGATAGACTTTTTGCCATCTGTCACTTAGATAAGATTGAAAGAACTTAACCAAAACTGCATCAAGGTTATAGCAAGAAAGCTTATCCACAAGGAGATCATGAGCCACTGTGTCAAAGGCCTTAGACATGTCGTACGATCTAAACACTATGCCACTTTTGGCCTCTAAACTTTGAAAGCAATTTGATATCAGTGCCTGGGTTGCTTGGACAGTGCTGTGTTTGGGCCTAAAGCCAAACTGACTACTTGCTAAAAGGTTACTATCCTCAAGATACTGAGAAAATCTACGATGTACGAGATGTTCCAAGACCTTCGACACTGCAGGGATAATAGATATAGGCCTATAGTTAGCAATAACATTTTTAGGCCCCTTTTTATGGACTGGTATAACCTTAGAAATCTTGAACTTGTTTGGGTAGCAACCTTGTGTTATACAGAGATTAAATAGGTATGTCAAAACTTCACTTATGTAACTAGAAGCTAACTTCAAGATGGGGACATTAATTCCGTAAATATCTAAACAAGAGCTATTGTTAAGACTGTTGATGGCTGCATACACCTCTTCTACAGTAAATAGTTCAAGCCTAAAAGCATTGTTGTCCTCAATAGTCGGAAGAACGTTGCAAGATGTCAAATTACTTAGATATTGCTCAGGACCATTAGAAGAGGCGGGAACATTACTTCTCAGGTTTTCAACACAGTCGACAAAGTAAGAGTTCAGTCCATCGGCAGTTAGGCAGTCAGGAATAGACAAAGGCTTACTGTTACAGTTGCTTAGTTCATTAATGATTGACCAGGATGTTTTAGAAATATTACTAGAGTTTTGCAATAAACTGTTGTTATGGTCAAGTTTGGCTTTCTTGATTTCTTTGCGGTACTGCAACTTTAATGAGTTGTACTTAGTTTTAATTTCAGCAGTCCCTGCATTACAAAACAAAAAATATAGCCGGTCCAGCTCATTTTTCATTTTTACAAGTCCTTGATGATACCACCTTTTGTTAGGTTTGTTGTTAGAACCGACAGTTTTCAAAGGAATCGAACTATTTAAGGCCCACAACAGTTTGTCAAAAAACACTTTGAATTTAGCATTTAAGTCTAGGCTATGGTCATACAGTTCAAACCAATTCAACTGGCCAAGGTTAGATAAAAATGTTAAAGAATTCTGAGGATTTAATTTCCTAGTAACTTTTCTCGGTAAAGAAATTGGATTAGATTTAGAATATGACTCAATGTTCATTGACAGAAAGGCCGCATTATGATCTGAGACAGGAGTGTGTATAACTGAGGCTTCCCATCTATCTGGGTGTACTGAGGTCACAATATTGTCCAAGCAGGTACCTTTGTTTACACTTCCAGCTGCAACATTAGGCCTAGTGATTTCATTAATTGCAGTGTGAAGACCAAAACTAGATATTAGGTTTTTAAGTTCCCGGACTTCAATGCTGTCAGACAGGAAGTCTATGTTAAAATCACCTGTGCAAAAGAAGTCAAGTTTCACACCATGCATAGTTGAGAATACATCATGCAGTTTATCCAGAAATAAAGAAACATTACCTGAGGGTGGTCTGTAGAAGTTTACAATCACTGTTTTGTACTTAACGATGTACACCGCTGAGGCTTCAAACGTGAGTTCTTCCACTAATATACTCAAATTTAACTTATCATAAATTATAAAGTCTAGGTTCTCTTTTACAAGTATAGCAGACCCACCATGTTTAGACATTGATCTAGCAAAAGAGGTTGCAACTAAGTAGCCTCTTAGGCTTAAGCTATTAATATCATTTTGCGAGACCCAGTGTTCAGTCAAACAAATCACATCCACACTACTGTCATACCCAAGCAATCGTAGATAATCTAGTTTGTTGGTAATAGATTGAATATTCCACAGGAGGATGTTTAATTTTTTAGCTGACCTAGATAGTGTTTTATTAGATGACTGGGGCAAGCAAATGTTAGAGGAGTTCCCAATCGCTTTGTTATGCGAAGAGAGTTGTGTGTCAGAGTTATCTGACACTTCAGACTCTACGTTAAATCTACAGAGTCGGGGGGAGTTTCTAAAAAATTTTCCTGGTGCTTAACAGTGCTTGTTGCTTTTTTAGCAAACCTGAAGGCATTTATATATGCCCCAGTAGGCCAGAACTCAGGCAAATATATTTTGTCCCACAAGTGAGCAGGAACCCCTACCTTAAATGTTCGATAGCCTGGGAATCTGTTCCTCATTTGTGTGACTTTATAATCACCACTAATTTCATCACTTATATATTTATTAACTGTGTCACAGTCAACGTCTGTAGCCAGCCTTGAGATAAATAAATACCTGTATTTGTTGACAGTTTGTTGCTAGTATTGGCAGAACCTGTGATAGAATTTTCGTTATTAAAATGTTGTTTTCCAGAACTTTGTATTTGTTTGTACACCTTAAGACCATTAGTGTTAACTGCACTTGTACTTGTTGTAGTTGGTAGGTTAGGGTTATGTTTATACGGTTTTGACAGTTCAGTTTGACGTTTTCCACCATTCCTCTTCACTGATGTTTTTTGTTTGGCAGGCGTAACAGTTTCACTGTTTCGCTTGTCTACTACAGGAGCAGACGTCGCAGGAAAACTAGCAGAACTTTTGGCGGCAGACGACACGGGCAAAGTAGTCGAATTATTGACAGACTGATGACAACTACTATCAGGGTTTATAATATAAACCCCTTTGCAACCTTTTTTTTATTTTTAAATTTAAATATTTTTTAATTTAACATTTTGAGAAATTTTAAAATAAATAAAGTTAAATTTAAAAAATTAAACAAAAAATTAATTTTTTGTTTTAGTGTAAAAATTTTTTAAATTAAAAATTTTTTAAATTAAATATTTCTTAACATTGTTGAAATTTTTTAAATTTTAATATTTAAAAAATTATAATTTTATTAAAATTTTTTAACTAGAAAATTAAATAGTTTTTTAAATCTCGTTTTGAAAATATCCTGTCAGTATTTCAATCCCGCCCGAAGCTTCGGGTCTTGTCCATCACTAGCTGACACTATTGTGTCGTCTGCAATTATTTGGATTGCCTAATAGTAGATATTCAAGCAGTATTGGGTTTTTTTTTTTCTTTTTTGGTTTTGACTTTGGCTAAATTATGGTCACATCGTGTTGAAAGACACAAAAAGTTACAACAAAACTCGTGAGAAATCATAAAAAATATATAAAATCCTATCCACCCCTCTGATCAAAGGCAGGTGATTTTACAGACCAGAGGTGGAATGAAACAGTTCTGACTGAGCTCCTGCAATACTACCAATATCGATGTTTTGATGAATCAAGAATCTAAATCACTCTACTTTATTTCAATTCAATAACCCTTTAGATTAAATAGTTAAATGCAAACACTTACCGGTGTGGACTGGTAACGGAGGAAGGAACATTTTCCAGTCCATGGTCGTAGAGTATATTTGAGACATTTCACTCCTGATACTATCAGTGATCTCAACGTGATTCTCTATCTCTCTCAAGGCCGTCTCCTGGTTGAGGTCAACGTCTCCTTCGTATCCATAGATCAAGTAGAACATGTACTTGTGTAGCACTTGCATCCGCATATATTTAGGCTTGAAGCCGTACATTCGGCCCAGGCGCTGAAAACATTGATAAATCTCAATTTTTGAATGCCTATACAGTGTTGAGTGAAAAACTAATACGTTTTTTTTTTTTCATTTAATTCAAGTAATATCATATATAAAACATACCCCCTTAATAGATTTCTCATCCTAATGGAACAGCTGAAGCCAATTTTATTGTTAGTTCTGTACGGTGCACTGCAGAGGTCAGGTTTTATTTACAATTTGTTTCTTGTTATTTCATTTAAAAACCTCATTTAGCCAAATAAAACAATCTCATCATATACAATAATCTGTCCCCTAGTTTATACATCTCAACAGTAAAACACAAATCAAACAACAAATACAAATAATAGAAACAAAAATTTGTCGTCACTAGCGATCAGTGTCACCAGACATGAATTAGACACAAAAAATAAGCTTTAAAATTTACAATGGGATTAGAAGTCAGTCTACTTGTGTTGGTGAGTCTGTGGTATCTAGGTTTAAAAAGCATGCTCATTGAAATTAAGTAGAAAATTGTGTTTAACCTTACTAAAAGAGGCAGTGAAATTTCGAGTGAAGGATCATGTACAGTGTCGTGTTTTGTGGCAGGGTGGAGTTTACCATTCCAGGAATAGGATACGCAATATGAATAGGATTACAGGAATAGGTAATCAATCATATTCTTAAAATATCGAAAACCCTTGTGCTCTATGTTACATCCTACTTCTGACTTACAAAGTTATACTTGAGATTGAAGTTTTCAATGTTGCACGAGGGAGGAACATCGGCATACAAACTTTCCCCCTCTGGTTGTTTGGGGGGAGGTGGTTGCGGCTGAACTGGTTTCTTCAGACGTGACTTCTTCCTTAGAGCTTCTCTGCCCAGAATGTGGAATTTCATTTTAGCTTGATCTATGGCGGATTGAATGACAGAGTGGTCTGTAAAGCACATCAAGCGTTAGTGGTCATATGAACGATCTTATAATATCGTAAAAAATAATAATTAACAGTAATATTCGCAAAATTTTTTAAAGGCATAATTTTATATGATAGGAGACACAAGTACAGTAAGCGTACGACTTGTTTGCTAGCAGTGTGTGCAGGAGGAGAGCGGTACCAATCTTCCACCACAGCCAAAGTTTCTGTGGCATTGGTCGGACTACGCTTTCTAAAAACATTTGTCTTAGTACATATAATTATGGAAACTTTTTGCTTATTTTCATATCATGTACAATAAATAACACCTCAAAATATTGGGCGATTTTCCGAACACCCTGTAAAACGGTCATTTATTTTATATCCCTAAGTTGTTAAAATGAAAGTCCGTCTCTTAGTGTCGTAAAGTATTTTCTGACAATATTTTATGACCGGGAGAGTATTGTATTCTATCGTGTTCTATCGACTGTCAGTTTATTGGACTGTGTTGTGGAAGTTGAGTAATTATTGAGTGATTGTAAAGCCGTGGGTTAAAAAAGTGTTACGCTAACTTAGATTAATATCAAGGCAACCGCCTGTAAAAAAGGGCAAACCATTCACAGTGAAGCGAGGGAAATTATAAGACTAACAGGCACCGTGCCGTAGTTGGTGTTATGCATCCGCTGGGAGTAGAAGTAGTATAGACAGCATTTTCAGGGCGACTAGTAGCAGATCGCCAAGCTCCATACTGTGGTGGGGGCCCCCCCTGGCAGTGGAGGCGGTGGAGGGGCCACGCGGAAACAATTTGTGCGCTTACAATAACTCCCTTGAATAGAGTCAGTTTTTAGACAGCACACAACTGGACCCGCATGTCCAGGAACATTAAGCTTTCAAAACATTATCCTGACCAAAGAAATAATTGGTTATTGCATAAGGCAGATTTTAGTAACAAAGCCAGACAAGGACTTCCACTACATTCTACACATACCCTTCACTCACATTCAGGTGAAACTACAATGTATTGTAAAATTATGTCAAAGATTTCCATGAAATAATTTTGGAAGCAAATTTTTAACACAAAACAACGGTTAAATCATTGAGTTTCACAGTAAAAAGGCTACTATATAAAAGGTTACTATATAAAGAAAGGCTACTATAAAAGGGTACCATTATCAACTGAAGGATGGCAGATAAATACAAGTGTTTTCTGTTTATCATATCCTTTCAGTGAAACTTGTAAATGTTTCACATGTCCTTCCAAGGCCAACTTGCGGATAATCCTCTGTAAGGACTTCTTGTCCATCCTTACATCTAATCCTTCTTTTGTTTCTTCCTCAAGGATCATCTAGAACAGTAAAATTTACATTTTCAGTTCTGCGAATTAGCAATCCTGCAAAAAATACTGTCCATACGATAATGTTAAATCTTTATGAATTAACTGTAACCACAGATATTTAATAAGACATTGAAGTAATATTCAGATAAGGGTATCAATTCCGAGGCTTTAACCTAATCCAATCTCGGTATTTCAGGATTTGTCTAAGCACTTCATAATTCATACTTCATAATCCTATAAGTTTTTTTTTAATCAAACTGTCAATTTTAAATCTCAGTTCATCCAGTTGTTGCTTGACCCTACAGAACTTAGTATTTGTGTCAAAAAACCTAGACACAAGAAAAAGTACTACTAAATAAATCTCTGCAACCGAAGGTTGTAAGCTATTATCAAAGTTATACAAAAACAAATGCAGAATATTGATCTTGATAATTTTGATGGTTCAAAACTGGACACAGCTGTCCTTGATCATTGGGCTTTTAACAATCAGTCCTGGCTATAGGAACTATAGGAGAATAAAAAAAATATAGGACTTGAAGTAAGTGCAGAGAAATCAAGATATCAAAGTGGGAAGAATTCAAATGAGGATGATGGACAGTTAAATGTTAACAACCTGACCTATGAGCAAGTATTGGAATTCAAGTCCCTGGGAATTGCAGGTAATTCCTTAATTCTATAAACGAAAGAGAGAATGACATGGAAAAGAGACTGATTAGTGACTGCCGCAACTAACTGCTTTCAAAGCATGTCTATAATCTTGGAATCCAAATGACTATAAAATCCAAAATAATAAGAATCTATGAAACCATAAGTGAGTCAGTAGTTTTGTATGGATCAGAGGCCTGGCCCCTAACCAAACAAAGTGAAATAGATTAATAATTGCCTTTGAGAACAAAATATTAAGAAAGATTTTCGGGCCTATAAAAGAAAATTAAATATGGCGGATCAGAAAAACCATTGAGTTTCGAGAACTTAATGAAGTCCCAGATATAGTAGCTATTGTTAAGAGAGGAAGATTTGTTTTGAGCCGGACACATAGTCTTTTGAAGTTAGCTACTCATGGACATCTAGAACACCTAAACTACGGTGGGGTGACCAGGTTCGGAAAGACCTTCAACGGATGGAGACATTAATTGACCAAGCAGCCAGACAGATAACAGTGTTAGATAAGTGAGGCTATAGTAACAGAGAGTTTGATCAGTAACAAAGCTACACAAGGCATCCCATTACATTCTACAATCATACTTCACTCATACTTGGGGTAAAATACACCCAGTCGTGTCCCCACCTCAACTGTTTAATAAAATTGATTGGAAAACTAGAAACAACTTACTTTTTGCAGTTTACTCGCATCGAAAATGACTTTCTGTTTGTGTACTGCCTCCATGATCAAGTTTGTGCGTTTCAACATCCTGAACGTGACGCTGGTGCTTTCCAACCCAGGTATGGTGGTTGGTAGAGCTAAAGGTTTGGCAGTGCTGAAACAATTTTATTTTATTTTAGTACTAATTCAGAACTAATTGTAGTTTTCATATTGTAAACAGACTTCCATGGGTTGGCTTTTAATCTCCAACTTGAAGTTTACTTAACTCAAAACACCTAAGAAAATTCTGGCTCGCAGGTAAATTTTTGGGTGTGGCAGATTTGTATTTCCTTATATGGCTATGCAAGTACAACATGAATACAGTGTTTAAATACACTAAATACAGTAAGGTGCCACAAACTTGGAGATCTGGTTTTCTTAGGGAACCCGCAAAGAATGTGTACATGAGTGGTACAAAACTCTACACTGGTGTTATTTACAACCTTGAATATTTCTTTTTGTCTATACAAATTAGTAGGAACAGATAAGATAATAAACGGTTGTAAGCTTTTAACATCAATGACCTGTTGAAAACAGTCATTACATAAAAAAATACTGCTCAATGAATAAAGATCGATTGATATTTAATATTCAACTGCAAGTAAAACTGTTATTTCTAAAAAACTTCTTACAGTGATCTTCCACAGGTATAGCTGCTCTTGATTTCTACAGTTACATTTGAGGTAAACGCTTCATCTGTTGGTCCAGGACTTTCGACTTTAGCTGGTACCTGAAAAAAATTGAATTGAAATTACAAAAACAATGGCAATCCTAAGTGTGTTTACTACTTACTAAAGAATAAAATCATATTCAAAATAATGAAATTTAATAATAGGCGATTTTATTGCCAGGATAGTGAAAACAAGGAAAGCCGCCTAAAAGCCTAAAATGGAGTTGAAAAGCCACATACCATCACTGCTGTGTACACCCAACCACAACTGGTTGCCATCAAGCCTCTCAAAGCCTATGATTGTGCTTTGAAGGTTTTTTCAATGTAAAATAAACTCCTTAGCACTTAGCCAGATTATTGAATGTGTCAGATTTTTGGGGTGTTACTGTAGTACACCACTTCCAGAGACTGGAGAGCCTCATTAACCGAAACTAATTAAACCGGACCCTATTCATGTGACCAAATTGTTTGGACTAGCCAGGATTGCAAATCACAAACATTCAAATTAAGTCTTTTATTAACAGTAGGCCTAGATTTTATTGTATTTACTGTATTTTACTGTAGATTTTATATTGTACTGTAAAGCCCCTGTACTACTAGCGGGGTGTGCTAGCGAATTAGCACGCTACTAGCGGGATGTGAAATTAGCACGCTACCGGGATGTGCTAGCGAATTAGCTGCTAGCAAACTAGCCATGTGCAAACGGGTTTTAAAAGATCATCATCAAGGGCATTATTGATGATTATTAAGGGCTATTAATAATTGGATGCTTGGATGCATTTGTGAGGTAGTTATTCAAAATTCCTCAGAATTTTACAAAAATCATAAGCTTTTCCGAGTCATCAAAATTCACAAATTTCCTAGTTTCTTGGTTTAACAACCTGGTTAGCTAGAGCAACATGTGTTTTTTTTTAAATGCAAATACAGTAACTTACCCCCCCCCCCCTCCTCCACCACCGAGGTGATGCACATTAGCTGGTTGTTCTATTTACCGAGGCTTAGATTGGCAGGACTCTGGTGTATTTTAATTTTTCTCGAATAGTCTTTTAACAGAAACTTTTTTCACATAACATACTATACAACCTAATCACAATATTTTGAAAATACAACAAATTTATTCCTACCTTCTTAGCACTTTCTATTTTCGCCTTCTTCTCTGGTACAGGCTCACTGGTTTTTTCCTCATCCAATTTACCTTTGCGTTTCCTAGTTCGTTTTATCTTCACCCTGATTTTCTCGGAAGCAGGTGGATTGTTCTCCAAAGGCAGTGATTCTGTTACGTCCACTGTTATAGATTCCCTCTGTTCACTACTCACTTCCCTCACATCCACTTCACTCGGAATGTCAGTAGCTTTTGATGTTGAAGGTGAGGGCAGTGCTTCCTTCTTCTTTTTCTTCCCTTTCTCCCTCTTCTCTGAGTTGGACGTTTGTTTACCACTCGATTGATTCTTTGAGCAAGAAGGTTGAGCATCTTCTGTTGTCTTGCTTTCGCTGACTAGTTTGATCAATTTGTCTTTCTCCTCAATCATTTGTTTCTTGATGTCAGAACATTTGTCAAATATCTTCAAGGCAAACCTGAAATTAAAATGTATTCAAATAAAGAAGAAAAACACCTAATATACACTGTGAGCTTAATATAATAGCTATCAGAAGCAAGACGTGCAAAAAAAACACAAAATCATTTGTGTTTTTGTGCCAGGGTGGAAGGTTTCCAAAACATCATTTTTAAGAAGGATCAATAAAAAAAGAATATTTATTTGTTTTATTTGGAGAAAGATACAAATAAAATTCCTTAAATTTGGTCAGCAAATAAAGAGTAAACTTATACTCTGGCTATTAAAATAATCCATCTGGCTATTAACTCGACCCAATCTTTGTCCCTTGAAAAAGCACCAAATGTCCAAATATTTAAATATTTACGCTCAATCAAAAATCAAAGACTATTACTGCACAGCATCACAGATAAAATAACAAATGCTCCTTCATTGATACTTTGAAAAGCATATTTGGTAGCATATAGAGTGTTTGATTTTTTCCTCAAAGAGATTGCTGGATTCCAAGCGAGGTTGTTTCTGGACCCACATTCCATTTCCCTTTGGGCTTTGAATTACAATGATGCTAACAAAAAGATCAACACTAAACAGTAATATGACCAAGGTTTGGAACGTTTCCTTCATAAAGTAAAAAAGTGCTGTTGGCGTAGAAATGGACACAAAAATCATAAAAAAACATTGTTAATCTTAGGTTCTATGGTCTGACAACAGCTTGTTAAATTAGAGAAAAATCAGGCACTTTAGGAACGCCACTTTGTACTGGTAACTTCCAGCCCCTTGTTCCTGCAAAGTACTGGACTAGTGCCAGACATTTAAATCATAATTAGAAAAATTCAAACTTTCATTAGATTTACGGATCTGGAAGCTAATTTCCATCTCAGATGCCAAAATCAATCCCTCAACTAACAAGCGAAATCCATAAAAAGTACCTTATCTTAACAAGAAATCATTTCTCTGACTTACTTGGCTGTTCGTTGACGTCCCTCGTCCTTCATGAACATGGTGACCTTGTTGCTCTTGGTGAGGTTGCGTACGATCATGCGAGAAGCCAGTTTGGACGCGCCCAACGATTCGCCCATCTGCACCTGAGTGACACCTTCAGGCCCAGCCGCCTCCAGTATCTTGTATGCCTGCGCCATCACTGTGCGATCAAGTAGGCGGTGGCCTTCGTCCAATAGACCTGTTCAGTGTCACATTAAATATCTTTAGTTGCTTTAGCAATTGACGATTGCAAAATTTCCGTTAATAGAACCTTTAAAAAACTTTATGTTTTGTAAGTACATATGGTTCTTATATGGGTTACTGGCTTAAAGAATAACATGAATAAAATTTTGAAATATAAAATATATTAGAGGTGTTCCTTCTTATCTTGAAATTCAAACTTGAACACACGTTAAGACAATTTTTTTAATAATGGCAATTTATCTAATTTTTATGAACCAAACTATTATACAACTCAAAGAAAGTGAAAATACATTGAAATTAAGATGGTCCTGCCTGATAATATTTACTAAAATATTTCCTTAAAAAAAAATTTGCCAAACTTGATCAAATTATATCATACTTCTTCCTGTACCGTATTCTTAAACAAGCAAACTTCAACAGTTTAATTATTCTCCATAAGAATAACAAAACAATACATAACCATTGAGCCTACAACAACGCTTTAAGATAGTACTATTAAATTATTTGTTAATTAAAATCTACAAAATAGCTCAAAGAAAATTGTATAAAATATTTCTGAAAAAATAAAAATAAATATTTCAACTATAATAAGTGTAACCGCTTTCTAGAAACACTACAATTTTTGAACTTTACTAAACACAATCCCCATAGTGTTGTTCATGATAAAATCCCGACATACCACATTTATCATCATCTTCGTCATCATATATGTCGTCATACTTCTGCCAAACGTCTTTAGGATCTGTGGAAGGGTCTATGAGACAGAAAACTCTGACAGATCGCTCCTTATTTAGTCCTTTATATTTCCATTCAGACTCTGAAGCCTCTGGATACATAACTCTGTGAAGTACCTGAAATTTACACAAAATTAATGATTTTAAAACGCTTTAATTAGTTCGCTTTCTTGTCTGTTTGGTATAAATTTTGCAATGAATCGTAAACTACCTTCCCGATGAGCTAAACGATTAGCAAAACATGTCATCAATGATCACTCTAAGGAACTGTGTTAACTTTTTTTAAGGAGGTTGGCAACTTCTTTTAACTTGCATTTGCCCGTCCACATAGACCATCACTGTCCGTGCGTGGAACGTATCCAGTAAAGCAAGGGGTGAGCCTGAGCCGGTACAGTACGAAGGTGAACTGTACTGATAAAATGTTAACGACAGTGACCAGGATCCAAACTCATGACATCGCTGCCTTGGGCCCGAAGTCCGTGACGCTACAGACTGATCCACCGACTCACTAAGTTGAGATAGTTACTGTAGTTTGTTATTTATAAATACTTAAAATTACATAACAGCAAACTTACCACATCTGACTTGATGAACTTTTGAAAGTTGGGGGTTTTGCTGAGTTTTTTCAGAGTATCTTCAATATTAAGTTTTGTACGTAGCACATTATGTTCTTCCATGTGGTTTGGTTTGTTCTTCAAATAGGCCACAACTTTCTCAGTCATAGTCAGAGTTTTCGGCCGTCGCTCCACAAAAAACCTGGGTAGATGAAGCAGTAGCCCACTGGTGTTTTGAGTGCCCAACTTTTGATGGAACATCTAAAAAAAGCAATTTGTATATTCACTGTATCACTGTGAGAAAATAGTATTCCAGTCAAAATATTATAATCCAAAAAAAAATTAAGATTGTAATAAAGTTATAATAAGCCTAGACGTTATATAATGTACATATATTACTTTGTTACTTATTAAAATGTTGTTCTGCGTTCACAAAATTTAGGTTTAAGGGGAAGTTTCTCTACTACTTCTTTTTTTTGGCGCACCTGATTTATATTTGGGCAAACCTCAGCTGTTGAGCTTTTTATTTTTTAAAGTTGATTCAAGTGGAGGGGATAGATTTGTTCCTCTTTGCATAAATTTTGTGAATTTCACCGCTTCGCACATTCCGGAACGTCAAACGGGCCATGGCGCCAGGAGCTAGGAACGTTCCAGAACGTCGCCGTTCATTGACGTTTAATGTTAAAATGGATCAGTCAGCTTTTCACGAGCGTCCTATATTTCTTTGCAGCTCATGGGGACGTACTTTTCTGTCAATAAAAAATATAGGTAGTTTCCGAAAATCACCACCAGGGTCGTTTAGAACAGGGCTTTGTCTTACTCTCTCCTGCTAGATAGCGACACTACTTTACCGACTGCAACCTGGGTAGTGCTGCTATCTATCAGAATCACTTAGTACTATGTCCAAAGCCAGTTTTATTGCAGAACATTGCCATCCAGTACAACTACTGTTGTTTTTACTGTAATTCAGTGTATCGGCAGCAATGTTTACACAGCGGCGAGCGTTAGTTCAGCTCCCGGCGCCGTCCCGGCATCTAGCGGTCAGCAGCAAACGTGTTAAGTAGCCTTTTCAATTCAGTTTAAGAATTGAAAAGATTCACTAAGCTATACCACATTTGTTTACTTAGGCCTATTTAACCAACATTGTTTTTTTTTTTTTTTTTTTACAACACTTGTAACAGTAGCGGACCAATGAGGTTCAAGGATTGAATATAATTCTGTGCCCAACTCCGACGATGCACAGTGAACTCATCAACCGAATAGAACACCTGATTTTTCAAGTTACGTTTCAGTTTCATTTTGAATAGATGGGAACTTTCCAAACTTGTAAGCCTGTTTACAGCACCTGTTTGGTGATTAGCCGGTGCTTGTGGAGGACTTTTCGCAGATAGAAGATTGCTTTTGCATCTTCCCCAACAATCTGCAGACTGTCTCGACCCTGAGTGATTTCTCCGAGGTAGCGACTGCGGCCCACCCTCTCCAGGACGATGTACTGCATAGGAGTCAGCTCTAGGTTAGGGTTCACGTCGGGGTTCTGTAAAGCCCTGCGTCTAGCAGCAGCAGAAGCGACTGCTACCAGCCTGTGGCCCCATCTGTGGAAAACAAATGTGATGTAGCCTTGAACGTCAACCACTCTGAGACAACTGGCTTCCAATTAATCATCCCCTGTTTTTAGGAGTAAAAAATTAAAAAATGAATAGTAAAGTATCTATATAAAAAAAATTAGAGTTTTGTCTGTACATTGCTCAAAATTATATACTTTTAGGTTATTTTTACGTTTTATACATTAAAGAAGCAGAAACGAGTCTTATCTCAATTTCTGTCTGTCTGTCTGTCCCTTTGTCTGTAACACTCAAGATGGCATTTTACGCAATCTTCTCCGTGAAAACCAGAGTACATATCAAGATCCAAGTCATTTTAATGTATTCACTGGATTGGCGAGAGTGTCTTTAGTGATTTAAATATAGCCTCACTACTTTGTAAATAAAATTACGGACGTTCAAAATTGCAGTTTTGTGCGATTTTTGTCAAATTTTCGTTCAATTTTTATCACATAATCGTCTATGAAATAACGAACAGCTGTTCGGATCAAGATTATTTTTTCTAGCTGTCAATGACATGTTTACAAATGTTGTTTACAAATACCGCAACTATTTCGAATCACGTTTTGAAAGCAAATCCCAACCAAGTGAGATTAAAAACGTTTTTCTTACAGAACGGATTTAATTAATCGCAAGTGCAATAATATAGTCTAATAGTGTAACCGTAAATGAAATTAAATAACTAGACATCGTCCAAATCGGAACCAGAAATTCTTTGAGTATAAAATGTTTCTTGAGTTTTGACAACCAGAAAGAAGAAGACCTTGAATCAGTGTTGTATAGGGCTGTGACACTGAAATGATCGTCGCCAATAGCTTACAAAAAAGGTTTCCACTCATTGACGGCGCTTCAATGGCGATTGTGTAAAGTGTAAAGTAAAAAATCACAACTGCAGTGGGTGATTGTAACAGAGGTTTAACAGAGGAAGTGCTAAACTCGCTTTTCCAATGTGTCACTTTCTGTTTCTACTCACCGTGTGATGCAATCGCTGGACCATACAGCCAATAGGCCCATAGCTCATATCTTGGGTACGTAAGCCTACATATTTATTCATAACAACCTTTTTGACGACGATCCTTGATACCGGTACTTTTCCATAGAATACATGGACTACCTACTTAAAAAATAAAATTACAAATGACCAAACCCCCAACATTGTGTGATTTTCGTCACATTTCCTTCTAATGTTGATAGATATACTAATCATTGTTTAGAGAATGCGTAATCTATTAAATAACAAAAAGTTGTTTGGGTAAGGTTGCTTCTTTTTCAAACTGACACCGATAAGTTTACGCTATAACTTTTTACGAGAAAATCCAAAAGCAAGAGATCAATAACCTCGGGACTAGATATTAATGTATTTAATTGGTCCGATTTACTGTAATTCTTAGGTAGGTTCTTACGTAGGTACTGGTTCTTTTCCTTAGAACCGGTAGTTTACAAATTAGATATCGTTGGTGTTGCACCTTATTTATTAGAGCCGTCCGTATTCAATTTAAGTGATGTCTTAACTCTGTATAAGTTTTGCTTTTTCTGCCTGGATTCCAAATCTTAGCTTACCCGGTATGCTAAGAAAATGATAACCTATTTGAGTAAAACATTTGTTGGGCAAACCATCATGAATTGTTTACGCCTTTATATTGTTTATGTATCAATAGTTCGTGGCCTTTGTTGGATTGTTGTATTGTGTTGTTTTGTTGTATGTTGGTAACGCATTAATGTCCTTATTTCTCAGTGTTTCACGGAATGGACAAGAGCACCTTTGATACTGAAAATGTCAACCGGAATAAAGTGTTAAATGGTGAGGTTGAGGTAGTACTTTAAATACGTTTAAGTTAACCGATGTGGAAAGTAACTTTCAATTATAGGCCTACTTTAGGGCTACGCTTCATGGATCTATAAAACATTTTTAAGTTTAATCATTGGACATATGGACCAACACGATCCGGGTGACATTTAATTGCGAAGCATTTATTTTGGCTTGAACTGTCAGATACTGTATTTGCGAAGGTTTATATATAATAGTTTTGCCAGCATATCTGCAAATATGCAAACTAATTGCTGTTCTTAATCTTAATAGGTTTCAACTGACTACTATAAGATCCCCGTGCGTAGAACGGGCACACAGCTAGTAATTAAATAATTCATGTTGACTTTAAAATCAAAACTGGTACGAGAGACACAAAACCTTACACTATTTACACAAAACATTAGAATATGTTCACTGTCACTAACAGCATTTTCAATCAAGAAAGAGAGAGTTTACAGTACTTGGTATTATACAGAGGCCACCCTTATTCAGCGTGCTGTATAAGTAAGTATGACTCATCTGGGATCTTTCAATTCATAACAAAACGAGGAAGTCCTACAAACATATTTGTGATAACCCAGCCTAACATAACCGCCGCACCAGGCTGTAAAATAAGCTGCATCCGTATAATACCAAAGCGCCATATTTTCTTCAGGTCCCTTTCTTCCTTAGTTAAAAATTCTGTCAGTGACAGTGAAATATTGTAATGTTTTGTTTGCAGTGTCAAGTTTTATATCTCTTGTGCCAGTTTGGACTCTTTCCCATTCAGGTGTCACGATTGTGACAGAAATTATATTTTATTTTCATAGGTAATAAGGAAATAGAATTGAATGTTAATACAAATCCTGGAAAACTAGAAGAAACCGGTTTACTTAGTTCAAGTCGATGCCAGCATTGATAACTGCAAACGCGCAGTCTGGCGGCAAGTTTTCGAGACTAGGCTGAGGGTAGCAATGATTCATAGTTTGGAAGAGAACCACGTTGTTTCAATCTCATTTTGAGTAGTCGTGGCCGACAGTCAACTTGGTCCCTCGATTTGGAGGTATGTAATGCAAATAATTAACCAATTTATGTTTTATGGTTATTCCAGGAAAAATCAGTACAACTTCAATTTGTAAATATATAGCTAAGCATTTTTTTGGTAAACCAATTAATAATTTTTACTTAAATTTTGATAGACATGAAGATTGAACACCACGTGTTTTTGCCTCAGGTTTCAACGAGTGTTAAAAAATTGTTTTAGCTTTGTATCTTAAAAGGGATTAAATTTAAATAGCATTGTGTCAATCTAAATGAGTTTTTTAACTATCAATAACTGTTCAGAGAGAATATTTTGATTAAATTTGTTTTTTTTTAAGGTAAAATTAGGTTGGTTTCAGAGTCATGTTCTAGTTGAACCGACAGGATTTTAATATTGTTTTAATTTGGGGTAGTTATTAAGGATTTGTCTAAACAGTTATTTATTTTGACATGGAAGAAGGATATGTTTAATAGAGGTTATTTGTGTTTTATTAAAATGTCACAGTAAACTTATTTAGTAATTCGTTAAAGAATAAAGATGTATTAGACACATGTTTGAGACAGCTAATTTAAAATTACTTTGTGGTCAATTTTATTATTATGTAAATTCAGTAAGATTTGTGTTAAAGGGTAATATGTTAAAATATTTTATATTTTGTACTTACAAATGATTTTATTTAGGGGGTTATTTCAAATGTTTATCAATGAGAACAGAATGAGATTTATTAGTATTCTATGTTTAAATTTATTGTGAAGAAACTAGATTTCAGAAACAATTTGTGGGAAATTAACTTTGCTGGATAGATGTGTGAAAGTATGTGTAACTAGACTAAAATAAAGATAATAAAGAAGGGATCCATAGTACGAATTTGGAACATGTCCTAGGGTTCAAGTCTCAGAGTTAAACATCGTCGGAGAGTACACCATCGCCTATCTGTTGTCTGGAGGTGTCTGGACCAGTATCACCTTCTTGGAGGCCTAACAACCGTCTGGGACAATCTGTTTGCAAACCATGGACGTCTTCTCACCAGTAGACTGTCTCCGGTACAGATCATCTCACTGAAGGAGGTGAATGACCAAGGATTGAAGACAGCGTTCGTGAAGTGATGAGTACCCTTCACCATGTTACACATCAATATTTTCAAAATTTATGATTAGGCCTATATTTGAGTTGAAAAGTAGGAAGTATGGACTTTGGAGAGGACAAGAAGTGTTAGGGGATTTTTATATAAGGTTTGATCGATCAAAGAAAGGGGAGGGCACAGTGGCGTAACAGAAGGGCCCGCAAGGCCCGCGATGCGGGGGGGCCCGGGAGCTGAGGGGGCCCGCGAACCGGTGAGCGGGAAACGGCGAGCAGAGAGGCCCGTGAGACGAGTGGGGGCCGAAAAATTGGAGTTCATTCTTATTTAAATGTATTATAAATCATTCAATAATTGTATTGAACAAGTAATAACATTGATGTTATTAATAATTTGTTGTTATCAGTTACCGTATCGTTTAATTTCGTTAGGCCTCTTCAGTGATAACGAACTAGGGTAACAAATTTAAAGTGCTTATGGGTTTTTGATTATTATGCAATCTTACTTTCGTCACCGAGAAATATTTTACTTCTCGGTGATTTTGTACACTGCTTAAGTCGTCTGCAAACATTTTGTTACTTTGGAGCCTGTAGTTATGAACGTTGGATGGGGCTTTTAATATTGTATTATTTTACATTTTAGTTTTGTCCTAATATTGATTGTATTTTGTTAAATACAATATACTGGTACTCTGCTGACTGTGTTTGTTAGCCCATATCTTATTTTACCTCACAATTAACCAATACTAAAGACATTTGTTGTAAGATAAACACTTACAACATAATAAGACGCTTGAAATCCATACAAAGATAAAATAAAAAATGCAATAGGCTATTTTAGCCTGTGATAAAAGTACGTTAATCTATTAAATTACCCAGCTTTTAGTGTATGAGATAATTATAACCAAAGATTAAACTAACCTAATAAATTAACACTTTCTCATCCTTCATTCATATTTGGGTTAAAATATGCACATAGTGGCGTCCCCATCTTAAATAATTGATTGATTGCCTTTAATACTTTACTTTGAAATGGTGACCATACCAATGTAGGTATTTTTAAGCCAAGAATTAATGGAGATGAGTGTAGGATGAGTGGCCCAACCTTTTAGTTTTGAAAGGGACTAAGGCCGACATATTCCTTAGACACAGATGTTAATTAATAGCCAATACATCTAAAGGCATCTAAGGGGCCTAAGGGGGTTAATAGGGGAATTCGAACCACATTTTTGCCTTGTAATTAACAAATTGATAACATGTGTGATAAATTAAATGTAAAATTTTTAACCTCCTTGATACAGTATAAACATTCTGATAGACGATGGAAAAAGGGTTTTTTAAATTTGATTTCAAAACTATTTACAATCACTATTCACTATATTGATATAATGATGAAGTGATGTAACACTTTCATCAAACCACGACTGAAATACTTTATACATCCTTTTATGGAACATAGCCCATAATTTAATATTAAAATTTTTAATTTAATATTTTTTTTATTATTTATTTACCACTCTTTTTATGATTAATCTGTTTGCTCATTGTATCGGTGGTCCAAAAATAACTCTGGAGGGAGGGGGAAGGGGGAGGGCGTTTGATTACGGTATGTTGTATCGGTGGTCTAAAAATAACTCATGAGAGGGGGGGCCCAAAAAATAAGTTTGCAGAGGGGCCCGTACAAATTTGTTACGCCACTGGGAGGGCAAAATAAAAAGGAGGGGGGGGGGGGGGTTAGTAATGGTTGTAAATTTTATTTTGGTTAAGTGGAGAAATAGTTTTTGTCAATTTTCTGAGGTGTTTTATCATACTGAACAATTGTTAGTTTTAAGAGTTTATTTCATTATATTGGATTTTTACTGGAATAATACGACTTCTTATTTCAGCATGCCCTTCTTGCCTCCTTTCACAGCACGCTATACTTGATCTTAAATTTAAGTCACTTAGATGTGTCACAGGTAAGCCTGATATCCTCACAAAAAAAAACAAGACTCTTAGAACAACAACAAGTGCTCTATGCTACATCCTTAATTATAAAACAACTGATTAAAATGTTTGACAAATGTTGTAAATCCAATTTCATATATAATTTAAAACGTTAATGTAGTTTGATAATAGACATGTGGGTTAAAACAAAATGTATAAACAATTTTGTGTTATCTGTGTATTTTGAATGTCTATGTAATCTTGGCAAACATTGGACAATGAGCCGGCAGCCAATAGCAAACTATTTAACCTCGTGCTGATGATGATACATAATCAATTTGAAACATGTACAGCAAGATGAATAACTCAACCATTTGACACCAAACAGATGACGTTACAACATAAATCAAACAGATACAGATGTAATGGTTAAATTTTCCAATAGAGTACTATGTAGGCTATAACTTCAAATGGGAAATTAGAAAAAAAATAGGCCTACCTACTAAAATGCCCTGGTTTAAAATTTTATTATTTAATTATTTTTTTTATTTATTTTTTTTTTTTGTTTTAACACCAATTGTATTTGTAAAATTGTTGATAAGGATCTTCTGTTAAGACAGCATTACTTGGAGGTACAGCGACAAATGGCATCATGGTCTGAAAACAACCTGACTTGGGATCAAACATGTAACTATTAAAAAGAATGCATGGAGAGAGAATTTTTCACAAACATAGATAGTGAAGATGTTTAAGTTCAAACCTGAATGTACATATTTTTTCCTCGACAGTAGAGGGTGGGTAAAAGATGACGGGGATATGGAGAAATGTAGATAGATGGTAGATAGAGGAACTGTTGAAGTTCCGTGCCATTGCCGTTTAGTTACAATTTTATCACGGTAAAATCGTGACTATTTCCAATGGTCATGTGGACATCATCGTTGTCTTCCACGATCGTGGAAATGACATTGTCATCACCCCTGGTTGCAATTGAATCTAGGACATCTCCTGCAGTAACGGAAACATTACCATCGTCTACCGCGGTCAAGGAAAATCCTTGACAAATCAGGTTGCATCGTGAGGGGGGGGGGGCATCATAGACTCCAATCAAGGAAACCTTATTGTTGTTATTTGCGATCGCGACAAAATCTGAGTATCATCTGTCGTAAAGGAAACATGATTATAGTCTTCCCCGATCAAGGGAAAATCCTGAACTCCTCTGATAATCCGATCTTTGCAGGGTGGGGCCATGGTCCCAATCCTGAAGGCGACGGACAAGTGGATCTTTGAATCAGGGTGTTTTAACACAGAAATGTTATTTCCATTCAATAGCCTGTAACTAACTTGGACAGTTTTTGGTTATAAGCTCACCTCTTGTCAACTTCTTCATATGATAAGCTCCGTACTTCATCAGTTATGTCTTTTCTTGTGAAGTATGTGGAACATGATCCTATTATACCATTAGCTGGATCTTCAACTTTACAATGAGGATAGATGTTCTTGGGCATGTTTTCCTTAAACATTGTGACAAGTTTTTTAGTAGTAACAAAATAGTAAATTTGTTTACCTACTTAGCCTACTAATTAGGATAAAAGTAGTCAACAGGCTGATAAGTGCTTAGTTCATTCATTCGGTCAAATCTTAATTTATTCTTTACCAACTACAACACAAAATTCTTAATCTGGTGATTAACTTACTGTCTTTTTAAAGCATTTAAAAAAAATGGATGTGTTTTATTACAATATTGCATATTTTGATAGTTTGACAAAAAAATGCATAGTAAATTAATCAAAAGCTATAGGCCTAAACTTAGATTTATCGAATTCACTTTATATTCAATATGCATATTGTTTTGTAAATTAATGGCACCAAGACTAAAACTAAATAGGTAAATATGAATTTACACTAGGCCTACTCAGTGCATAATTTCTAAATATAATCCAAAATACTTTTTATGTTTAAAATCTCCAGAGGCAAAAAACTCCATCCATTCACATTCATTTATGTATGTGCCCGTTAACAACTTGAGTAAAAATTAGGCCTAGGCCTATATGATTTTGATTACATTTGGTAAAAACGTGTAATCCTACTTGTATTTGAACGAGTTAGCGAATCAACATAACCGGACTATGAGAACAGGATTTAGTGGGGGGTTTTTTGGGTTTAAAATACAGTAGATCCTCTTTAATCCGAACCCCTGTTATCCGAACGTCCACTAATCCAAACACCTCATTGCTGTACTCTATACATACGGTAGTACAGTAGTTCTTTATTGTATACTGTATTTATTTTGTATTTTTTGTTCAAATCCATACTATGCAGGTTTGCTGCTACAGGGGTATTATAACAAAAAGATGGTTT
Organism: Macrosteles quadrilineatus; assembly: GCF_028750875.1. Lineage (NCBI taxonomy): Eukaryota > Metazoa > Arthropoda > Insecta > Hemiptera > Cicadellidae > Macrosteles > Macrosteles quadrilineatus. The sequence goes on along the minus strand of NW_026542599.1, from coordinate 77,809,635 downwards.
AATTACTTACGGGTTCTATTATCATTCCAAGTTCAGGGTCTATGTGTTGGAACCGATCAAAAATAACCAGTGGTGGTCTTGGCTCGGGTAGTTCGTAGAAACAAACCGGTTTGAGTTGTTTGACAGCATCCCACAAGAATGATCTGGCAGACTCATCATTCGGTTTTATCGTAAAAAATGGTCGGTTATTCAGTCTCAACCACAGATCTGTAATGTCACAATGTGCACTTTAATCATGATGCAAATGGATTAAACCATATATAAAAACTAGGCTACATTCTGGAAATGTATTTATTTTGTAAAAAAAAAATAACTAACTTAACTTATAGGCTAACAATGATGATACTGTATATGTTTCTAATAACGTTAGCTAGGCCTATTTGAAATAAAAATTTGTACAGGGCCATCAAAGAAATATATAACAATAAGTAGGTCTAGATAAGTTTAAACAAATGCATGACTACGTCCTCAATGGTTCTACACTGAAGAGAGTGGAAAGGGTACGAGATCTCGGAGTGACAATGACCCCTTCGCTCAACCCTCACGAGCACATTGCCCACATTACAACCAAAGCTAGCTCCCTGCTTGGTTTCATATTCAGATCAACAAGGAATTTCAACTCGCCCTTCACCTTGATCACGCTCTACAAGTCCCTGGTACGCCCGCTGCTGGAGTATGGGTCAATCATCTGGTCTCCCTTCCAGAAGAACCACGTCAGCCAACTGGAGAGCATACAAACCCGCTTCATACGGATGCTTGGACCGAGACTTGGTTTTACCTACCGCACTACCCCGGTTGACGATGTGGAGAAGTCCTTCGATCTTCTGCCTTTGTCACTCCGACGTCATCATGCCGACATATTCATGCTCTACAAGCTGGTTAACGGGTTTGTCGATTGCCCCAACATCCTGAGTGGTATCGACATTACCACGCCCAGAGGCACCCGCTCCAGGACTATATTCAGCAGACGCTTTCTCCCAGCCTACTACTCTTACAACAGCGGAATTAGCCGTCTACTCAAGGCTGGTAGCACGGCGGCTGCTCAACTGGATTTCTTCGGTGAGAAGCCCCTCCGGTTCAAAAAGAAGGTCTCCCTGATCACTTGAGCTACCACACTCCAGCACATCTGCATATTTGTCCTCTCATCGCTGAAACTTGCTGTTCATGTTCTTTGTTGATACTCTTTTTAGTTTATTCTTCTGTTATTAATATTTGTTATTACTTTGTTATTACTATTGTTATCACTATTTGTTATTACTATTGTTATCACTATTTGTTATTACTTGCTATTACTATTTATTATCACTTTGTTATTACCATTGTTATTACTTTTCTAGTTAGTAATATTGCAAATGCCATCTAAATTGTTACACATATTTTGTAAAAAGGTGCAATCCGTTGGGAAATAAATAAATAAATAAATAAATAAATAAACCAGTTTTAGTTAAATCCCTTACACTGAGTCCAAACATACAAGTCTGCAGTATATCATCGACATTGCAAAATGACTCAGAAAAAAAAGCTTGCACAGAACGCTACACTCTTACAGACAAAATTCCTGCCTGATGATGCCTCGGTTTTGGCAGGTTTGGGTTGAAGTTGAAGAAACATTGGGCAGAATTTTGATATATACGACTCTCCCCCAGAAGAATTGATTGTTATACCAGAATTTTAAGCGTTATCGATTTTAAATGGAAGCAGAAGCTTTCTTGTTTGAGTTTGTCACTAATTGTTAGTTTCTGCATGGGTTTTGCCCAGCTTTGTTTTGCTTTTTCTCTCTCTGTGTTTTTTATCTTTTTTTTGTCTGTTTTCTTAGTCTTTATTCTTAGATAATTTATCAGTTATTGAGGGGGGCGTACACTTGCCCCTAACATGTTTTCACACAGGTTCTCATGCTCTTTCCATTTATGATAACCCAACCAAACATAACCGCCACAGCACGCTGTACAGTATAAGGGTGGCCTAATACCTAGAAGTACCTAGAAACTTTGTGGCATGGCGGTTTAGATTTTTTAGGGCTAGTTTGAATACTTATTGATCAGTATGGGAAGAGTGGTTCAATAACGGAATCAAAGTTAGGCTTATCAAAGTTTTTTCAATTATTTTTGTTCATGGACACTAAGCCCTAGGCCTAACTTACTTTGCTGTTAATAAATGGTAGCCTAAGCTAGACCTACGCTAAGTTACTGTACTTACTTAGGCTTACTTGTAACTTCCAGTAAGTTAAATTGTTTGATAGGAATATTATATTTAGGCTAGAGGGTCACCGGAATTCTACCCCCGGATATTTACCCCCATGAAAAAACGCCTAGGGTAGGGGAGAGTGGTACAAGGTGGGACACGGTATATAGTGGGACATTCCATATAACTTTTTTTTCTTCAAAGCCATGTGGCCAGTTTCCCTCCAAAAGTGTTGTGTCAAGGCCAACAGTGTGTTTTAAGTTATGAAGTTTCAGTCATGTTGGAAAGTACTGAATGACAGCCTGCTACAACTATAGTCTCAAAAGTTACATTTTTGAGGTAAGCAATCATCATTTTCTTATGAAATTAGATCGATAAACAGGTTAAATATGATGTGCCTAACATTAAAAAACCTTCTTTGTTCAATAGAAGGAGGTCAGGGATGTCTGAGCTGCACTGTTTGGAGTAAAACTTAAAAACAATATAACCCTACATGTGGTACAAGTTGGGACAGTTATTTGTGGTATATAGTGGGACAACGTTAAATAAGGTGGTACAACGTGGGAAATCGGTACATAGTGGGACAAGCAATGATAATTGATTTATTATACTATTATAGCAATTCATAATAGGCTATAAATATAAGCATGCCCATATAAATATATGACATGCCTCATCTGCTTGGTAGGTTACCTAGAATAGGACCTAGGTTTGTTAAATAAAAAAATAAACCCTTAACTTACTTTTCACGGTAAACCCTAACGCGGTTTACCCAGAAACATCACTATTGTCATAATTTTGTGTTAGGCCTAGGTATTTTTAAACTGTTTAATAGTTATATTTTCAATTAAACAATTTCTTCCTACTTTTTTACCTACTTATAACATAAATACAGTTTTAGCGGGGTCGGTTTTATGCCAAAGTAGACCCACATTTAACTCTTAAAATACAGACTTAAGTATTCATTCATATCATAGTTATTCATTAAAGAACATTATAGTGGAATTTTACAAAAAAAAATTATTTTTTCAGGTCCATAATGCCGAAGATTTGCCGCAAGAAGTTTTTGGAGCATGCAGAAGATGGAGCAATTACGAGCCATATAGCCTAGTTTAATTACTAACTATGTAGGCCTACTATAAGTTTTTAAAAGTCACATATCAATAATTTTTTTAATTTAAGTCTGAAACTGTCTTATTTATGTATACCTCCTATGCATAACAGGATGTCCCACATTGTACAATTTATTGTCCCACTTTGCACCATATGCTGTCCCACTTTGTACCATATTGCTGTCCCACCTTGTACCAGGGTCGGCATACATGTTGGGACAAGTGGTATAAAGCGGGACAAACGGTTTTTGGCCTTTTAAATATAAGTTAATAATTTTGAAAAAAATATCATTAAAAGTGTTTTAAAAGTGCTTTATTTTTGTGTAAAGATTGTTCTTTTAAGTCAACTAATATTGAAGAAAAAAATGTTTTAATATTTTTGTACCATACACGGTCAAGAAACAGCCCACGACTGGAAATCTACCCCCGGACATCTACCCCCAGACATCTACCCCCGGAAATCTACCCCCGTGGTCAGCTACGCTACGCATCGGCCAAGATGCATTGTTGTAATTGATATCATTAATTTGTTTATGTAAATCAACGGCTCTTCGGTTATTCATTAGCTTACCCCTATTATGCGAATTAAATTTTTTTGTAAAACGAAAATAGGCCTAGTTACTTTATTCTTCTTGGGCAATAATATACCCCAAGTCGTTGCCAACACAACAGGTGTGTCACCAAAACGATGATATCATCAAGTGGTAATAAGAAACCATAGCCTATACATAATAGCATAGGCTATTTAGGAAAAAAATATTGATTTCAGAATACCTAACTTAGTTTTTTAAAACTGCAGGATCTTGTAGTTGTTTTAATCCCAATAACATAAGATAAATGTTAATTGTTATAACCTTATTTAGCAACGTAAATTAAATATGTAAAAAACTGTACCTAACTTATTCGATCAGTGATCGTTTCCAGATTGAAACTTAAATGTTAACTAGTGACATCGATCTCTGTAGTAATAGAGATCGATGACTATAGTTCGGCCTCTTAGAAAACGACGAAGTAGGTCGGGTGAAAATGGACTGTTACAGCTTATTGAATTAGGAAGATAGATAATCTTAAACATGACAACGACATATCGCAAGCTTTATACTGGGTATTAGAAGCTAAAGAATAAACAAAGAGCCGTTTATTTACATAAAGCAATTAATAAAATAAATTACAACAATGCATCTTGGCCGATATGTAGCGTAGCTAACCACGGGAGTAGATTTCCGGGGGTAGATGTCCAGTCGCGGGCTGTTTCTTGATCGTGTATAGGCCCCGCCCCTCGTGACGTCAAAATGACGTAGGCGTTTTTTCATGGGGGTAAATATCCGGGGGTAGAAATCCGCTACCCCAGGCTAGAGACAATTGCACCTGTTAACTTACACTTTTGTAAGAATTATACACAATAATTAGGCCTAAGGCCTATATTCACATTTATAAAATACCCCTATGGGCACAATCAAGCTTTCTAGGTAGGCCTAAGCCTAGGCTTTCACCATGTTATCTTTTGTTTCAACTACTGTAGGCTTAACTTACCATTAGGAGTTATACCGTCAAGACCTTCTAAAGCGATTTCATCCAAAATTCCCTTGACAAAATTAGGGATGTAACCTGGAGTTTCTTTGAACGCAAACATTTTTAAAAGAATTATTTTGAAGAATTAAGCTTAAGCTAAGAAGGAGGATTGTGTATACTCAATGGTAGGCCTATAACTTATAAGTTTAGCACTTCAAGAAAAGGTTTGTGATGATTTTTCAAGAAATTTATATTTTTCAACAACCATTTTTAAGGTTTAACTTAAAAGATTCTTGAAAATAACTTTGCCATTACTTGAAAGTGTTTAAACAGAGATATGACACTGACATTAGTGGCTTCAAAATAATAAGTGAATTACATGACATAACCTAAATGTATGAAACGCAAACGACAGTCTGTTTGTTTATAAAATAAAAATAAAAAATCGTAGAAGAGAATGACAGACAGCCTGCTCCTGGTCTCTTTCCCAGTTTCCCCGCCCCGCCCCATTTGCTATTACAGTGTTGAGTTCACTCCACTCGCGGATCGGAGTCAACCTAGACTGATCTTATGATCACTTTTCACTTTACTCAACTTGTTGGTGATTAGCTGCTAGCCAGTTCTTGTTCTGTTCCCATTGTTCCAGCTCAGCTCAGACTAGGACGAAGGCTGAAGAGCGACTGAAGCTGAAAGTTGTTACTGCGCATGCGCGGAATTGAGGCTATATATTGCGGCTCCACAGCCTCTTTCTTTTCAGTTTGTTTGTGTTTGTGCTGTGAACTTGGAGTCTACCTCAGGAAGGAATGGTAAGTACTTACTTTAAAATATTAATTAATTAACATTAAGTTTAAGTTATCGTAGGAACTAAATAATCATTATCTTATCACGCTCTGAATTAATTTCAATTTTACGTCTCTAATAAATATTAAACTTTGAAAAGAGGCATTGATTTTTTTTTATTCTTCTCACCAACAACCGGTATGAATATTTTTTAATGTAGGCACAGAGAAGTAATGTTCTCTGTGATGTAGGCTTGCATCTACACACAGAGCACAGAGTGCATCTACGGTATAGCGGAAGTCCAAAGTTCAGTTTCAGGTTTCAGTTATTCTTTGCTATTGCATAATGCATTTAGATCAAGTATAATTTGCCTTGTCCTCCATTTGTAAGGCTCTGACATACTGCATGTTAAAAGTATGTTCCATATGTCCGGTGGTATTTCTAGGGCACGTTTTTATCAAATTAACCAGGGCTAAATGGGCCTTATGTCTTGTCTCTGGATTTAACCTATTTAACTTAATCAGAGTTAAATTGGTGTAAAACTTTATAATTGTCGGAAACAAAGAGACTCAATGTCACTGTTTTTAGTGAAGAAACAAAGTTTAGGATTAATTGAGGCGTTCAAACCTAAACATAAATTTAAATGTAGGTGAAATGAACCGTGTTTATATTTCAAGTTAGTATGAAAGAGTATTACCGTACAACTGGCTGGGTAGCTGAGTGGTTATAGTGCCTACTAATCAAAAGGTCGCCGGTTCGTTCCTGAGAAAAGTCAGTAGCTTTTTGATGGTTCGAAACTGGACCCAGCTGTTCCTGATCATTGGGCTTTAAATAAATGATCCTGGCTAATGAAACAGCTGATCTTAGTCAGTAACAAAGCTACACAGATCATCTCACACCATTCTACACTCATTCTTCGCTCATATTTGGGTTAAAATACGCACCTAAGTGTCGTCCCCATCTTAATGATTGATTATTGATTATTGACATCATTATACAATTTTGTACATTAAGTTATCTTATTCGTCAGTTAAATTTTAAACATGCGCCTTGTTCTTAGGGATGTGATAAAACGGGCTTTTTCCCCTCTGTAGGTAGGCAGATAATCTCCATAATACATACATATAAAGAATAAGTAAAACAAGATTTTGGTTTTGGGTGTGGACACACTGAATATAAGCAGCTGATTTTATCCTTTGTTTTCGTCTTATTGTTTTTGTTTTCTGTTTTGTTTGTTGTTAGTTAGTGTGTGTGTTGTGGTGAAATTGAGGTTGTGTTTGTATTGTGTAATAATTCATAATTTATTATTATTGCTAGTTGCATTTGATAGAATACTTTTTTAAGTTAACAAGACCTAACTTATTTAATTGTCACAGAAATCATGGAAGATTTAACAACATAACATCAAAAATTAATTAGTAGTCAAAAGGAGACGATTGGCTATAGCTTAACCATAGAACACAACAAATAGGCCTATTTTTCAATTTTATCGTTACAAAAGGTCAGTTTTAGGCCTAAGTTATTCCTATTTGCAAATGTTGACTAAAATGTATTCATTCAGTGAAAACTTGATTCAACTTAAATTGTTGGCAAGCCTAACATAAAAATTAACGTTTTTAGCCTAGGCTAGTGGTCACTAATCTTGGATTTTTTTAAAAATAGTATTTTCCAGTGTCTTGCCCAGTGTTTTAATTATAACTTAGGATTATAACTTAATTATAAAAGTCTGGAGATAACATTAACTAACAACTTGGTTCATTGTAACCTAAACTTTACCTTCCTAATCTAACCTAACTTCAAAACACTAACACTTATCTTAATACAGCCTCGAATCAACATACAGAACTAAAGTAACCTCCCATCCTAACATGCCTAAATAAGGACTAGGCCTAGGTGTAAGTGGTCAGTCAGCCCATTTCCCTTTAATAAGACGAAATGTTCTTTAAAGGAAACTTAAGGGGAGACTGTACCTTTTCTGGTTCAATGCTTTTTAAATGGATATTTTCTACAAGTTCAAGTACATATAGCACGAAAACTACTAAACCTATCATACTGATTTTTTGCACACTTAATTATCACATCCATATCTTTATGTTAAACCACTTTTTAAAGAAATATATCAATATAAAAGTTATTTTCAATCATTTAAAAAATACAAATTTTTATGCGATATTCTAAAAATAAAAATAAATTATTTTTTAAATGAAAATTTATAACCAATCAATATATGATTGGTTTAATGTTCTCACCAAGTACCCAGACTAATGCATGCAAAATTTTAAGTCTCTATGTATTACAGATTTTGAACTATGTGTACCTAAAGATAAAAAAACTAACTTTCGGAAAACACACTTAAAAGCTTTGCAGCACACACTCAAAGCCATAAGAATAGTGTGGCCGAAACCTCGGAAGAGTTAGCTTTGTTTATTTATTGTTATCATAAGAAGCTTTTAAATATACTAAGTATTATATATTTTCTTAATCAGGAAGAAACGGAGATTAATTTTAGACGAAAAACAAAAATTTAATTTTTTAAGACAAAAAAGGTTCAGTCTCCCCTTAAGTTTATTGACTAATGAATCACTTTAGAAGTGTTTTTATAGCCTAGTCAATTATTTTAATCAAAAATAAGTTAGGGCTATTCTTAAATCTTCGAATCATTTCTCAGCTTGCTTCACTTCACCTTCACTTATTTTAGCTAAAAAAGCTTATGTTAGTGTAATGACGCCATTGTTGATTGACAGATGCCCTACATAACTTAAATTAGGCTATAATATTTGATCAGCTAGAAATATTCATTTGCGTTAAAAATTAGGGTAGGTACCTACTAGGATTCAGGAGGTAGATAAGCAGGAGTTAAAAATTTGCATGAATGTAAATGTATCCATCTAAATACCTTGTAGGCTGCTAGTCTTCTGTCTCTTCCACTGAGCTATAATTCTAGCTGGAGATAGCACTGAATGTCAAAGAAGCGTGTCGCCAGCCGCCGTGTTTGCGTGAGGCGGGTATCATAAGAAGCCATGTTATTGCTATGACAAGAAAACTCACTGCTATACCAACCTAGTTATAAGAAGCCGTGTTATTGCTATGATAAGAAAACCCACTGCTATGGCCTACCAACCTAACAAAATCAGCGACACGCTTTTGACAGACTTCTGCCACTTGGCAGTGCTACCTCCAGTTATAATTTTAGCTTAGTGGTCTCTTTAGATGAATAGGCCTAAGAGTAAGAATAAGAAAGTTTATTGCCATTGACCAAATTGTACATGGAATAAGCATTGTCAAACCTACATTAAATAAAATATTATATTACTAAACATGTTCATATCGATACCGTAACAAAGATTGAGAATAACGATTGAGAATTCTTAATTTACAGTATGAAAGATCAAGAATTCTTTAAGAAGGATGGATGCTTAACTTACAGGGTTTCACCAGAAAAATAACGTTACACAATTGAACACATTCCACCACATTTCACACGCTTAACTATATTGCATATTGCTGAGAATACTTTGTTCTATCTCATCTTCATTTATTATTCATATAATATGAAGACTTAATGCACAAATTTCACGGCCCAGTCACTTAACTTATCTGGTATGAGGATTGATGAGGATGGGCAAGATTAACGTAGTCAGGGCACTGAGCCGTTGTTTCATCTTCATTCCCCCTTATCCTATCTGGGAGAACTGTACTTTTAGCACGAGTCTTTTAGTAATATGTAAGTAGGCCTGATAAGTTATTTGTTGTAAAATATAAACAGGATATGTAAATGCATAACTTTATAAGGCATGTAAATCCATAACTTTACTATATAATATTAATTTTATAATGTCCGAAGAATAGTATAGGTAGGCTACATTGGGAACTGAATATTGTGAGGTAGGCTTAAATATGTTGAGCTAAAAATGGCAGGTAATTTAATAATTGGGACAGCCTTAACTTTTCCGGTTGGTTGTATCCATAGGGTATCCACTAGAGTGCACTTTGTATAGTCTATCCGTCAAACATCACAAATGTAAACAGTTCCATCTGTGAAACATGGCAAATGTAAACATGACATCCATTACCTAAAAAAGAAAAAAAAATCACATTTTCCTTTAAGAGTGACGGGGGAAAATAATACAGTTTTATGATCTAGACATAATTCTACATAACCTAACAGCAATAAGGTAAAATCTTCTGTGTCCGTAATCTAGGTGAATGTACTGGGGTAAACTATAACTTAATAACAAAGGTACCTATTTCGTAATTTTTTCAAAACCCTAAAATTTTGTTTTAATCTTCAACTATTAAAATGTAAAGTTATTGATTTTTTTACAGGAAAATAATACTTCATATGCTTCTCAAAATAGCCTATGTTTACAAAATTTCAAAAGGGGGCTTGAGGCACACATCCTCCTCTCTAGGTTACACCACTGCAATAAAACATTTTGGGTTTGTTTCAGATTTATGTCGCTTTGAAAGAAAAATCAAATGCTACTGATGAATCGTCGAACAAGACCAAAAATACTGAAAGAAAACGGCATCTGAAGAGGTAAGGTTTGACATGGTTTGAAAAGCTTCAAAAAACATGTTAGGAGGATGTTCAAAACTATTTAAGCTATTATACAGATAGGCAACTTTCTTCCTCATTTCCCCAACACATTGTTTTTTAAGGAAATGCCTCTACAAACAATAAAATTTAAAACCTGTAAAATCTTTTTCAGTCTCCCCCTCCTGCGGGAAGTAGCCTAATTTGTGAATCCAGTAAATTTGTAAAATATATGATTAAAATGGTAATGAATTTTTAATGGAGATTTCACTCTATAATGCCCTGTCATTTTTATTGACTCAACCCCCTCATTTCTTAAAAAAATATTTTAGTTTTATGGCTTTTTCTCTTAGTTATGATTTTTATAACATATGTTCAATTTCGTCCAGGGGAAAAACTACTCCAATTGGCCTTGGATAGCTCTCTCTAATGAGAAAGTCCAGGGTTATTAGGCCTAAGAGACAACTATAGTTTTAAGTTATATTTGAATATTTGGGTTCAGATGTCATCAGTCAAGAAATAGCATTAGGATGCAATAATGACACATTCATCCTAGCCCATTAGTCCATTTTAAATTACAAGCATAGGAATTCTTACTTTTATTGTCAAATACTGATTCAAAATGGTAACTAAAATGATGGACCTTCGTAAAGGAATTGTTATTTCCCAACATATGTTTGGAAGGATAAAACCAAAATATCTTTTTCCTACATTCTTTTGACAAAGTGGCCTTTCTTGCACTGATTATAGCACAGAAAGTTAGAAATTGTTGCATCTACTTACTTTTTCCACAGTTTTTGCGAATTTCCCATATAGGGAATAAGCTCTTACCGTAGGTCTCATGGTAAGACCTAGACCCGGGACCGATTTACTTTTTCACTTTGAGGTCCCCAATTAATTATTTTCAAAGTCCAGAAGCTTTTTGGATATTGTTTAAACCCCTCAAACAAATATCATAGGCCTACCTCATTTCAAGACTATTTATCATTTATAGAGAAAAATTAAGTATAATTAATCCAACATCTTGTTTGTGAATATTACAGTTACCATTAAATCGTAGAACAGTTTATTTTATTATTCTGCATGATTTCTGCTACAGAAATGATTTGTTTCTGCCAGTAACAGTTTAAAACTAAAGGACTATACGGTACCTGAGGAACCACCTTACAATTATCTGGAATGTTTTTAGAATGTAGATATTTAGTTCAAAATTTTTAGTCTGATAGTTCATTTATTGAATAATTGTGTCTGCAATTATTTGTGTACTTATTCTAATAACTGTTTACTAATAAAATAACACTTTCAGGATGGCGAATGAACCAGAGGAGGATCAATCCAGAAAAAGGAAAAAGTGGTTGGAAGATTTGTCAGTTCTTTCATCTGACGATGAAGATAATTTATCTACAATATCAACTAACGGAGGATTGAATCCTAACACTTTTGATAAAGATAAAGTCTACCTGCGATTCCCATATTATTTGGGCAGTGACAGTAGTGAAGATGAGATAGAAATTAAATGTTTCCCAAAAGTTCCTAAAGTAAAAAGGGAAGAAAAATCTATTCTTTCTTCAGATGAATCTAGAGATGATAGAAATAGTAAAAATCATAGTTACAAACATACCAAGAGGAAACAAAAGTCGGATATAAATTCTGTAAAAAATACCAGAAGTAAAGATTCTGCAACTAAGAAGAAACCCCATAAAGAATCTAGAGTTTCGAAAGATGAGGTGACGAACAGGAAGCAACTAAAAAAAGCTTTAAACTCTTTAATTAATTGCTCAGGAATCGTTGACAAGGTTAGACCCAGTGTAGATAAAGGAGATTGTCTTTTAGAAGAACAGCTGTTTGAGAATGATCAACTTAATCCGTCAAACAGTAGATTCCTGGATTCCAGTTCAGAGAACTCAGATAAAGATGTATTTGTAATCAAAACCAAACCAACCAGGTACAGAAGGGTACATATTTTGTCCACCAGCTCAAGCAGTGAAGAAGAATCAACAAAATCTAGTCTGCCACTGAGTAACTTAGAAAAACCAAAAGACACTCAATCAAAGGACACTAAAAGGAGAAAAAATCACAGAAGTGTTCATTTAATGTCCTCCAGTGATGATGAAGAGTCTGAAAATGCTTGCTTGCTTGAGAACTCTAAACAATCAGAGGAACTTGCAGGAAGCACACAGGAAAATGTCTCCCCTGAACCTGATAAATGTGCATCTCAAACCAATTCTAGGTTTCTAGATCCAATAAAACCATTGAGTAATGCGAATGCCTGGACTAGCATAGCTGACATCAAATCTCAGAATAACAAACAATCAAAGGTTCAGGAGTTGAAAAGAAAGTTTGTGCCGTCCAATGCTTCTTCAGTCGCAATATACAAGCAAATACAACAGAGGCAATCAAATAAGAGTAAAGCAAATCCACCAAGGCGTAATTCGAAACACCAGCCAAACAAAACCCATTTTGGAGTAGGTAATGAAAACAAGACCACTTGTGATGTTCAAGTTAATGATGGACTTTCAACAAGTACATCTCAAATACACAGTAAATTTGAAAGCATATCATGTGATGCAAAAGAAACAATTAGTTCTGAATCATCAGTTAATCAAGAAACAAGAAAAGATAGCCTTATGGATAATCGTGAAAATAGTGCTGAAATACCTAATATAACAACTTCAACTTCGGTTAGTAGCACAAATCCTTCTGTGTTTGGAAAAAAAATACGCCAAGCACACCACAGAGAGATAAACAAACTTGATGATAATAATAGATTGTATCAAAATAGTAGGCATAAACCACCACATTCTAAATCAAATAAGAAGAAACTGTCTACAGACAACAAGTCACTAGAAGAGCAACAATCTACATCAAGTTCTTCCACAACCTGTGATGTTCTTGGAAATATTATGTCTCAGATGGATAGCAACCCTTTTAAAGTCCAATCAGTGCCAGTTAAAAAGACGGGACCTTCACAGGATAAGCTTGGATGGTTTCCCCCAGGTACTTACCCACCGGCTTTGTGTGGACAACCTCAAAATGCAGTAGGAGTCCCACAAATCAGGATGTATGGTACAATAAAGTCAAATTCTGGATCCATTATGCCTGAAGTGAGCAATCCAAATAGCACACTTAGGAATATTCCTAACCCAAGCTACAACCCTTTGTGTTTTGCTATGGGAATCAACATTACCAATCAACCAGTCGTTCGGACTGAAACTACCGGTAGTCGTTTAGAAAGGAGTAATCAGAATCTTCCTCAAGCCAACGAACTTACGACTGAAGCGAGCAATCCAAATAGAACACTTAGGAATATTCCTAACCCAAGCTACAACCCTTTGTGTTTTGCTACGGGAATCAACATTACCAATCAACCAGTCGTTCGGACTGAAACTAGTCGTTTAGAAAGGAGTAATCAGAATCTTCCTCAAGCCAACGAACTTACGACTGAAGCGAGTAATCCAAATAGAACACTTAGGAATATTCCTAACCCAAGCTACAACTCTTTGTGTTTTGCTACGGGAATCAACATTACCAATCAACCAGCCGTTCGGACTGAAACTAGTCGTTTGGAAAGAAGTAATCAGAACCTATCTCAAGTCCCTAAGCCCCAAGGGGAAAAAATCAATGAAAACTCTTGTGGTTCCTCATCTGTATCATGTGGTGGACAAAAGTTAGTTTCGTTTTACTCAGCTCCTCAAGAAGATTATATGGGTAAACTTATAATATCACAGGATGAAGTTGTAAACAATCTTAAAAATAGTTCTACACCATCTGAAAAATCTGAAGCCAATAGACACCTTAAAAGTAACCACACTACATTACTTCAAAATAACAAATCTGACAACCTGTCGTTAAAACATTATAATAAAAATTCCATAATTCAAGACTCAGGCCTTACTGCTGAGAGACAAACCATTGCTTCCTGTAAAAACCCTCAGATTGTTAATGAAAATAACACCCTTCAAAATATAAACCAAAAAGACAACTGGTCCATAAGACCACAGACTCCATTTACGTCAAGGGGAAATGGTGAAATTTGTAAAACTTCTCAAGAAAATAACAATCCTAAAGGAATCAGAATAAGACTTTGTGGTGAAGAGTTTCGATTATCTGCAAAACAACCATCTAATGCAAACAAAATTTGCAATGTTTCTAAAAAAGACGTACCTGGGACAAATGATTGTGATAGACAGGGTGATAATGTTGAAAATAATGCAAAATCCCCAAAGAAAACTTCCCCTGTTTCTCCCACTACAAGTTCGTCTTCTTCAAGTTCATCTGATGATAGTTCTTCTGATAGCAGTGATGAAAGTACAAAATCTAGTTCTACGGCAGATTCAGACTCTTCAGTTCGTACAGTAAAGAATTTAAGTATAGCGCATGTTGACTCTATCAAGGAACCAAAACGTTTATTAACTACAGGAGTTTTGTGTACTAAAGTTACCTCAAAGGAACAACCCTATGAAAAGGAAAACCAATTGGTACATCCAGAAGTGCCATCATCGTTAACAAATATGCCTACCCTAGAGAAAAATATGGACAGCAAAACATTTTTGAAAACACCAGAAAATGTTGTCTACACTGATGTAATCGTGCTATCAGATTCTAGTGATTCTGAAAGTGGACAGCTACATGACAAGGAAACCAACACTCGAGATTTAGATGCTGATAATCACATAGAAATCCCTTGCAGTGATACAGGTACAACACCTTCCAAGCCTGGTCCACCAGCATCAAACAGTGTAGGAAAAATTAGGGTGAGGAATTTATTAGAATTAGGCGTTATTCCCAACCCAGAAATTGAAAATGCACTAAAACCCACGTCAATGGATCCAGTTATTGTGGCTCAAAACAAAGAGTCCGAGATATTGCAGACAGAAACTTCATATTCAAATAATACAAATCAACAGGCAATACATCCAGGAAGAGAGGATTATGTTTGTAGCCTACCGACTAAACCTGCTGAGTTAAATTCTAACAGTAATTTAAATGCATCTCCTGATCCAATGCCTACTATTGTTGAAGTCTTATCCCTAGCTCAAAACGATGGTACTGCAAATCCCAGTTTTGGTGAAAATATTCACACAAATAATTCTCAAAGTACCTCAAAAGATTTGAACTCCAGCAACGACAAACCTGTTAACGATACTCCTAATTCAAACAGAGTTACCACAGAAAATCTTTCTCAAGTTCAAAGCAAACCTGATAAGCAAAAGGGAAAAGCGAAAAAACTGCTAGGTTGCCAGTTGCCGGCAAAAGCAAGTTTTCGCATTAAAAATTCAAATTCCAGTTGCAAGAAGTCTGCTAAAAACAAAAACACACCTACTTCAAATAGGCCTACCATAGAAAATAGTCCTCAATCAGAAAGCAAAAAATCAGAAAATAAAAAGGACAAGAAATTTTCAGGTGATATAAATCAACAAGCCCAGCCCAGACAAGCCAACCCTCTTAGACCATTTGGGCCAAATCAAAAAACCCCAAAAACACCTCATTCAGTCAATAAAAATAATTCAAACAAATCAAAACCCACAGTAGGCCTATTGGTGCCAGTTATACCAATAGCACTAATAAAGCCTGTAAATGCAGTAATGCCCACAGTATCAGGTATGAACCTAGAGAATAGCAAAAGAACTGTTTGCAACACGGAAAGTAGGAATTTTATTCGCATTCAAGTTCCTAGGTCACATAACCTACCTTCTGAAGTGGGTACATCAAGAGTTGAAAGCAGTGAAGCATCAAGTCAAACCCCTGCAACTGTAGTTACAATGCCAGATTCTTCTGAAAATGTACAAAAACTATTTTTTACTCTATGTGATAAGCTGTTCACTGATGTTGTTAATTTTAAAATCCCAAAAATGGCATACGATTTATACTTATTAATTAGTTATGACGTCATGAAAGAAGAACGCTTTAAGAAAATCAATCAGTTACTATCTTCAGAAACTGTTGTCAGTGAAAAACTCCGAGCTGAAAAAGAATTTGCCGATATGATCAAAATCCGGGCTCAGAGTTTTGTTCCTCTATTCATGACAATTGTAAATAGAATTGATAGTGATAACCTCAAGGCATTGCTTACCGCGGTGTATTGTAGAATAGTTCAAAAACTCGAAACTATCGATCCTATAACCAGTGCTTACCGGTTCAAAATAAGGAGCATAATCAAAACTATGCTGGAAAAACACGGTTGTAAACAGCCAGAGATCTTGGCATATTTTGACTCGGAAAATGATACAAATTTTCTTACAAACTTCTGCTTTATAGAAAATTTATTGAAGAAATATGACACAGAGCCAAGGGAAGTTTGTACCAATCTAAGGATGCAACCAAATACTGAAATGACAGCAAGTTCAACTTCAACAGAAAGAGGTAATCATGCTGATTCATCTGTATTAAACCAAACAGAAAAAAATCCCGTTCAGTCCACCCCTGATTGTTCAGTCCCTCAAAATCCAGTTCAGTCCACCCCCGCTTGTTCAGTTCCTCAAAATCCAGTTCAGTCCACCCCCGTTTGCTCAGTTCCCCAAATTCCAGTTCAGTCCACTCCCGTTGATTCAGTTCCCCAAAATCCAGTTCAGTCCACCCCCGTTTGTTCAGTTCCTCCCAGTGGGAGTGGAATGGGATCCTTTCAGACCAACAAACCTACACAACTTCCACCAAGTATTGGAAATTTGGACGATGAATTTTTGAAAAATCTGACGAGGAAACACTAATTACTGTACCAAAATCATCTATGAAGTTGAAGTTTTTCAACTAAGGTTAGTAAACTTTTCATATATTTTTATTTTGCTCTTAAATTTTTGTTGTTTTTAAAACAATCTACGAACCTGTTGCTTATCAAAAGATCATTTTCACTAATCCAGCAGTCCAGAAAACAGGATCTTTTAATTATTTATTATATTAAAACTAACATATTATTAAGCTAGTAAAAGCACTGTAAATTGTGGAGGTTGGCAAACTCTGTTATAAATGCTCAACAAAAATATATATATCTAGATGAATAACAATTAAACAATAGTATATTTCATAACAAGAGTAGAAAGTAAATCATTACATATTTGAGACCATGTTTGAAGTGTGAGATTTATCGAGTTACTTTTCGCTACTACACTACAAAAACTAATTATTTTCTTAAATAAAACCAACATTGTATATTTCTTTATTATAGTAGTTAGGAACATTACAAACCCATAGCACTTATTAGGTTATGCCTTCAATTAAAAGTAAGTACTTATTTTGGTTGTTGAAAATTAAAACACTTGACAAAACAATAACAAATCTTTGTCTACTTCCGCAAAATAAAAATAAAATAATAAACATTAATTTCCCATAGTAAACATTCTTTTTAGAGTACCGGTAATAATTTTTATTGATGTAAGTACATTTTTATCTTGTGGACTTGTATGAAAATGGGAATGAGTAGTTTTAAATAGGCCTAAAGAAAGAAAATATAATTGATTAATAGTTGTTAAACTGTATTATTAACTTTGTTTACAGAAAATGTTTTAAGATATAAAAAAAATCATTCACATTTTTTATTAATTATAAACCATATGTGATTGTAAATAGACAGTGAGCAAGTTAGATTCTTTCAATAAGTAGAATAGCCAGGAGTGGCTCCAGGACGGAGTTTGGGCTTGGAGGGGGCCTTTTCCTAGAATTTTGAGTTAGACTTTTCCCACTTCCTTCCACTTAAGTTTCAGTAACATTTAATGATTGAAGGTGTACATTTCAGGCTTTGAATTTTTTAATGTAAAATAAAGTTAGTGATTTAACCCTCCGAGCGTCACTCGTCGAAAAATCGACTCACGACACACTTTGTGTAGTGTCACGCGTCGATTTTTCGACACACGAACATCGTTTACGGCGAAGGCTCTATGACTGACTGAATCGGATTGAACTGGATCGAGTTAGGTATCGTTCTTTTCGTTAGATTCTAAGCTTTCTCCAGAGGTCTGTCTCCAAGCGCTTTATGTTCTCCGAGCCGATCGTAATTGTAGCAGACAGCTGACGTGCGTATTTGTAAACAGCTAGGTTACCCTCGGACCGATGTGTTTTATTACGTTTATCATTGTTTTAGTGTTAAAAATCAAAAGTAGTGATATACGTGGTGCATTATAAGAAGATTTAAGTGATTTTGAAGGGCTGGTTGATGATCCTGAAGAAGTAGGTAGTGATATTGATGTAAATTATCATCATAATGATGTTATTTGGTCCAGGATCACTTCTTGAAAATTAAAATGGTATAAGATTACCTGTTTCTGTCTGTGATCCTAATTTGTAGTATGAGCTACCGGTTTCGAGGTTATAACCTCATCATCAGGCTTCTTGTCACTCTTGCGAGGTCGTCGAGTTTTATAAACACACAAAACACTGACATTTAAATAAATAAGTTACAAGACATTGACGGATACGATACGAATATATTTAACATAAAAAACTGGAACTAGTTCCCACACGACGCGGCACGGGTAAACGTTTTGTCATGACTGGGGTTGTGGCTGACCTTGCTGCCCCCTCCCGTTATCAGAACAATGCCGATGGTATTTTTGCCTCTCATTATTGTAGATGCGAATCGCTGCGTCGTATATTATGTTTGATTTAAATGATGTTTGTTCATTTAAAACTTTTTGGGGTTCTGACTTGATGGCTTTATATATTTCAAACTCTTCCATGCTGTTTAACAAACTTCCTTTTCTTGGGCAGAGATGTAGTATTTTTAAATTCTTCTCAAAACTTGTATAATTATGGTTTTCATTTATTAGATGGTTGGCGAATGTTGATTTCGAATCAGATTTTTTATTGGAAGGGATGTGTTCTTTATATCTTATATGAAATGAACGAGATGTTTGGCCTATGTAATATTTTTCACAGTCATCGCACTGAAGCTTGTAAACACCAGTTTTGTCCTCCTTCCTGGTTGTTTGTTTATTATTATTTTCCTTCAACATTGAGCTCAGTTTGTTGTTTGCTCTAAATGAAACTGTGACATTGTTTTTCGCCATTTCCTTTTTTAATGTGTGATTGAGGACAAAGCCGTAATCAGCGGAAGCAAAACGTTTTCCGGGGGTGGGTGGATCGGTCTCAGTTTTTGTATTTTTATTTTTATGTCGGGTTACTAATTTGTCAATAATTGTGCTTTTATAACCATTGGCTATTGCGATGTGTTTTATAATCAGAAGTTCTTTTTTATAATCAGCAGGATTTAATGGGATGGATAATAGCCTATGGACCAAGCTGTTGTATGCGGCCATTTTTTGATTATAAGGATGATGTGATGAACAGTGTATTGTTTGGTCAGTAGCTGTAGGTTTCCTGTATATACTGAAATTAAGTTTTGAGTCGATCTTTGTGATTTTGAGATCTAAATAATTTATTGAATCATTATTCTCTGTTTCAAGTGTGAATTGTACATTTCTGTGGATCTTATTGAGATTGTTGTTCATTAGGTTGAGCTGTCTGATGTTACCATTAAACAGGATTATTATGTCATCAACATATCTGTGGTAAAACATTATTTTGTCATGGTAACGGTTGGCATTTGAAAGAATGTGTTGATTTTCGAATTTGTTCAAGAATAGGTCTGCTAGTATCCCAGAAAGTGGGGAACCCATTGCTAGGCCATCGCTTTGGATAAAATAATCGTTGTTAAATTGAAAATAATTCTGCTTCAAGACCAGTGTTGTTAGGTTGATCAACCTAACAACACTGGTCTTGAAGCAGAATTATTTTCAATTTAACAACGATTATTTTATCCAAAGCGATGGCCTAGCAATGGGTTCCCCACTTTCTGGGATACTAGCAGACCTATTCTTGAACAAATTCGAAAATCAACACATTCTTTCAAATGCCAACCGTTACCATGACAAAATAATGTTTTACCACAGATATGTTGATGACATAATAATCCTGTTTAATGGTAACATCAGACAGCTCAACCTAATGAACAACAATCTCAATAAGATCCACAGAAATGTACAATTCACACTTGAAACAGAGAATAATGATTCAATAAATTATTTAGATCTCAAAATCACAAAGATCGACTCAAAACTTAATTTCAGTATATACAGGAAACCTACAGCTACTGACCAAACAATACACTGTTCATCACATCATCCTTATAATCAAAAAATGGCCGCATACAACAGCTTGGTCCATAGGCTATTATCCATCCCATTAAATCCTGCTGATTATAAAAAAGAACTTCTGATTATAAAACACATCGCAATAGCCAATGGTTATAAAAGCACAATTATTGACAAATTAGTAACCCGACATAAAAATAAAAATACAAAAACTGAGACCGATCCACCCACCCCCGGAAAACGTTTTGCTTCCGCTGATTACGGCTTTGTCCTCAATCACACATTAAAAAAGGAAATGGCGAAAAACAATGTCACAGTTTCATTTAGAGCAAACAACAAACTGAGCTCAATGTTGAAGGAAAATAATAATAAACAAACAACCAGGAAGGAGGACAAAACTGGTGTTTACAAGCTTCAGTGCGATGACTGTGAAAAATATTACATAGGCCAAACATCTCGTTCATTTCATATAAGATATAAAGAACACATCCCTTCCAGTAAAAAAATCTGATTCGAAATCAACATTCGCCAACCATCTAATAAATGAAAACCATAATTATACAAGTTTTGAGAAGAATTTAAAAATACTACATCTCTGCCCAAGAAAAGGAAGTTTGTTAAACAGCATGGAAGAGTTTGAAATATATAAAGCCATCAAGTCAGAACCCCAAAAAGTTTTAAATGAACAAACATCATTTAAATCAAACATAATATACGACGCAGCGATTCGCATCTACAATAATGAGAGGCAAAAATACCATCGGCATTGTTCTGATAACGGGAGGGGGCAGCAAGGTCAGCCACAACCCCAGTCATGACAAAACGTTTACCCGTGCCGCGTCGTGTGGGAACTAGTTCCAGTTTTTTATGTTAAATATATTCGTATCGTATCCGTCAATGTCTTGTAACTTATTTATTTAAATGTCAGTGTTTTGTGTGTTTATAAAACTCGACGACCTCGCAAGAGTGACAAGAAGCCTGATGATGAGGTTATAACCTCGAAACCGGTAGCTCATACTACAAATTAGGATCACAGACAGAAACAGGTAAATTATCAGCCAGATTCCTAGCTATGGTTAGGCTATGCATTCTTAGCTAAACTCTATGTACTGAAATCTGTTTTTTGCCCATAACTTATTTATTTGCAAATCTACTTCCTTATATTATTATATATTTGTAATCCTCATAAAATTTAGAACAAAGTGGCTATTTTCAAATATTTATATAGGCCTATAATTTATACAATTTCATTGAGCGCGAACTTATTTTTTTTTTTGAAAATTTTCCAAAATATTTTTTTTTACCTAAAAAAATTGTTTTGAAACAAATGTTCCTTATGTTTTATGTATAATATTGAAGCCCATGGTTTTCCAAACAAAATGGTATATAGAACAGTAGAATTAACATTGTTTTAAGCTTCTCAGATCCGTTTTAATAAAACCTTGCAAATGCGCCAAAAATAGGCAGACATTAAGGCCTAAACTATGGACACTCGGAGGGATATTAATAATTTGCAATGTGCTAACACATTTATGTGAAACACCTAAGCTCCAGGCAAGAATACCTCTCAGGGGGGAATAATGCTTCTATTAAGGAACGCGGCAGCGTTCCGCCCCGCCAAGTCCCCCAGCGGTACACAGCTGCTGCAGTGTATATATACATGACGTGACAAAGTGGCTTTTTTACTCGTCTATAGCTCTGAAGAAACAAAAGATATTAAAATAATTGTTCATCTACTGGATAGGGGCAATCATTCTCAACAAAATTTAAAAAAAGAATTTAAAAAACGGTTGTGTTTGAGCCAAGAAAAACTAGTTTGAAAATTCACAAATTTTCCGTGTTCTCCTTCTTCTCCTTAAATGTTGACGGACCTACAGCCCAAACCACTGGCTCAATTTTAATGTTTTTTATGTTGTTTGAAAGCCCTTAGCGTGTAGATGTGCCTTTTGAGGGTCTCAAGTCGGTGCGTTGACCCATAAACCCTTGGCAAGCCCTCAAAGTACGAGTTTGGCCCATTTAAATAACATGGGATTAAAATCAAAACAAAAGAAGGACCAGCTGCGATTAAATCTTAATTAATTAAATGTTAGAGAAATTCATAGGAACAGCTGAAAAATTATTTTAATACTTTTATAAAGTATTTTTTTCAGGTATACTGAATGATTTGAACTACTTACTATATAAAATTACTTAGAGCAGTGATATTCCCCGATACTTTCCATTGAAAAATGCAGTGTACCGATGGTACACTGGTACAGCAGCTCGTCATTTTTAACAGTTTAATACTACTTATCAAAACATATGAAACCTAGGAACTTGAAACTTAGTACTAGTACGCTAGTACTAAGGTTTGTTCTATGTTTTGATACACTAAAACAAATAAAACGATCGGGAAAATCACTCTACATATGTTAAACAAGCAATTAAAAAGTGATATGTAAATTTAGGATAAATGAGTTATTCAGTATTTGTTTTGCCTTATGCTATTTCTAACAAACCTAATTAGTTTGATTACATTTTTACATCTCTAATAAGGGCTCAATTTACACTAGTCTTTAGATATACGGGTTTAATTATTAGAACACTTATGTAACATCAACACATTATGTTGTTCAAGATGAGCATTGATGAAATTTGAAACTGAGTTTAAGCCCAGTGGGTTTGTTAAATAGTAATTTTGGTACGTGTGTCAAAAAGTTTTTAATCTGTTTAAAGCAGATAAGACCAAAAATGTAGAATTTAGTTCTACATTAACAATATTATTGAAATTAAATGAGATGTAGTTGTGCCGTGGTCTATATATCAGAGAAAAGAGGATTTTTATTTTAACTGTTAATTTTCTACAAAAATAAATAAAATCTAACAAAAAACCACTAAGTGGTAACACTTTCCCCGCCAAGTCAGCAATCCAAAAAAGTTAATAAATCATTACTTTTTCCGCCAAGAAAAACAATGTAATGTATGTAAGTTTGGCAACTTGGCGGCAGACTTTTGCTCGATCCCTTAAAAAAATACCATAAAACTAGTTTCATTGAGCAAGTATCCTTCCCATTGGTACATTGCTAGGTGAGAGCTTATTTTACAAAATTTGACCTTATTTGTGCCACATTTCATAAATTATACTTAGTTGGACTAATTAATTAGAGAAGTTGATTTGTGAAATTATCCACGAACGTAACTTAAATGAAAAAAACCAAGCAAAAGTCTGCCGCCAAGTTGCCAAACTTACATACATTACATTGTTTTTCTTGGCGGAAAAAGTAATGATTTATTAACTTTTTTGGATTGCTGACTTGGCGGGGAAAGTGTTACCACTTAGTGGTTTTTTGTTAGATTATAAATAATGGGACGGTTAAATCTTGATCGCATAGCACCAACTAGATGTACTGGTATTAAGTTTTTAAATTTTTTTTTCCAACATGGTAAAGACTATATGGTAAGAACTACTATCTGTACTCTTTGTTGACTAAAAAGTCATTGTTTATAGAAAGGGCTCAGTAAAATCTGGATTTTTAAAAATTATGTAGTAAATCTATAAATCACTGAACAATTACATGTTTTTAAGCCCTAATATGAGTTAATGCAGTAGGCTTTAATTAAGCAAAGCTACACAATAGGTAAAAAAGTTTAAAATTTTGTGTTTGAAAGTTTGTATTAATCAGAGTTGTGATTGCTCCTGTGAGTTAAGTGACCTGGTCATGTGGCAATGTGATACCCTGGAAAGATGTTAAAGGTATTTGAATTAAATTCCGTGATCGGCAAGTCTCACGTAGGAACATCATACACACTTGTATACTATAAAAACTTACTTTCCGTCCTTGCAGATTAATATACTATTGATATGTATGTTGCAGTTTCGTGACTGTCTTTCTCCAAACTTCATCACGACTGTTCTACGATGGAGCTAAGAAAACAGTTGGACCCGTACCTGATTTCTATGTTACGTATAATACTCGTTACGTAGGCTACTAAGCTTAAGTTTATGTAAATACATTGTAAGCAAATAGAATATTGTATTATTTTGTATATGAACTGTGAACATACTTTGTACATACCACTAACTAAATAGTATTTTTTATGTTTTTAACAACAAATATTTGTTGAATTAAGTTTTAGATTTGTATCGTTATTCTAGTAAGCCAATCTAATGAATGTAATTGTTCTGTTAAAGTTTAATCCTTAGTATTATGAAGATAGTTTCGTTGGAAAATGCATATTCTTTTTTGTAAATTGATGTTTGAAAGCAGTTTCTTTTAATTTTGAATGCCTTTGATAGACTACCACTTGATTGTTAGCACATTGTAGCGTAAGCCTTTGTAAAAAGATCTGTCCAGGAAATCTAGTGAATAGAATTTGTTCTTTAGCATGTTCCTGATTTACTGTACACAAGATCAGCTGATCCTAAAAGTCGATTGTTGTTTTGCTTTAGTTTCAAACCATCTTTATTGGTCGCTAAATAAAACGAACACACAATCTTTAGTAGCATACAAAATACAAGCTGGTTTAAGTAAGCAATGTGTTCAAATATTAAGTGTGCGAGCTCCCAAACGTAAAATTGCTGCAGTTGTACAAATAAAAAGTATTTTAATGTGGTTTTAACTGTTAATTTTAATTACAGGGTGCGGCGTGGGAACTAACTCTTTTAAAATAATCACAAAGTAAAAAGTATTAAAGATAGCATTTTAATTCTTTCTTTTTTACAAATTTAACAATCATTTAAAGTTTCGTTGGGTTTACTTACAAGTTTAGTTCTTGAATATTACATCATGTAGGTGACATCCATGCTGTTCAATACATTTTGTCAGACGAGATCGGAAGTTTCGCTCCACCTTCTCAAGCATGTCTGGACCAATGTCAGCAATAGCAACGCGAATGTTGTTCTTCAGTTCAGCTAGGGTCCTCGGACGATTGGTGTACACCAAGGATTTCAAGTATCCCCACAAAAAATAATCGCAGGGGGCTAAGTCCGGCGAGCGCGCTGGCCACTGGAGATCGCCCCTAAAGGAGATCAGGGGTTGTGGAAAGTGTTCGCGCAAGAGAGCCATTGAAGCGCGTGCTGTGTGAGCCGTGGCCCCATCTTGTTGAAACCACACATTTCTTACACCAAGTTCATCAAGTTTTGGAAGGAAAAACTCTTGAATCATCTGAATGTACCGTTCAGAAGTGACTGTAAGTGCCCTATCGTTCTCTTAAAAAAACCATGGGCCTATGATGCCAGTCCTGGATAAGGCACACCAAACAGTCACTCGTTCTGCATGAAGGGGCTTCTCATGAAGTTCTCGGGGGTTCACACCACTCCAATATCGCATGTTTTGCTTATTCACACACCCTGACAGATGAAAATGTGCTTCATCACTAAAAAACACAAGTGCGTTGTTAGGCAAGTTTTCAACGATGGCTTCACATGCCCTTTGTCGCGAAACAAAATCACGTGGATTTAGTTTTTGCACCACTGCCAGTTTGTAAGGGTGGAATTTTAAGTCTTGGTGCAGAATTCTCCTAACTGTGCGATCTGAAATTCTAAGCGCAGATGCATGTTTTCGTGCGGATCGCTTAGGTGATTGCAAAACCGCCTGCCTTACTCTCTCGACATTTTCTGGCGTTCTAGTGGTTTTGGAAGGACCTGGTTTTTGTTTCCACACACTGCCTGTATTCATAAAAGTATTCACCCACTGAACGATTGATGTTCGACCGGGAACACGACCAGTGGGCGCGACATTAAACTGCCTCCTAAACGCACGCTGGGTTGCAACGATAGACCAGCCACTAGAAAAGTACACAGAGACTGCGAACGTGCGCTCCTCTCTTGACCATTGCATGGTTGCAACTGACTGAACTGAGTGGACGAAAAACTTCATAGCGCGCCCACCAGATTGCGCATGGCCCCGCCTTCCTAGGACTAATGACGTAATTCAAATAAGTAAGTTCCCGTGCCGCACCCTGTATAAACAAATTAGTTATATCTCCTTTAAAATTGTTACGTTGATCTGAGCATCAGACTAGTTTAAGTTGGATTGTCCTGATTGACAGAATTTTAGTATGTAACTTTGATCATTTTACAAAATTGTTTTTTGTTATGTAGAAGTTTATTTTTTTTTTTGAAAAATAGTTTTACTGTTATATCAAGAGCTTGATTAAAGTTTAATGTTTTTAATAAGTGGTTTTTAATATTGAAGTGTTCTTAAATGTACAGGTCCCACTAAAGGATATTTGTTACCTTAATTTATTTAATAAAAAAGATTTTACTGTAATTGTGATTAATTTTCATCCCTAACCATTCCATGGTGGAAGGAAAAAACATAGGTGTGCTATTCCCACATATTCTGACGTCACTCGGATTGCAAACAAAAGATCACCTGATTGTAACTGTCAAATTAGTATATGTATTTGTTTTGATTTGGTTGTTATTGTTTTCATAATAATAAAAACAAAAACAATAAAATCAAAACAAATACATACCAATTTGACAGTTACAATCAGGTGATATTTTGTTTGCAATCCGAGTGACGTCAGAATACGTGGGAATAGCACACCTATGTTTTTTCCTTCCACCATGTAACCATTCAGTGTTCATATAATGTGTGAAAGGGATAAGATTTTCTATCATTACTAAAAATCAACGCATGTGTGTAGTGTATATTATGCTGGTTATGAGCAATGTGAGTTGAAGGAGAATTAACATCTATTTAGCTTTACTTCAACAGTAAAAGCAGCTGATTCAATAATAGAAATAATTGGCAAACAAACATTAGCATGCATAGTGGGCAATAAAAAGAAAACTTATAACTTATGAGAGCAATGGAAAATCAGTTTGTTTTAAAAAAGAGATTGGGAAACACACTTTCTTTTCATGTTGCAGTTGTTTTTTAGGCCATTTTATAATATGTTACCTTTACAAGACCTTTTTTTTCTACAGGTTAAAGTAACCTTTTTATTTTCATTCACACTTTCTTTGATCACCTGTTATCGAAAATAGCGTCTTCCAGTACGTATTGATGAAATATTAAATTATATGTTACTAGTCTGGAAAATTGGTATTTACCAGACGAGTAAGGTAAACACATTTTTGATGAGTGATGTAGGCCTACGATATTTTATGTCATACTGTTCTAAACTAACCTAAAAAAAAAAAAAAAAAAACTGCACAGATCTGTTATATCACACTACATTATTTTGACGAACTTCCCACGCAAGGATTTAGTCCTGAAAACAGCTGTTTACCGCCAGCTTATTCAAATAGGGTTTCATTGCGTACTACTGTTCTGCAATGAGTTTTGCCGGACACCAATCAGCTGATTATACTTGTATTTGCGTGGCAATGAGTGGTTATAAACAAAAATATAACCTCTCTTAGAGGTTCTGACTAGTGATTTTTAGTCCTTTAGTTGGTGGAAATATATAATGATTTGTACGGCAGCGTGGTTCTATTGTGCACGCAATCCGTGTACGCTTGGAAATAGCTTGGCAACACTTAAAGATAATAATACTATGAGCAGCTGATTGACTATTCTAACTACGATTTAACCTGTCATTTCGTGTTTATAGTTTCGGTATTTCTGAACTTTTCTTTTAAACATTTTTAAAACATTCCTACGATCTTAATAAACAAGACAATACCTTAAAAGCATTATTTTTAGGCGCGGAAACCACTTCAAATTACAAAAACATACGGAACTATATTCTCAAAACGCAGAGCACATTTCTTGCCGAGGAAAAATAGCGGAGTGATACGGACCGCGGGTACTACTTTCTCTAGGGCACCATTTGTGTTGCCAGCTGAACCTAAAAACGTGCTGTATAGTGTTTGAAAGACTAATTATTTATATGCTTTATAGTGACTGTAGGAAAAATATAATGTGTAACACGAGTGCAAAAGGCCTTTGCTGCACTCGAGATCATTCCGCACGAGCCGCAGGTGAGTGCGTAAACATTGCTCTCGTGTGCAGCAAAGTGCCACTATGCCCACTAGTTACACAAATAACTATTTAAACTGTAGCTTGTACATTAAAAAGATCTTGACTTAGTTGTTGAGCTAACAGAAATAGTACTGGATGATGTTTCAAATCCAACAATAAATCTTCAAACAAGCATTTTTAGTTGTAGTGGTTTTTTTTCAATGATGTCATCTGCAAGACCAAGAGTAGAAAAAGGCTCTAAGAAACATTTGCGCTTACCGACAGTTTATTCAAAGAGAAGAACTATTTTGAAAGACATATACATATAGGAAATATACAGCTAGAATACTTATATATATATAGAAATAAAAATAATAGGAAAAACATGGGCTGCGCCTTTGTAAGAACTTCAAAAATCCACAAGAATATTTTTTACAGAGCAGAATTCTGGTAGCCCACCTATCTGGAAGAATAACTTTCATCTAACACTAAATAGCTCCAGTATTTTATTTTACAAAAATTAAACACACAAAGTTGGTAAACTTTAAAATTTTATCAACTGATGAGGAAACAATCTACATCTCAGATGCTTGATTACGTAATATTTACACATTAAGTTAATGGTTTTGATGCTTGAATACTCTCCACTTAACTAACAGAGAATCACAATCTGCAGTGTTTCATTTCTTTACTGAACTACTGTTACATCTAATAATACTTCTCGTTTATTTCTTATATACTACTTGACAATTAGCAATCGACAATACAATTACAACAATGTACATATTAACAATATAAATAGAACCCTACATACACAAACTAAACTGAAATATAAATGTACAAAATTTCTGTATAAATTCAATATCTTAGCTGTTTAGAGACATTTATTCATGGCAGAGTTTTGAAGAAAATACATCAGTCCTTAAGTTACTTGATGCCCTTCTTAATTGGTGTTTGCTTTGATTAATTTTTACATATAATTATTTCTAAGTAAGCAGAGCTTTTATTGGATGGTACAAGATTGCATTAGAAAGTGAAGTAATTTTGAATTTTTTTTTAATAAGTTACTTTTATGATGTAAAGATAAACTTTCAAGACAGGATTGACAATGAATCTTACTATCTGTAATTTTTGAATCTGTTAGTTTTCATTTAGATAATTTGATTATTGCAAATGAAATTGATGGGGTCTGGGGGGGGTTTATAAATATTTTGCCATTTAAAACGAGATTCTTAGGATTTTGTGGGGTTGTTACCTAAATGGGAAAAAGTACAAAAAATGAATGAAAAATATTCCCACCCCCAGAGTTATGTGGAAAAACTGCGTATTCAGACATAAAAAACAAAGAGAAACTACGTTTGTTCGTCTCCTCTTGGTAATTTAATTATTCGTGGGTTTAAAAAAGGATAAGTTCAAATAGAATCACTTTGAAATTTTCAATGTTTTACCATGCATTGATATACTTGCTATTTCAAAGTTTAATCAGAGGGCAGGTCTTTAGAAACATTTAGTATTTCAAGTTAATTAATATACATGAAATACGTGGTGAATTTATACATTTGCCCTATTAGGCACAGAACTTGATTCTTTGGTACTTCATTTTCCTCATGAAGGGATGGACGAAACTGAAGGTCAGATGATCAAGACTGTATATGGATACCACCTCATAAATATATCAGAGAACAACTAATAATATCTGTTGTGGCAGAAAGATATTTTTGTTCCGATCAAGAATCTTAACAACAAATCTGTACATAAATAAATACAGTACTTAAAACTGCCATAAATCAACTATCAACAATCAGGAAAGTTTTAAAATGAAATAGTCTCATTTCGTATGGCGTACCACCAAAGTCATACAAATGGTGCCAATTTTACACATGATGATGAGTTTGGCGTGTGAACTGATACGAGCTCAACACTGAAGTGGCATCGTGGTAATGAAGCTTCCATGCCGTCGTGTTGGTAACACAAGTTACAGCTTGTTGTGGCAAGACTGGCAGCAAGAAGTTCTGTAGTACTTGTACTTACATAACCTCGCTTGTACTACTAGGTGACAGTTGTGGTATTGATCTTTACATTCTGGATCGTCTAAAACATAGCATTTTAATTAGTTACCTTTGTTGTTGCCTGTATTTTTGAGTCTAGGTAGTGTATGATGTTGGTTTCATGCAATCCGGCAGCTAGAGTGGCATCTTCAGGGGTCTTCTTAATTTATCTTCTTATCACTAATTTATAGTTTATATTTACAAATTCTTATGGTCACCAGCATTGTTACTTGGTTGATTGGACCACGACAACGTGTCTGCAGTGTCACAACGGGAGGACTTTCTTTTTCCATAAACAAGGACCATTTGTCAGTTGAGGTTGGTTTGGACAGAGCGAGTGCTTCGATTTCTGTAGTGTTGTCAGTTTATCACTGTGTTTCCAGTTTGGTTAGTTTCAATGTTGTATATTAATGTGAAAATGGCAGAGCTGGTCTAGTCTCCTATTTTTTTTTTCAAGATGTTCAAGGGCGTTTAAACATCTATATTTATACATGTGTGTATATTTTATAGCTTTCTTGTACTTTTGGGTAATGGATTTGAGTGGGTAGATCAGAATCCTGAGTGAATTGGGAAAAGTTATTGTGTGGGTTGGATTTTGTTTTAGGTGTTAGACTACCCGGTACCATATTGATCTGGGGGTTGTTATGATGACTTGTGTCTTGTGTTATATTCCTTAAATCGTTGAAAACAATGTTCTGTTGGTGTAGCCAATGTATTGGTTGTTATATGGTGTTTTACAGGATATTTTTCTTTTTCTTAATCAAATAAGGTATAGCTAAGTGTTTTACATTATGTCAAGGATTCTAGGGAGAAAGGAAATTGATTAAAATATAAAAAATTGAAAAATTTAAATTGATTGAGCTTATTATGCCTCACAAGTGTGCCTAAATCATTTTTGAAACAATAGAATTGTTAAGTGTAACCGGTAGCAAGGTTTCTAATTTAGCGCCCGTCAAATAATCAAGCAACCGGCACTACTAATTGTGACCAGCACTACTGTAATTGTGACCGGTGCTACTGCAACTGTCTGACCGGCGCTTTTGTAACTGATGAGATGGAAATTAGGGCCAGTCATACAATAAATTTAATATATCTATAAATCGTATGTAACTTAGAGTTAATCATGTACTAACACAAAGTCTTCTTTCTACATAAAATTACAATTCCATAAAAGCAAAAAAAATGAAATTAAGAAAAAAAATTATAAATTATGAAGTTCGTTCGCTACGCTCACTCCCACCTTTTGGTTTAAAATTACCTGTTGTCAAATATTTAAAAAAAATAATAGTGCTGCACTCTGTTGGTAATCCTTGTAACTTTAATGCAATTGAACATCATAGAACAGAACCAACTTGTCAGGGCCGATTTACCGAATAGGCAAGGTAGGCACGTGCCTAGGGCGCGAGGCAGTTGGCTTTTTTTGGGGGGCGCCAAAAAATTGGAAAAAAGAAAAAAAATTGTGGCCGTTTTTGCATGCGATCGCGGTAAACTGATAATCCCTTGCGGCCGTGAAGACACCTTAACAGTCTCCCACAATTGCGGCAAGATGTTAATTATTTACCGCGGTTGTATATATGTCATCATCGTCCGTCTCCCGCGATCGCGTCAAAGTTCTGACTATTTCCAGCGGATGTGTGGACATGATTATCGTCTTCCTTGATCGCGGCAATATATGAACACATCCCGCGGTCGTGATGAGATTATCACCGTCTACCGCGAATGAGGCAAAATTGTAATCTTTTCCCGGGGTCGTGTGGACATTATCATCTTGCGTGATCACGATAAAATTCTGATAATCCCTCACAGCCGTGAAGACATCATCGCCTCCCGTGGTCGTGAGGCATTGTCATCCTCTCCCGCCATTGCGGCAAATGGTAATCATCTCCCGCGGTTGTTTAGAGATCATCATCGTCTTTCACGAATGAGGCAAATTTCTGATCTTTCCCGTGATTGAGTGGACATTATCATCGTCTTACGCGATTGCGGTAAAATTCTGATCATCCCTCGCAGCCGTGTAGAGTAGACATCATTATTGTAACTCCCGCGATCCTGTAGACATCGCAATCGTCCCCCGCTGTCGTGAAGACATCATATAATCGTCTCCCTCGGTCGTGAAGACATCGTAATCGTCTCCCGCGATCGTGAAGACATCGTAATCGTCTCCGCGCGATCGTGAAGACATCGTAATCGTCTCCCGCGATCGTGAAGACATCGTAATCGTCTCCCGCGATCGTGAAGACATCGTAATCGTCTCCCGCGGTCGTGAAGACATCGTAATCGTCTCCCGCGGTCGTGAAGACATCGCAATCGTCCCCCGCTGTCGTGAAGACATCATATAATCGTCTCCCTCGGTCGTGAAGACATTGTAATCGTCTCCCGCGATCGTGAAGACATCGTAATCATCTCCCGCGGTCGTGAAGACATCGTAATCGTCTCCCGCTGTCGTGAAGACATCGTAATTGTCTCCCGCGATTACGGCAAAATGTTAATAATATCCCGCAGTTGAGTGAAAATTTAAAAACGTACGTTTTCAGGAAAAGCACTTTGCAAATTTTTTTCCCCTTTTTTCAAAACTCTTATTATTTTTTTTGTTTCATTAACATTTGAAGTTTCATAAAATGTCCGTGGTAACGCAATATCTTTAAAAGTTTTTTTTTTAAAGAGCATCTTTAGTGGAAAAACACAAAATCCTGTCACGACCATAACAGACGTTTAAAAGAATATTAAAAATAGTTAATATTATTTTTATAACTATGTTTTGCTATAAACTAATTTACTTTTATGACCATTATACAATAAAAAGGTCACTGAGCTTTTGGCATATTTGGTCTTTCTAGAAAAAAATAAAAAAACTAAAAAAATTGAAAAAAGCCAATAAAATCTTTTTAAGTTTGTATAACTCCGAAAAAACTTACCTGAGACCCGAAAAATCGTTATGTTTGTATAGAGGTGTGATCCTTTTGTGTATAGAACATTGAAATATTACGATATTTTAATTTTTGAAATTTTTATGATAGAAATCATAAACGTGATGGTCAGGGACAAGCGGTACGGTCGTGAATTTTCTGAAATAATCTAAATATTTGTAAACAATCCTTCAATTATACTGTTAGTTATAATAAAAATATGTGTTTCATTTGAACTAAACTGTTAAAATTTCAATTATATTAAAGTTATTGTCACGACCAAACACACTATAATCCATAAGGCTGGATTGGTCGTGAAAAAACCCGCGATGGTCGTGAAACTTTGGTCGTGAAATTACGTGTTATTTGGCTCTGTTCTGGCGGTAGCCCTGCACCTCATGTTCGAGGATGCAAAGTAGACTTCTAGGTTAATCTAGCAATTGAAATATCTTATAAACAAAAATTAACACTATGTCTACTTCATCGAATGACTACGTACGGTCATGGACACACCAAAATTACAAAAAACACACCCTTTCCTTTATTAATCTTGTAATTCCTCCTTTCAACTCGAAACGACCGGCACTACAATCCTGACGTACACCCCGAACTAGTCTCTAAAACCAACTGACTCCATCGACGCCAGGCTTGCCACTGTCGTGCTTCAAAGTTGAAAATTTTTACCAAATGGTCGTGACGCCAAATCGAGGGACAGACTTATTTTGTCATGGTAGCCAGTTTGAAATGACAATAAAATTATAATATGCTCCTTTTTTGTAAGTTTAATAACCATTGATGACATAAAAATATGGCTTTATATATTTCGGCATGAATAATTAGTCTAAAAACAGCGTGAAAGTTGGAAAATGTACCCTAGGGACACACCATGGTCGTGAATTTCGAGACTTTAAAAATACGAAAAAAATACCTAGAACCTATTTAAAACCAAATAAATGTGTGTAACATGTTGCCCCCGTGCCAAAAAATATTAAAACACATAATAATAAACTACAAATCCAGTATCTACGAAGTAAAAGGCCAGGGACATGAAAACGTACGTTTTTAAATTTTCACTCAGTTATGTGGATATCATTATCGTCTTCCGCGATCGTGGCAAATTTCTGACTGTTTTCCGTGGTTGTGTGGACCATGATCATATCCCGCGGTCATTTAGTCATTACCATAGACTCGCGCGATCGCGGTAAAATCATGATCATATCCCATGGTCGTTTAGACATTATAATCGTATCATGCGATCGCGGCAATATTCTGATTATCCTTCACGGCTCTGTGGATCTCATTATCGTATTGCGCGATCGCGGTAAAATCATGATCATATCCCGCGGTCGTTTAGATATTATTATCATCTCATGCGATCGCGGCAAAGTTCTGATCATCTCTCGAGGCCTTGTGGAGACATATTATCGCCTCCCGTCTCCCGTGGTCACGGAAACGTCACTGTTGTAAATTGACAATTCCAGGTAGAAATAGAAAATTAACACATAATTCCTGGTTCAAAAAATTCACGCTTAGTTCCCGGATTTCCCGGTTGGTGGTCACCCTGTTATATATTGCAAAGGGGCGCTACTATTAGTTGTGCCTAGGGCGCTGACATGGTCAAAAACGGGCCTGCAACTTGTTTAATTGAAACAGCTGTTAAGATTCATTTATTCCATTTAAATATGAGTACTCATTAGGTTAACATGGGAAACTCCAGAGCCACTGGGACGGATCCCGAGAGTCCGATCAGAATAAAAACCACTTAGTTTTCCTATTTAATGCCTAAAGAATCAGTGTACCAAATTTCAGCCTCCTAGGTAAATGGGAAGTGGGAGAATTAGTGATGATGTGAGTGAATGAGTGAGTCAGTCAGTCAGTGAGGGCTTTGCCTTTCATATATATAAATACTAGCTGTAACCCGCGGGCTTTGCCCCGTTTAACTTCTTAATTTTTAAGATTATCTCGTTCGCATGGCTCAATCACGTCCTGGTTGAAGTATGTTCGCTACGCTCACTCACCTTTAGGTTGGAGCTCGTTCGCTACGCTCACTCACCTTTAGGTTGGAGCTCGTTCGCTGCGCTCACTCGCCTCCAGGTTGAAGTTCTTTCGCTACGCTCACTCACCTTTTGGTTGCAAATTAGCTGTTGTCATAAATGTAAAAAAAAGTGATGCACCCTGTTGGTAATCCTTGTAACTTTAATGCTATTGAACATCATAGAACAGAACCAACTTGTTTAATTGAAACAGCTGTTAAGATTCAATAATTCCATTTCTCATAAGGTTAACATGGAAAACTCCAGAGCCACTGGGGCGGAGCCCGAAAGGATTTTTGAAATAAGAATATGCCTATATGTTAATCGGGAATGTGAGCTATCATCATGCCAAATTTCAGCCCAATCCGACCAGTATTTTTCGCGTTCACTTGTCACAAACATACATCCATACATCCATACATCCAAACTTTCTCATTTATAATATTAGTAGGATTAAAAAAAATAATAGTGCTGCACTCTGTTGGTAATCCTTGTAACTTTAATGCAATTGAACATCATAGAACAGAACCAACTTGTTTAATTGAAACAGCTGTTAAGATTCATTCATTTAATTTAAATATGAGTACTCATTAGGTTAACATGGGAAACTCCAGAGCCACTGGGGCGGAGCCCGAGAGTCCGATCAGAATAAAAACCACTTAGTTTTCCTATTTAATGCCTAAAGAATCAGTGTACCAAATTTCAGCCTCCTAGGTAAATGTGAAGTGGGAGAATTAGTGATGAGTGAGTGACTCAGTCAGTCAGTGAGGGCTTTGCCTTTTATATTATAAAAATTATTTTTGGAACTGTCCTAAATAATTTTTTCCCCCTGAAAAACTTTATCATTCTACTCAATGTGAACACACAAAATTGTAATTTTATTTATATAGATACCGGTAACTCATGTACAATGAATATCCTCAAAGATTATTATTGATAAAATCAAATTATTACCTTATCCAACCACAGTTGTTCTTATGAGAACTAGTTTCGTTCCTTAGAACTTTGCCATCAGGTCATTAGTATGCAACCACATCATCAGTATATTAATACATTGTGGTATGTCAATAGATTCTTTAAAATACTGTCACAGTCACAATAATTATAACTTGCCATATTGAAAAAATAATAAAAATGATTACTGTAACTGGTTAAAACTGTACACGCACAGGCTACCAGCACTGTCTCACCACTGCCACTGACTAAATAAATCTGACTGAATCATGATGTTTCTTCTCCTCACCAGTGCCACCTGTATTTCAGTTTGTTTTGTTCTTCTTATTTTATACTTTCTTTGATTTTTGTAACTTGTCAATATATATATGAAATTTAATATTTGACTGGAAAGAGGTCTGATCATTAAAATGTTACATGGGTTGAGTTTTTGAGCTTTGTAGATAGTGATTTTTTTACATCAAGCTTGAAACCTTTTGTTATACTTAAACTATTTCCATGTTCTTATCAAAAGATAGTTGTGCGATTCTGATATTAAATTTTTGGATACTGGATTTCTGATGTTGTGATCTTTTAGGTATGTGTTCTTTAAATATTTGTTTGAAAGATCTTCCAATTTGACCGAAGTAGTACTTTGGGCAGTCGTGACAGTTAATTCTAGATAAGAAGTTCTTAGGAACGAAACTAGTCGTCATATGAACAACTGTGGTTGGATAAGGTAATTATTTTATTTAATGAATAATATATTCTATCTAACCAAGGGTCACAATGAATAACATATCTTCTCAAGGATTAGCCCTCAAAGTCTTTATTTTATACTAACAATATTTGGATATTCAAACCATAAAAATATCATACATGGTCAACAATAATATTTACAAATTACCATAATTAATTATGTTAGACAATGTCTTTTGCAAAACTAAGTAACGATTAGGACTGTAAAACTATTTTCTTTAACAGAGGAATTGGCTAGTAAAGCATACAATCATTTGCTAAAACAAATGTTATATCACAAAGTGTAAAATCAACGGATTATATCATACTGACAAATATCAACATGTATTTTTGTTCTAGCTACTAAAACCAAGTAAGTTTCTAGAAAATTTTCCTATGGAGAAGTATTTAGCGAATTTTCCTAAAGGGAAGTATTTAGCGAATTTACCTATAAGGAAAGTAGTTATAGGGTCTATTGTATTGTACCTCCCTAACTATTGTAGGTCTCGTGGTAAGACCTATACCCAGAACTAATATCCTTTTTAATTTTAATCCCGGTCAAAAATACTATTCGTTAAAATTATGACACGATAACTCGAGTAATTTTGGTCTGATTATGGTGAAATTTTACATAACGGGGTGTTATGGGGGTTTTAAAAATTATAAAAAATTTGGTTTTTTCATATTTTTACCTTTAAAACATAAAAATGTCCAATCATCATAAAAACCATCATACAGAGCCAGAAAAACAATTTTCTATATTGAAGCAATAGAGGTATAATTGAAGTTTAAGGAGAAAATTCCAAAAACTGTACATATATAAAATCATGTTGTACAAATAAAGAGAAAGAAAACTATTTGTAGTTTGCTTATGGATATATTTTGATCAACAACATTTGCTGCTTTTCCCCTCCCCCCTAGCAGCAAACCTAAGTAATTAAATATAATGTTTATATGGGGAATTTATCTTGACATGTTTGGGAAAATTTTAGTAAAATCTAATCCGGCGAATTAAAATTCACTTAGTCTGCAGGTTTACTGAGACGGTGGTTTTCTTAAACATGAACTAACTAATCTCTGGTTTAACTTAACACTTGCCTGAGTTTTGATGTTGAGGTTGATCTCCAGGACTGTGACCATCACTTAGAGTATTCTTCTGTAGTCCGGGGTCAATGGGGCCTGTGACACCAGGCAAACAAATCAAAACAAGAATACAGCACAAGACAACAATCCTCTCCCTCTCAAAGATCCTACGGTACGTTTAAAGACAACACATTTTGAACGTTTCTAAAGATATGTGTTGGTTCAATATTCTATATTACAATAAAGCTCAGAATAACATATTATAACAGACACAATGTTGAGTCTTGAATCTATCGCCATCTATATACAGGGTGTATACTATTTTATTAGAGTGAAATTCCAGGTTTTTTCCAGGTTTTTCCTGGTTTTTCGAAGTTTTTCCAGGTTCCCACGTATTTTTTTGGTTCCACTTAAACTATAATCAATTTAAGACTTGCAGCCTAAGTATACAATATAAACTTGCATTAAATTTGTTTCAAAGTCCAGTGAGCTAGTGTTGAAAAAGTAATAATCCTTATTATAATAATAATTTTCATTATCATCATTACCGTACTTAAGTCCACGGAAACATCGTCTCTCTCGATAGCAGCAAAATCATGAATATTATCTTCACTTTTTATGAACACATTATCAACGGCGGCTAAATCCTGAATATTTCCTTCGGTCGTGTGGTCGCTTCCCACGGTGATGTAAACATCATCACAGTCTTACGTTACCATAGAAAAATCCTGGACATCTTCCGCGGTATGTATACATGATCGCCGTCTCTCGCGATCACAGAAACGTAATCATCGTCATCCACGATCGCGGCAAAATCACGAAAATCTTCCACGGCCGTGTGGACATCATCATTGACTCCCACGGTCACGTAAACGTCATCGTCATCGACCGCGATCACGGCAAAATAACGAAAATGTTCCGAGGCCGTGTAGACACCATCATTGACTCCCGCGGTCACGGGAACGTCATCGTTGTCGTGCGAAATCTCGGCAAAATCATGAATGTTTCCCGCGGCAGTGTAAACATCATCGTTGATCCTGCGGTCACGTAAACGTCATCGTCGTTGTCCGCGATCGTGGCTAAATCATGAACATCTGCAGCCGTGTAGACAAAATCATTGTCGTCTTTCGCGGTCACGGCAAATCACGAATATCTTCTGCGGCCGTGTGGACATAATCATAGCCTCCCGCAGTCACGGAAACGTCATCGTCGTCATCGTCCGCGATCTCGGTAAAATCATGAATATTTCCCGCGGCCGTGTCTACATCATCGTCGTCTCCCGCGGTCACGGAAACGTCATCGTCGTTTCCCAAGGTCACGGAAACATCATCGTCGTCGGCCGCAATCACGGCAAAATCATGAGCATATCACGCGGCCGTGTAGAAATCATCATCGTCGTCTTTCGCGGACACTGCAAATCACGAAAATCTTCCGCGGCCGTGTAGACATCATTATTGCCACTCGCAGATATGAAAACGTCATCACCGTCGTCCACGATCTCGGCAAAATCATAAACATCTGCGGCCGCGTAGTTATAATCATCGTCGTCTCCCGCGGTCACGGAAACGTCATCGTCGTCGTCCGCGGTCACGGAAACGTCATCGTCGTCGTCCGCGATCTCGGCAAAATCATGAATATTTCCCGCGGCCGTGTAGACATAATCATCGTCGTCTCCCGCGGTCACGGAAACGTCATCGTCGTCGTCCGCGGTCACGGAAACGTCATCGTCGTCGTCCGCGATCTCGGCAAAATCATGAATATTTCCCGCGGCCGTGTAGACATAATCATCGTCGTCTCCCGCGGTCACGGAAACGTCATCGTCGTCGTCCGCGGTCACGGAAACGTCATCGTCGTCGTCCGCGATTTCGGCAAAATCATGAATATTTCCCGCGGCCGTGTAGACATCATCATTGACTCTCGCAGATATGAAAACGTCATCGCCGTCGTCCGCGATCTCGGCAATATCATAAACATCTGCGGCCGCGTAGACATAATCATCGTCGTCTCCCGCGGTCACGGAAACGTCATCGTCGTCGTCCGCGGTCACGGAAACGTCATCGTCGTCGTCCGCGGTCACGGAAACGTCATCGTTGTCTCCCGCGGTCACGGAAACGTCATCGTAGTCTCCCGCGGTCACGGAAACGTCATCGTAGTCTCCCGCGGTCACGGAAACGTCATCGGGTTGGTAGGCCTGACCTGCCGGTAAATTACGTTAGAATTACTGTGTCTAGAAATTTCAGTTATTATCAGGGTAGTTATTGTCAATCTATGTTAAAGTGCCTTTTAATCAGTTCAGTTAACAATCATAAGATAAATATTTAAAGGATCTAAAGAAACTTTCAGTTGTAAGTAAATTTTCGTATAGAACCGTGACTAACCTACATGGCTAATAGCATCTGAAACAGGCCTGATAACAACTTTCTTGTCAGTTGAGCGCGGCCGGTGATCCGTTCGCCTGCCAACTGCGC
Organism: Macrosteles quadrilineatus; assembly: GCF_028750875.1. Taxonomy (NCBI): domain Eukaryota; kingdom Metazoa; phylum Arthropoda; class Insecta; order Hemiptera; family Cicadellidae; genus Macrosteles; species Macrosteles quadrilineatus. The sequence goes on along the minus strand of NW_026542599.1, from coordinate 77,769,327 downwards.
AAAGACTAATATCCCTGCTAATCAAAGCCCTCCCGCTCTGAGCCGCCGACTAGAGGGACTGTGTCGCGGCCGGTATTCTCTAGCGCCTTCAATTTTGTCAACGCAAAGCCCACACAGATGTCTATTGGGGTAGCCTTATTTGATTGAAGGAGATATTACTTCTAGCAATAGCCTTTGACAATGGAATTTAAAATTGAAGAAGCAAAAAATGGGAAGCCAAGTATTATTTATGACAATTATAAGTATAGGCATAGCTATACATCTAAAAGTGGCGAAATTACTTGGCGCTGCCTGGGAAAAAACTGTAATTCAACAATTAAAACTAATGCTAGTAAATCAGAAATAATATCAACCAACATTAAGCACAATGGGCCTCATCCTATCACAATGAGGTCTTTATTGACACCCAAAAAATCAACTAAAGAAACACCTGTTCATAGTCCTATAATAAAAACTGACAATGGCTCTTTTGAAGTGTCAACACCACAGTTAAGTATAGTTACAACTGACTCTAATAAAATCCTGAATGAACTGCATGAAGAAGTTTCACCTGACGTTTTGAGACTTCAAGAAGAGAATAAACAACTTAAGGAGCATGTTGAAACCCTAGATAAACAGCTTAGATGTGTCTTGGACCATTCCATCGAGTCGGACACTCGTTTAATGGAATTCACCGACGAGATTTTCCCTGTTCCAGATTATGTACCTAAGCATATCGAACATCAAATGATAAACTGCTCCACACAATGTAAACCTGAAACATCCACCTCATCAACATCCACGTATGACCTACTACAGCCTTTACAAAATACTACAAAAATTGCTACATCTACAGGAACTCAAACTGAAAATTCATGCGTTAATAAAGCAATGATTACTTCAGAACTATTGGGAACCGATTGGGTTACAGATCTGACCCTCAACCCTTATTTGCAGATATTAAATGACAAATTTTTAAACTCAACCAAGTGTGTAATAATAAACCCTCTTCTTGTTCATGCTGTCAAAAACTCAAATGATCCTCAAGGTTTGTTGTGCCCCTTAACATTGGCAAATAAAAGTGTGCTGATCATGCCTGTCAATGATTCCGAGGAGTTGTGTAAAGGGATTAGTGGCTCTCATTGGAGCACTCTGGTCTTAAATAAAACTGAAAACAAATTTTACTACTACGATTCCCGTGATAATTACAACCTAAAACATGCAAAAAAGGTTGCTCAAAAAGTAGCAGAACTTTTGGGTTGTGATATACTGTCAATGGGCTTTGTAATATTAAATGGACCACAGCAGCCTAATGGTCACGACTGTGGAATTTATACATGTTGGGTTATTGAATCGTTGGTGGAAGATATCATAACGTCTGGGTCATTAAATTTTAATTTCATCCAAAACAAGAAATTGTCAGAATGGGAAGCGGTGCAGAAGCGATCACTAATATCCTATTATATTCTCAACCCCCCATCTACAAACAGTCAAACTTTTCACTTTTTAATGTTAAAAAAATATGGAAAAACTCCAGTACCTGGAAAAAAACAAACCAAGGGTGAGAAAATTACTGAGAAGATTTCTGTAAAAAACAATGCCTGGACTCAAGTAAAAACTAAAACATACAGCAGCCAAAGAAGTATTATTGAACCTGTTCTGAAAATATCAAATAAATTTGATGCTCTTCACAGTATTTGCCCAGAGGGTGAGAACATGGATATAAATACAAAGAAGCCGACCTTCACAGAACCCCTCCCCAAACACACAAGAAACCTGAGACATAATACCAATAAGAAAAACGAAAACGCATCAAGAAATAACTATCCAAATATAAAAGTAACACTTTGCTCGGATAGTCAAGGCAGACACATAGCGTCTAAAGTAGAAAGCTACAGCACTAAGAGAATAAATACCTTCGGTTACGTTAGGGCTAACACCACTCTCCTCCAAGTCTTGAACTCCTCATCCATCGATAAAAATAGCCCTTTGATCGTCTTAGGAGGCGCTAACGACAGTCTTGAATGTGACCTGACTAGCATTTATAGTGACCTCGAGAGCAAACTGCTGGAAATTTGCAAAGTCAGACCAGTGTTTCTGTGCAGTGTACTAGCAAGATATGACAAATCTCTAAACCACCCGGTCAACCTGGATCTGTATATATTAAACAACTACTTAAGAGAGCTAAGCAATAGGATTGACAACCTCTTTTTAATAGATTTGGATGGACTGCAGAGATTTGATTTTACAACACACGGCCTGCACCTTAATAACAGAGGGAAGTCAAAGGTAGCGTTGTTAATTGTTAATGCTATAACTGACTGGTGCAAAAAGATTCAAGAGGCTACTTCAGCAAACAAAATGGAACTTGTTGAGAAAATAACAAACTCTGAGGACGCTGCTGTAAAAATACTGGAAGCTGATATGAAACAAATTATCAAACAAAACTTGAATAAGAAAAATACAGCCTTTGCACATTGCATATCAGCAGATTTCACACACGAAAGAAATATGAGTGCAGGGGTAGCAGTTGCCTTTAAAGAGGAGTTTGGTAAACCAACAGCTAATGATTATTGCGAACCTAACTTGACTTTACAAACAATTGACAATGGGGCTCATGTATTTAGCCTAGTAACAAAACTAAAATATTTTCAGAAACCAAAAAATAACCAGTATGCTTTTTATGATGCTGCTTTTGACCAAATCATTGATCAATTCAATAAGCATAAATTAAAAACTTTAATTTGCTCGCCTTTAGGATGCTCAAGAGATCAGGTACCACTTCTTCATTTTGCCAAACACATTGTCAGATTCCAGAGGTCCACTGATGCAACAGTTATCATAGTGTCATCTGATGAATACTACAGAGAAAAGTACAAGAACAAACACCTGCATTCTGAGTTCCTGAGAAATCTTGAACAAGCAATTGCTGTGGAGTCCACCACCCAGATGCGGCAGCGAGTTGACAGCGAAGTGACCGTTCCCACCACCCAGAGGCAGCAGCGTGATGACAACGAAGTTTCAACCTTTTCCACCAGCCGCAGCGACACAGCACCACAGTGTGATAGTGAAAGTGTCAGTGAAAAGGGCAATAATGTGTTACCTGTGTGCGAAGTCTCCCTAATGTCACCTGAGACATCATCATCAAAATTAAAACCTGATTCTTTGTCTGGCTCAACAAATGAAAAAAACGACCTTTTTGTGCCACAAAAAATAACTTAAGGTTACACAATGTCTGTAAATTTACCAAATCAATTCAGAGTAATGTTAATTCAACAGTAAATTATAGGTTAGGATTAAATTTGTTTCACATTAATATTCAACATCTGCCATCACGAATAGAGTCCCTAGAAATTACAATTAATGAGTTAAACCCTGATATAATAGTTTTAAATGAACATAAAATGGTAAATTCTGAAATAGAAAGGTTCAACTTAAAAGATTACAGTATAAATGCCTCCTTTTCAAGGGTTTTATCTGTTGGAGGTGGTGTCATGGTTTTAAGTAAGGATAGCATGAAGTATAAAAAAGTAAACTTAAATTGTATTCAAAACATAATTTTAGAAAAAGAATTTGAATGCTGTGTTGTTGAGTACAAAACAGTTGGGTTGAATTTTGTTTTAATGGCAGTATATCGATCTCCTAGTTCTAGCGTATCAGTATTTTTAGAAAAATTATGTTTTTGTTTAAGAGTATTAATTAAGAGATTCAAATTTGTATTAGTTGTAGGTGACATTAACATAAATGTTTTGGATGACTCAAATCGACAAAAGCTAAATGATGTTTTGCAATTGTACAATATGAGATTTTTAGTTAATTTTCCTACCCGAATAACTTGTACTACAGAATCCGCATTAGATAATGTTTTGACTAATTTTGATGAGCTTTCAATTAGAGTCGAGGGAATTGACACACAATTATCGGACCATGATGGGCTAATGGTATCTGTAGATCCTTCTGTTGGAGAATACTTAAATAAAGCCAAAATTAAGCACAAAAATAAATATGTGACAAGAGAAACTAGAGTGTTTAATGAAAGCAATTTGTCATTGTTTGGTACGATATTAGAAAGACAGAATTGGTTTAGTGTATATAATGCTAGTGTTGATGTAAAATTTGATACTTTTCATGATATTTTTATGTACTATTTCAATTTAGTTTTTCCTAAAGTTAAAAAACGGTCCAGGAATTGTAATGATAGTTGGATAACACCTGATTTAAAACAAGATAGACAGAAAATTGTAGAGTTAAGTATAGAAGCCAGAGTTGTTAAGGAACAACAAATGTTTAACAGAATTAAAACTTTAAGGAAAAATTACAAACAGAATTTAATTAATAAAAAAAAAGATTTTTATAAAAATAAAATAGAAGAATCTAAAAACGTTAGTAAAACAACCTGGCAGATCCTCAACTCTGAGATTGGTAATAAGAAAAAACAGTGTAGCAACATTGAAATTGTATATAACGACCATACATTAGAAGATCCGCAGGAAATTTGTAGACATTTTAATGATTTTTTCTCCAGTTATGTTGAACGTTCGATAATTCCACAGTTAGATCCAAATAGTCAAAATAACAATGATGCTCTGCCTTGTTTCAATAATTTCACAAATCAAAATTTTAAATTTAGACCAGTTACAGAAATTGAAATTAAAAAAATTTTAAGTTCTTTTCCAAATAAACTTTCAACTGGATATGATGAGGTTCCAATGATAGTGATAAAGAAAGCAAGTAATCAACTAATAAAACCAATAGTCCACTTAATCAATTCCTCTTTTATTAGTGGGATCTTTCCGTCAAAACTCAAAATTGCAAAGGTAATCCCGATCCTCAAAAAAGGAGATGCACAAAATCTAGCCAACTATAGGCCATTATCATTATTACCAACCTTTTCTAAAATTTTTGAAAGAGCAGCCTACAATCAGTTAGTACATTTTCTAGAAACCAATTGTTTGCATGATAAGGAACAACATGGATTTAGACCAAATAGATCAGTTATTACTGCTGGCATAGATTTCATTAATTCGGTAATTGACTCTGTGGATAAAGGAGAGAAAACAATAGGTATTTTCTTGGACCTGAGCAGAGCTTTTGATAGCGTCTCACACAAAATTCTTTTAAACAAAATCAAAGGCCTGGGAATCAATGGCAATACTTCAAATTGGATTAGCTCATACTTGGTTAATAGAAAACAATTTGTTGAAATAAAAAGTACCATTAATAATCAAACAGTCACCAGTCATTCTTCGCTAGCACAGATGCAGCATGGGGTCCCGCAAGGTTCTATCCTTGGACCTCTGTTGTTTTTGTGCTATCTAAAAGATATTCCACATTCTTTTCAAAATGGCTCAACAAAAACACTTTGTCTATATGCAGATGATGCAAGTTTCAAAATTAGTAGCAATACAATAAATAATTTGGAACATAGTTCTTCTTCAGCTTTATTGGGTATCCATAACTTTTTAAATAATCACAGACTATTATTAAATACAAGTAAAACCAATTTTATCATGTTCAATGCAGGAAGAAGTAAAAATTTCAGTAAATCCAGTAATAAAAATAAACAACCACTCTTTGGAAAAAGTTGTTTCTACCAAATTTTTAGGCTTAACATTGGATGAAAATTTATCATGGAATCTCCACATAGATCATGTAGTTAACAAAGTCACCTCTGGATTGTATGCTTTATATAGGATGTCTAATTTTTGCTCAGTAAATACATTAAAAACAATTTATTTTTCTCTTATTGAATCAGCAATCAGTTATGGCATTGAAATCTATGGAGGTACATCAAAACAAAATTTGGATAGAATTCTTATTCTTCAAAAAAGGGCGATAAGAATCATAATGAATTTGAATTTTGGTGATTCGGTTCGTCAGCATTTTACAGATTTGGGCATAATGACTGTTTACAGTTTATATGTTTTTCACACAGCACTTCATGCTAAAAAACTAAGTATAAACAATCTGGTTCCCAGGTTAGGTGACAGCCATTCCTATTTTACAAGAAATAGAAATCAAATTGCCATTGATTTCCACAGGCTAGAGTTTTATAATAAAAAACCATTAAATGCGGGTGCTAAGTTTTTACTACGGCTACCTGTGGAATTGAGAAACGTTAAATATGTAAACATGTTTAAGAAAAACTTAAAACTGCATTTGACAAATAAAACATTATATAAATTTGATGAACTCTGACAACCATACTTTTTGTTGTTTATGATGATCAACTGTTGTTTTAAATATGTACCTTATGGCTTATGGAGGAAATGTAAAGAAATTAGTTTGTTAGCTGTAATTTAGTATAATGACGCCATTCGATGTATACCACTGTATATAATATGAATAAAGACATTTTCAATTCAATTCAATTCAATCGTCGTAGGTCGCAATCGCGGCAAAATCATTAGTATTTCACGTGGCCGTGTAAAAATCATCGTTGATCCCGCGGTCACGGAAACGTCATCGTCGTCTCCCGCGGTCACGGAAACGTCATCGTCGTCTCCCGCGGTCACGGAAACGTCATCGTCGTCTCCCGCGGTCACGGAAACTTCATCGTCGTCTCCCGCGGTCACGGAAACGTCATCGTCGTCTCCCGCGGTCACGAAAACGTCATCGTCGTCGCCCGCAATCGCGGCAAGACGCATTTTACGACTACAATCTTCTACCGGGGCTAAAATAAAAATCCCGGATTTGGTCCAAAAATCCCGGCTTTTTCCCGGTTTTTTCCAGGTCCCTTCAAATTCAAGGTTATTTCCCGGTTCTCCCGGTTTTCCCGGTTGGTATACACCCTGATATAACTTATCGCTTTTACTGGAAATGGGTTATTTACTTTTATGAATACAGGAAGTCAACTTAAGATTATAATTGTCATAAAACATTGTATCAATAACATTATTTTATTACTAGTGGCCTGTAGGGGCCATAGCCCCTAATTTAGACTAAAATAAAAAAAACCATATAAAAAGAAAAATATTCGAAATATGTTTTTAAAATTATCAATTTTATGTTACTTAAAATTAGTGTTTCTTGTTTTATATCTTGGTTTTCCTTCCGTTGCAGGAGTCGTATATTAGTTGCTTCTGATGTGCAATGAAATACAATTGTAAAATAATGATTAAATCAATAACACAACATATTAACAAATGGAAACGTGCACACGGTTTGGCCTGAGCCCGGAGAACGACGAATCAGAGCTGAAATCATACAGCCAAACACTGCACATCTTTTCTAGTTTAAAATTGAAGATTTGTTTTGTAATCTTACGAATTCTGCTATAGTTTCCATTTTGAGAACCAAATGTAAAGGTAAATATTATTATTAATTATTAACTCCCCATTTCGCGGTAGTAACTCAGAAATATACCTATGAATTTGTACCTTAATTTTAAAACATTAAGGCCCATTTCCCGGAATCTCTTTTTGTGTAGCAGAAAGCAACGCAAAAGTCATTGCACTGTTGTATTGTCTTATGTTTTTTATGAAGTTCGAATCATGTAAAAACGGTTCTTTTAGTTCTTCATTTACTTGTAGTTGTGGCATGTCCATTGTGGCAACATGCGTTGAAATGTCGGGTCGCCGGATTTCTACCCCCGGATATTTACCCCCATGAAAAAACGCCTACGTCATTTTGACGTCACGAGGGGCGGGGCTTATACACGTTCGAGAAACAGCCCGCGACTGGAAATCTACCCCCGGACATCTACCCCCAGACATCTACCCCCGGTACTAACACTAACAGATAACAGATACTAACAGATACCCCCAGTGGTCAGCTCTGCCACGTATCGGCCAATATTCATTGTTGTAATTGATTTTATTAATTATTTTATGTAAATCAACGTCTCTTCGGTTAATCATTACCCTCTAATATCTAGTATTAAGCATGTGATATGTCATTGCCTTGTTTAACATTATCTATCTTCCTAATAAAATAAGTTGTAACAGCCCTTTTTCGCCCGAACTACTTCACTGATATTTTTGATTAAGGTCTAATTTTAAATCTTAAGATCCAGATCAACGCAAAATGGTATTTAAAACCATATGTTGATAAAGGGCTTCAAAAGTGTGACCCTTAAGCATTTGATTCATTTCCAGACAGTGATTTAAATGGTTGACAAACTTTCACATACAGTAACAGCTAACGGCGCATGCACGAGCGCGGATCGGAAGTGTTTATCACAAAAGATTGACCAATACGATTTTAATACTATTTAAAGGTTCTTCCAAAAGAAGAGAAACCGGTTAACATTGTAATAATAACTCTTATGACGTACGGTATGGGAAATATTTTATTCATTGAATGATCAACCATATTTTGTAACTAACGCAATAGTCATTATTGCTTTTACATTTATTACTCATCAAAAAAGCTAAAGAGCTAAATGCTCAAAATTTGTATTACTTCAATCTATTTATTGCAGTTATATGAATTAGCATAAGCCTTGAAAGTAACCGTCAGTGTCGACGGGTTTAACCTAATTCTGTTCTGTATACTACCTTAAAATGCCTCATTTTAACATTTTACTGGCAGGAAACCTGCTTATTCACTTCCTATATGGTATTCTTATGAATGAATCTTTTGAAAACTTATTTATGGACATAAGTTGACAAGTTTTGTTTTAAGGCAGGATTTTCCAATAAGACTTTATACATGCTCTGAATATGCGAATGTGCTGCAATGGGGGTATTTAGGCGTATATATATATTAAAAGATGTTAGGCTATGCTTAAAAAATTGAATGTGGCCATTATTTTGAATTTGAATGATTGTCTTATTTTAGGTCTTTAAGAGAAAATACTTTAAAATCCTTTCTTAGTACGCATCTAAAATCTTAGAAACTAAATCTTTTTACTACTAGGTGATATGAAAAATTTACGATTATACACCTGACTTTTTATTGAACCTCTTTCTCAATTTAACAGTTTACAACTGAATTGTCTTATTTTAGGTATTTAAGAGAAAATACTTTAAATCCTTTCTTTAGTACGCATTTAAATCTTAGAAACTAATTTTTTTTACTAGGTGATATGAAAAATTTACCATTATACACCTGACTTTTATTGATCCTCTTTCTCAATTTAACAGTTTACAACTGAGTTTTGGTTTACTAAACAATTATTCCTACTAGGCCTACATTGAATAAACCGGAAGTTCACCACAGTTTATTCACTCTTTATCCTTTAAGAAATGTGTGTAAAAACAATGGTTCAGTACGATGTAACACTTGACCATGTGAAAAGTGCGCAATATTATATTATTTTCATAACTTTTTCATCTCCTGTTTACAGTTGCAGACGATCATTCATGTTTTCACAACCTGACTTAAAAATTGATCTGATGAGTACTCCTCACATTTCACTTTTAAACTGTTACTGTATAGAGTAAAAGTTGGTCAACCATTGGAAGCACCTTCTATGAATAAATCAAAGGCTTAGGGGTCAACCTTTTGAAGCTATAATCGAAATATCCTTTTAATTACCATTTTGTGCTGCGCTAGATCTTAAGCTTTTAAAAGACACCTCAATCGTAAAAATCAGTGAAGTAGGTCGGGTTGAAAAGGACTGTTACAACTTATTGAATTATAAATATGGATAATGTTAAAACAGACATCGACATATCGCATGTTTACTACTGGATATAAGAAGGTAAAGCAATTTATAAAATCAATTATACAACACAATGAATATTTGCCGATACGTGGCAGAGCTGACCACTGGGGGTAGATTTCCAGGGGTAGATGTCCGGGGGTAGTTGTCCGGGGGTAGATTTCCAGTCGCGCTGTTTCTCGAACGTGTATAAGCCCCGCCCCTCGTGACGTAAAAATGACGTAGGCGTTTTTGTCATGGGGGTAAATATCCGGGGGTAGAAATCCGCTACCCCGAAATGTCCATTTGTGGCCTCCTCTGCGAAGTGAAATGCGCCATCAATGCATTAGATTGTGAGTAACAACACTCGACTCATTTTCCAGCGTTCTAAGACAGGTTGTAAAACAGCTTCTGGATTTCTTTCTCAGTTAGGCCCTACATGACATTCTCTTTCAGCATTTCTTAAATCTGTTGAATTCCTGGACACTCTTCCACGTCTTGCAGGTCTTCCCCTACCCTGTCTAGTTACTTCACTCATTATAAAAACGGAAAACAAAAAAATTAAACAAATACAATTCATTTTGAAACATTATTTACCAACATTGACTTTCGGAATAAATGTCAACATTGCAAATAAATAAGTAACAGCACTAACAGCTGATAGAGCAGACGTTTTTCAGTCCCCATGCATTTCTTATGGTGGATATTTTACGTTATATCTCGTTTTCTGGTAACTTTATGGGAATTCTGCTATTTTTCCCGAGTCCCTGGGGTCAAGACCTTTAATTTAAGACCTCTCCCACTTTTCTGCGACTTACCAGACGTCCACAATTTTCTGGTAAAAATTTTGTCTTACAGAATTATATATATAGATGCTCTTATACTGTCTAGGTCCACCATAGGAAAGCTTTGCTAAATACACAAGAAATGGTGATGAATGAGGAACATTTATTATTATTACAATTATTATTTATTAGTTCCAGTGCCTCAAGTACATCCAAGCCCTGGGTGAAAAGTGTGTCACCACAAGTGACGTTGTCCTAATGTAAAATGTAAAATCAATTTTAAATAGACCCAACATCATAGTGACAAACGTAACACCTAATTTATTCGACACTCATCCTTCACTCCATTCATCTGCCTACCTGCGGCCGAGCATTTGTGAGTATTGCAGGATCTCCGCGTTGGAGGTTTGAGATGTTGAGGACATCTTTCAGACATCTCCTGATGTTCATCTAAACATCGGACATCTCTTCTCTGCACTCCGGTGTCACACGACCTGGAGCACTGTGCAAAATATAAACATCAGAAACTCAAACTTTTTCTTGTCAGCCGGCCCAAAAAAGCAAAAAAGTTCACATTCATAAACATAATTTTGTGCAAAACTTTTCACTTCATTGATTAAAAACACAAAATTCATAACAGTTAAATTTTATCTGAAATATTAATTTATTATCGTCTAAAAATACATTAACAAATAACTAGCAACCAGCATCACTTTGTGACTTCAAAATCTATGATATTTGAATTAATTTATTCAATGCTAAAAAATTTAATGAGTATAGCCTTATAAAATTTAGTCTTTTTTAGGTTTTTTAATTGCTATTGTTAAGTGTACTTTATTTAAAATGAAAATAAAAGAAATTGTCAAAAGGGTAATTAGCAAAATTTATCAAAATCATAACGTTTAGTTATTGCAAAATCATTAGGACTTAACTAGTCATTGATCAAGAAGTTATTTAGTCATTGATGTAAGAAACGCATGAGTAAGTATGAATGATTGTACCGAATCTTTTTTTGGGGGAGGGGGAGGGGTCAGGGTTCAGTTAACCTCATACAGGAAACCTTCCGTCTCATGATCCCCCACCTCTACCTCAATACAAGTTCACTGTCCAGTACAGACTGCCAATAAGCTATACATTTCAAATCACAGTTTCACCAACAACTAGCCACCCTAAAAACATCCAGGACCTGAAAACTTACATTTTACCCTTTTTTACAATACGTATAAAAATGTTTGCACCAGAGTCAAAAAGTTACTCATTAAGTTTCGGGAAAATTTCTGGAAATTTTGAAGTCTCGTTATACGAGACGAGATATTTTTCATTGAGATTTTTTTAATCGATATTTTTTCGAGACAAGAACTAAAAGAAAAAAATCAAGACGCCTGCAGAAAGTCAATGCAATACCCGCAATATAGGAACGCGTTGTAGTTGCGTTTCCTTTGCGAAGGCGTTCTTATTTGATTAATTCTTTACATGAAAATATTACTTTCATTATTTTATAATTTGAGAAGTTTTATTAAGTGTAAGCCGTTTGAGGCATGCTTTACTACTTAGTGTATAAACAAAGCTAAAACAAGTACGGTAACTATTTCATACAAATTAATATTGCTTTTATTTTAAGATTTATTCTATTTTAGGATAAGTTTTACTCTATCCTAACTGATATTACCATGTTTCCTAATCGTAAGCATTTTTAATAATTTAGGCGTAATTATTATACATTTTTTATACTGATGTTAATAATGCTGAAATCCCATCTCGATCTCGTCTCAAAGTTTTATGAGAAATAAAGAATCTCGTCTCAAACTTAAAATCCAATCGCATCCATCACCAAAAATTGTAAATGTAAGTCAAATTTTCTTTAGCATCTGCACAAAGGGTCTCATGAACAGTTGACACAACATCCATGACAATAAACATCATGTTAATTGTAAAATGATGTTTACAGTAATGTAAGTAGAACGACAACTCCTGTAAGATGGCACTCCACGGTGAACGTAAAGTAAAGTCTAGGGAAGTTTTAACTAACTGCAAGTTCACCTGGGACCAGTCAGCTGTGTACCACTCAGCTGTGCAGGGCTGCGTCTGACAAGGCTGTTCTGAGACAGGACGTTGTTCTGCAGCGCAACTGTCCTCCGGCAAGATGGAGTAATGACCTTGTGGAGTTGTGCGGGCAATACACAGAACACTTCGGGATTGTCTGCCCCATCCACAGCCTACGGTACACTGCCGGACAAAGTACACATGACATGTTATTGTATCAATAAATAGCTAATATGAGATGGGGACGTATCTGGTGGTATTAAAACTCAAATATGAATTGGAATATGAGTGAGGAATTAAGTTTAGCTTCTTTTATAGTGAGCATGTATGCTTCTCTTTTGGTAATAATACTAATTAACCCATAGACTTCCCCGGATAAGCTATCTGAACTCTATTGCTTCACAAAGAAGTATAAGGTACAGAGAGAGTGTCTCTCTTATGGGACAATTCCTTGCGTTTTCAGCTCTGGTGTGTTGGGCCGGAAATATACTTGAAATGAGCTAGGAAGAGACCGAACGGCGAGTAACTTACTGTAAGGAAGCATGACATCTTTGATGGGAGTTTTCACAGCTCGAGAAAAGTTAAACCCTAAGTATGTAGTACACAAGGTTGGGAAACTCAAATACATACCAGCCCCCACGGCCCCGCATACCACTGGCCTCCGCACAGCTTGTCACTACTGCAAGCTCTGTAACTGTCTGGTTGTGTGTCGGCGGGGCAGTGGTGGGGGTCTCCTGTAGAACAGAACACCTTTCTGGTCTGTACACCTGTTCCACACCCCTCAGAACACTGGAACACATTCCTACTGATAACACAAGATGTAGAAGTAAATCTAGAGGAAGTTACTGATTAGTAAATGAAGATGTAACCTGCCAACAATTGCTGAAATTTTGATTTAGCCTACATAAGATGTTGTTTTTGCTCATCCTGCCAACAGTTTTTTTTTTCACAAACTTTTACCAAATATGACTGAGTTTAGTTCTCGTCAAACTAATTACTGCAACCTGAGAATGGTATATAAAGATTTGGATTATTCTTAAAACTAGTTTCTTTTTCCTTACTAGAGAATGTAATTACAGTATTACAGGTTAAATATGGAAAATAGACAGTTTACATTCTTGAAAATAGACAATCTTGAGAATGTGGGTCTCAAAGTATATAGAACACATAATCTTTAACGTATGGTAGAATAACATGGGGATAATACATGCTGTCACACTCCTTTCACTAGAAGGAAAATATAGTGGCTGTATAACACATATTAAACAGTTTTTTGTGGATGGTTTGGATGGAACAGATTGTTATGAAGCTTGCCTTACACTAGTGTTTTTAAGATGGAATTGTTTTGATGTCTTGGTATACAAGTTATTGATTATTATTGATTACAATTTCTTAACTTGTCGCTGGAGTACTGAAACTTATCTGATATAATAAAAAAAAAAAAAAAATACTAACTAACAACAAAAATGACCACAAGTCAGGTTACATTAGGGTCTACCTGTTGAGACCACTCTGTGTAGAACCACTGTGGCTGTGAGGTGTCAGACGAGGCAGCGGCTGCTGGGGACTGACACGGGCCAGTGTCACACACTGACTCTGCGGACGGCCGGTCTGCGGCGGGGCACGCAGGGGAGGTAGCAGGGCAAGCTACAGTCCGAGACCTCACCCCAAGCCCACACGTCACCGAGCACTGCGGGGGATAATACTCAGTTAGAAATATAGCGGATGATTGAGGTGTGGAGCCTCCCCATTTAGGTTCTTGTTATTCTTCAGACAAAAAAGTCTTAGAGCGAGTAATGCCCTGGTCTGCTAACAACTTTGGCGTGCTTCTTCTCCCTTCTGTAGGGTCAGGGTGTCATTCCCAAAATATTTTAGGATAAAGTAGGTAAAAATGAGTTTTGAAGATATTTTGAGGTTGAAATACTGATTAAAAATTGTGTGTTTTATATGCGTTATAGTAAACTGATCAAAACAATAATGTAATCCGATTTCAGATCATTGACCACCGTGAAAACATTGTTTTTACTAATCGCAGCGAAATAATTTCACTATTTTCTTAGATAACACAATTCAATTTGCACCTAATATTATTTATTACTACTTAGCAAAATATCAAACTAATTGTATTGTGATATATCTGAGTGCTCTCAAATGCCTGGAACTCTTTTTTCATGTGTGTTATCTGTTTATCAATTCCTTCATCTTTACCAAAAAGCAAAGTGCTCTTTTTTCAAAAAAACTATAATTTAATTTTTTATTTAGTGCAATAGAAAAAGCGCCTCTGTACAAATATAAATATTTCACTTACCTCGCTCCAAGGGCCGACCTGCCACTGTGTTTCTCTCTCCGTACCTTGGTCAGGCGGGGCACAGGGGGGTCGCTGACATGTGCGGATGCGATGCAGCAACGGGGACGGCGGAGTCAGACACGCCCCGTCAGCCACTGTCATGATCAGTGTGGTCGTGATCTCCTGACGACAAAGGATCTCTCTGGTTTGCACTCCTTCCCCGCAAGTGACGGAGCACTCGCTCCACTCACCTCCCACCCACCTGAACAAGAGAGCTTGCTGATCCAGGGGTAAAAATGTTACACTACCTATTTTCCTTTGTGATCTTTAATCAAATCAAATATGTCTTTATTCAAAATATGTACAATGAATGGTGTCAAATCTTATTTCTAAGATAAGTACATTAAAATTAATCTATTTACAAGTATAATACAGTACGCCTTTTTACCAACAAATTTTACCAACAACACTTTTAACTTATTTTATAAAAAAAATTATTAATTGAATAACAAGTGTTCTCAAAGGTTTTAAGTGTTTCAATTCAATTCAATTCAAATATCTTTATTCATTTTTATGTACATTGTACAATAAATAGTGTCAAAATAATTACAATAAAAATAGTGTCAAAATAGTTCAACAGGATGAAAAACAGCAAAACATGAGGAATGGTTATAAAAACAACAAATACATTTTACAAATCTAGTAAGATAATTTATCATAGCGACTGAGGGAGGTGAAAAAATTGTCAAATGAATAAATTGCTAAATTTATTAAAAACTCTTTCAATATTTTTAAAAATTTGTTTGGATCTGTTTCTTTTTTAATATTTTTTGGAATAAATTTAAAAAATCTATTACCTGCATAGGATGGTTTCTTTTCAAAAAATTTAGTCCTATGTGGTTGTACATTTTCGTTCTTATTTCTTAAATTATAAGAATGGGATTTTTCTTTTGGTTCCGAATATACTTCTTGTTTTTTTGCAATTATTATTGATTCATATATATACTGCCCGTAAACAGTAAAGATTTTTAGGTCCTTAAAATGCTCTTTAGCTGACTCATCACACTGCAGCTTAAGCATGATTGTAACCTCTCTTTTTTGTTCCTTTAAAATGCTATCTAGATTACATATTTTTGTTGAGCCGTAGAGTGCTATGCCAAACGTGATATGTGAATGCACATGTGCAAAATATATATTTTTTAAAGTTTTTAAATCACAGTAAAAAGACATACTTGATAAGGCATGAATTCCAGAATTAATTTTACTTAAAATTTTGTGGACATGTTTATCCCAATTCAAGTGCTGATCTAGTGTTAAACCCAAAAAATTTGTACTAATTTCTTCATCAATATTTTGTAAGTTATAGCTTATTGTTATTGGCTCCTTCTGTCTATTTTGTTTTGTCTTAAAATTTATAAATTTAGTTTTTTGTAAATTCATCATCAAGTTGTGGCTATTAAGAAAATTTCCAATACTTTCCAATTCTACATAAGCGAACATTTCTGTTTGCTCTATTGAGTTGGATGATATCACCAAATTCGAGTCATCAGCATACAGACATAGTGTTGAATTTGTATTATATATTAAAGAATCTTTCATTCCACATAGATAGCACAAAAAAAGCAGGGGCCCTAATATTGAGCCTTGTGGCACTCCGAAAACTATTGGCTTATAAGTTGAGCATGATTTAATAATTCTATTATAATTTGTCAAGTGAGTTATTTCTACGTATTGAGATATTATGTAAACCAATTAAGAGTTCGTTTTGCTACTCCTAGTCTTTGAAGTTTTTCAAGTAGAGTAGAATGCCTAACACTGTCGAATGCCATAGATAGGTCCATAAAAATACCAGTTGTACATTTTCCCTTGTCAACCGACTCAATTACAGTTTCAATAAAAGATACAGCAGCACTCACAACCGATCTTCCATTCCGAAATCCATGCTGGTTATCATCTAAAAGATTAAATTGTTCTAAAAATTTGGAAAATTGAATGTATACTGCTTTTTCATATATCTTAGAGATAGCAGGGAGCACAGATATTGGTCGATAGTTAGATACATTTGTCAAGTTATTTTTCTTATGTAAAGGTATTATTTTAGCTTGTTTTAATTTCCTTGGAAACATTCCAGACACAAAAGAGGAATTTATTAAGTGGCATAGAATTTTACTAATGTTCCCTTTTACAGCCTTAATTACTGTTATAGGGATTTCATCATACCCACTAGAGTATTTATTTTTCAAAGAATTTATGATTTTTTCCACCTCCCTATCATCAATTGGATTAAGTTCAAATTTTGGCTTTATACACATACTAGTTGTATCACAAAAATTATCATTAAAATTTACATTAACAGGACTGTTCTTACTACTTAAATCTCTAACAGTGTTAGCAAAATGGTGATTAAATATTTCAGCAATTTTGTTTGGATCTGAAACAATTCCAGAATCATCTTTTAAAGTTATGTTATTGAAAGTCTTCCTCTTGTTTTCCCCAACTTCAGAGTTTATAATATTCCAAACTGTTTTTTGAATATTAGTAGCTTTAGAAATTTTTTCGTTGAAATATTTATTTTTAGCTTGCCGAAGCTCACATTTATATTTTTTCTTTTCCTGATCCAAAAGCAATTTTAAATTGTTGTTTGTTTTTCTACGGTATTCTTTTGATAAATTTATGATGTACCTACGTTTATCTCCCAATTCTTTTTTTTTTCTTTTTTGTGATTAACAATTTAGGGAAAGCTAGATTAAAATAATAATTTAGTATGCTGTAAAATGCATTGTATTTTGATTCAACATTAGCATCATAAACGTGAGTCCATGTTTCCTTTGAAAGTAAGTTTGAGAAAAGAGTTATATTTTCAGGAGAAAATTTGCGCATTTCTTGTTTGATGGATAGATTGGTGTTTTTTATAGAGTGGTTGAAATTAAGTTTTAATAATTGCCCATCATGATCAGACAGAAATGTTATCAGACCTTCTACCTTTATACTGGAGGTTTTTATATTTTTTACTAAAAAGTTATCAATACATGTTTTTGAACTTTCCGTTACTCTGGTTGGGAAATCAACGAGGTACCTCATATTATGTCTTTTAAGTGTTTCTTTTAATAATCTATGTTTACTGTCATTTTTCAAAACATCAATATTTAAATCACCAGCAACAATTAATTTATCACATTTATTGCTGAAGTAATCAAGTAAAACGCCTAATCTATCTGTAAAAATAGCTGCATCAGAATTAGGTGATCTGTAAAGACCTATGATGATAAATTTTTGTTTATTAACCTTCCAAGTGCAAGCACAAAATTCAAACTGCATTTCTTCTAGCAATAAATTAGATAAAGAATCTGGCACAGTCACCTTCCGCAACTCAAACCCCTCTTTTGCTAGAATAATGACCCCGCCCTTAGACTTGTTCCCCCTTGAAAAATGAGATTTTGTGTTATAATAATCGATATTTAATCTTTTAATTTCCTCGTCTTTCATATCATGTTCTGATAAAATTACTATGTGAGGTTCTATTTCATTTAAAGTTGCCTGAAGGGAGTTAATTCTTGAGGCTAGATGCTGTATATTCTGGTGGAAAATTATAGTTACATTTTGCTTGGCTATTATTTTATTGGAGGAGACTTTTGGACCCGTGAGTTTAAAGTTGATTTAGGTGACTGAGTGAAACTTAAGCTATTTTGTAGGCCTACATTTAATCCAACACTCACATCACTAACATCACAACTCTGCTTTAGCGCCCCACTATATGTGAGGTCACCGGGCACCACTGAAACTTCTTCACACTGGCTTTTCATCGGGTCAGAACGTTTAAAGGTTTTATGTTTTGATCCTTTTGTTATGGGACAAAACTAAGTCAATAAATAGTTTTATAATATAAAGTTTATAGATTAAATACTCACTCAGCTATGCATGGCTTCAGATTACATCGAACAATTTGCGGAGGCGGTTTTTCGAAAGCAGTGCATCGTCGGTCGGATACTGTCAGCTGATTGTGTTCTCTCACACAAGCTATCACAGCTGTTTGGATACCTGGAAAATCATACACAATTGACTTTGGGTACTTCAATTAGATTTTTAGTGACATTCCTGTGGGTTAGGTATACAATAGTTACAAGTGTAGAATAAAACACTATTTGTTCTGTGGTTGAAGGGTGAATTTGCTAATCTCCCATCAGACGTGTTATCTGTTCATTGAGATGGTTTTCCTCACCTTAAACAAAATTACGATGACTGCCTATGCAAAATATAATTTTAAATATATACTATTTCAAACTATAACAGAACCTTTGCGAGGAGTTGTGCCATCAACTGACTGGCCAAGAAGGTAATGACTGGTGTTTTCCCATTCAAATTGTAAACACAATCTCATTCATAAGATTATTTAAAACGGTTCTTTAGACTCTAATTTTCTAAACATTTTCTTCTATTCCTACGGCACTGTCAGAGATTCAACTTACCTCCACCACAAGATCTAGAACACTCTGTAAATCCGGTGATCTTCCAAGCAAATTTTCGTTTCCGCTTGGGTCGAGACTTGACAGCTTCGTCTCCTGCGTAGGCCTGCATATCTCCCCCTCCACCTGCTGTGGTGGTGCCGTATGGGAAAACTGGACTGCTAGGCCTGGGAATATCAGGGTAGAAACTTAGAAAAATTTAAAACCATAATAAACATAATTCATAGCATAATCAGTTGTAACGATTAGTATGATCTAGATTGAATAATAGTTAAGTTGTGAAATAGCAGGATTGTAAATATCAAAATAAAAATGCAGGATTACTTTGGAGTAACATATGACTTGCTGCTGATTCATAAGAATGGTGAATTGAGCTGAATGTGAAAAACTGTGGTGTAAATAACACCCCAGAATCTCCGCAGTGCACAGGGTCCCGAGGTCCCAGGAGGTGCCAAGGTCCGACTGTCATCGCTCACCGCATGGAAAAAGGTGACGTTGTTTCCGTGACCGCGGAAGATGATGATGATGTTTTCAAGACCGAAGACATATTCATTATTTTACCGCAATTGCTGAAAAAGATGACGTTTCCGTGACTGCGGGAGTCGAAGGTGATGACTTGAAGACCGAAGAAGATATTGATGATTTTGCCGCAAAAGCAAAAAAACTACGATTGGTGCGTAAAAGATGCCCCTGTTTCCGCTGTTGTAAAAGTTTGGGGGGGAAGGGGGAGTGGTGCCATCCACATTTACTGCAGGGGGGGGGGCTACTTGATTTATTTAGGCCACTGGTGAAGAGAAAGCTTAGGAAAATGGAGTTAATAAATAGATGAAAACCGAGAGGAAGACCTCTTGAGTAAATTATGTGAAGAAGGATAAGTGGAAGAAATCTTAAGAAATAAGGAATTAGGTGCTTGATTGGCAAAGGAGAAAGATATATCATGGAATAAATTGAGCAGTAGAGGATATTTGTAATCTTGGAGTGCTGCAAACTAAATAGTTTAAACCAAATACTAATAAAATATTTCAAACAAAATGTTTATAAGTTTGTGAGGAATTGAAGGGATGGTAAAAAAATAAAAATTAATATAAATTTCTTTGGCTGTTAATCTAAGTAGGACCAAACAAGTATATATTTACCTTGAATCAACTCCATTTTCTAATGCTTTATGATCTTCTGGGATATGATTTGGAGCTGGAAACAATAAAAAAGAGTATTATTCACAAAATTTAGAATGCTCTAGAAAACTCTTAATAACATAACTAAAAGAGGACTATTAACAAATAATGATCCATAAAAAGGTTTAGTTTTTTACAAGCACAACTTCGATAAAAACCTGGGACGGCTTTTTGGAGGCTTATCCTCTGGGGTTTATTAACTCTCGTCATGAGCTTCTAACTTAGCTTGTAACAAAACACACGCTGGATTACACTTTATTAGCATAGCCTAGTATCTTCATGTTCATATATGTAAACCTTACTCGTATGAAACTAATAATGTTTTTTAAGTCAACACTCACAGAAGTTGGAAGACTAGTAAAAATTCTTCCTGTTATTGCAGATATTGTTTGATAAAGGTGTATAAAGAAACTTCAGGATTTTTTTATTTGAGCCACACAGTATACCCATGTGCCTAAAATATTTGAAAAGCATATCTGAAGCTTGAAAAATTAAAAATATCTGATAAAATATAATAGGTATAGCTGTAGCTTATAAAATATCTGAAGCTTTTTTTCAAATAAGTCCCCTAACTTATGATTTAACAAAGCTTTTTCATGTCTTTCCTTACAAAAACACTAAATTTTTTATATAAAATGTTTAGAAGGTGCAGAAGACATCTTACACGGATGCCTGGCAAGCGGAGGTGCAATCACAGACTCCTTGGCGGAATGTTCAGACCTGACCATGGGAAGCTGGTACTGGTACTTGATACCAGGGTTTGGCTGCTGGTAGATCAGCTGGAAAACACATTGATTCTGTTATGTATTGTTTCCTTAGTTAATATTTTCAACACTTTGAGCTCTTAACTCTTGAACCCATAAAAGTTGTTGTCAATTTAAGAATTAAAATAGACCCACACAGTGTTGAATTGAGCTACTTACTGAGAAATCTGATGTTAAGTACGGATTTTTTTCAAATACTCCAGTTATTATGACCGTGTCAAAATGAAAGAACAACTTTTGTGAACTAAGGCATTTTTTATTTCACTTTCAATTTTTTCATGTAACCGTTAGAACATAAGTGCCTGGATTTTGTATTTATGGTTGAATCTTTTTTTTTGAAAATGCTAGTGACAGTGAAATTCTCTAATTTTTGTCTGTTCTGTAAACTTTATACGTTCTTGGGCATAAAGAAGAAAATAAGTGGTAAGCCTACTCTCATTCAGGTACGCATGCTGTTCAATTTTTTGTTTATTCAGTGTAAAGTTACTTGAAAGGGAATAATTTTCGGAGAAATCTTCAAACCAAGGTCTAAACAAAAATAATTTTTCATATTATACTTTCAATCTACACTTTGATGGGACAACCATCTAAACAATAAATCTAAGAGTTTCCTTGAATCTAGGACATTAATTTCTACCATGAGATCTAGAGGTTCCAGAAGAGGACCAGGGGAGTGTATAGACTCTATGTGCTGATCATCGTCTCTTGTGTACGAGAATGGAGTTCCTCCTGCGTTGAAATCCCCGGACCAGTTGATGGCCCAGTTGCCGTTCAACAAGAAACTGCCATCGATCCGCCGTAGAGCTGGAAATCCAAAAGTTTATGTAACACTTTCATCCATCCTACATAATCCAATGCTTGTCATATGCAAGTCTGTTTATGTACTACAGAAACCGTTAATCTAATTGCTGTTCTCTATAAATCAGGTGGGTTTGCTAAAAAGGCATCTCGGCATCTCTTTCCTCCTTCAGAAAAAAGTCAGTTGGCAAAGCTGGAAATAGAACTAAGCTGAGAAGAACAGCAGAGTTTTCAATATTCTCTTGAGGGCTTGGTTTGCTCATTTTACCCAAAGGGCAAATAAAAATGAGCTGGTGTGGAAAACAACTAATAGAACATAATAGAATACTCTTCAAACTTAAAAATTTTTTGCTCATTTTAAAGCGTTCGAGGGTTAAATTTAATTTAGAGTCCTTCTATATTCACCCGGGGTAAAACTACAGCATTTTTTTGGCAGAAAAAGTCAATTTAGACTCCACTGAAGAAAACAACAAAATTATTCATTGTATTTATTTTCCATCGTTGGTTTGACAACCTATGAAAATACAAAAGCTGTATCAATTTAGAGTTTGTATAAAAACACTCACCAAGATAGTTTCTGCTCTGCTTCAGCTCGCTGATGGTGAGGTTGCATGCAGACTGGGGCAGTTGTGTGATGAGGTTATATCCCATGGGTAACTGAGGCCGGGTGAAAATACCGGAGACTAAGCGACAAGTGGAGTTGGTACCACTGCAGGCTGCACAGTCCAGTCTACGGTCCGACCCATTGATACCAACCCCCTGGAATAAAAATACTCTATTAGTCACATTGCACATAGAAGCACATTGCACATAGAAGCACATTGCATTTTGTTTGATTACATAGTAGTACTAAAACATTGACACCATAATAGTGTTGTTACAGTTGATATCACTGCAGGCTGCACAGTCCACCGCCATAGAGATATGGAGGTAGGCACTGAACCTCTGAATGGCATCATGTTGGCTGACATTAGTTGTACAGGGGATAAAGTACATTGTACTTTCATTAGAACTACGGGATTGTGTACACAGCCATGAGCTGATTAATGATAGTTGGTACCAACATAACAAAATTACTATCGATTTTCTAGTGTAGTCTATGTCTCGATTTTCTAGTAGTCTAAGCGTTGGTTCCCTGAATAAGAATAAATTGATTACCAGTAGTTAATACTGGGTGCATCGCATTTTGTTTGATCACAGGAGTAGTAGAAGTGTTAATTGTTTAGTTTAAGTTGCAATATACAAACAATAAACATCATATTCCGTTCCATGTAGATTTATCATCCCTGGATCACCTTAAAATAGCTGAAATCATTTTTGTTTACAAACTGAAATGAAATAAAGACTCAATTAGCTACAGGGTGAGCTGTGCCATTATTGGTACTTAACTAGGGTCTGTCATTGCTTTTTTAACAAATGACTTTACTTAACAATTTCAAACAATTAAAAATATATATATTCCATTTCCTGAGATTCAAGTGGACTAGGGGAAACCATTAATAATAAAACTTTAAAATTGTAAAGATTCCAAAAATACCATAAAATACAGGTTGATCCATAGAAATTTTAAAGCTAGCCAACAAATTGGTATATTAGGCATATTTTCTTAGATAGGTTAGCTACCAATGGTTGCACAGTTAAGTTTTTCACCTGTATATTCTGTAATTAAACCATTACCTTGATCAAGACATTTAATAAGAAACATTTATTTCCTTCTTTATGTAAAAATTAAACTTCCTATGTAAAAAAGATTCAGCATTTAATCGCCATAAACTTAGTCATGGCTACAGTAAATTAAGACAAATTAGTGAATGCTAAAACAAGTTTTATAACACAGGGAAATGGTATTATTTGGATCATCAGGCTGCTGAGGGCTGATGAGCTAATTACAACAATCGCTTTGGTCAGCTTTTAGTGCAACAGCTCCCAATCAATCAGGGTATGTCAGTAAACAAATAGAGAATATATGTAGACAATAGCAAACAGTAGCTTTATTCCTTGTTTAACAGACTGTTCAGACTAATCAGCATGTGAGGAAGACTGAAAATAGGAAAACCAGTGGAACAGTATATTAAAATCCATGTTTTAGCCCCTGAGCTGTATAATAGCTAAAAATAGGCTTTACCTTCGTCACTGCAGCTCAAATTCTTGTGGTGTAACTATGTTACGGCCGTTTCGGCAGTACAATGCCATCGTCAGACTACAAAAACACAAACTCGGCTGAAGTAGCGTCGTTGAAGTTTAAACACGTAACACATACGAACAATAATATACATTTAAAATATTTAAATTGTTGTTTTTGTAGTCTGACGATGGCATTGTAATGCCGAAACGGCCGTAACATAGTTACACCACAAGAATTTGAGCTGCAGTGACGAAGGTAAAGCCTATTTTTAGAACAGTATATTACTACTGTCTAACATGAAATTATTGGTCACTTGCAATAATTTGGAAATTACAATACTGAGTAAAATTAACAGAGTTTTAAACATTCTTATAAAGAAAGTATTTGTGATAAGATTTGGTGTAATACTACTGAACTTTTAGGGTCACTAGAAACAAAAACACCATTTGTTTCCAATTTGTATAAACAATCTGTACACCTGTAGTACGTAGGTAGGCAAATTTCATAAAAGTTTTGCAAACTTGTAAAGTGAAATATATGTAGGGTTGATCAATAAGGTCTATTTGCATAGTCTATATATAATTGCATACCTATATAAGTTTCATATTTAGGGTTGGAACTGCTTTTCCCCCAAGCAGAGTACAGCCAACGTGGGTTTTCCGCTTAAACAACGCAAACACAAATTCATTACCGGAACAGGGATTAATCCCAATAATAAAAATAAATGGTCCAGTAAACCATTTAAATATTTGTTGGGTTGGTCATAAAATTACCTAAATGTTCCCTTCATATTCGTTTTGAAAAACGTCTAGACCTAATGAATCGCGGCGTTTGTGGTCTACGGTGATTTCTGATCATTTTGAGGGCATGTGATAAATCAACTCTTCAAAGCACCACTCCGGGAAGAGCTAATGGTATTGAGATCATCGGCAAAATGATCGATATATTGAGCGTTGATAGTTGATTTTACGATTGAATGTGAGAGGGTGCTAAATAATTAACATTTCTTAGTCAGCTTGTGCTGAAACCACGATGCGAGAATGTTAAAATAATACTGATCCGACAAGCTTATACATATTTACATATATTAATATTTTAGACTACTTAAGATTTGTTATAATTGTACAAGTCGATGAATTTTGTTTTAAGGCTTAAGTGACACAATATAATAGGAATAATTTTAAAAATATTGAAAAACTGATGAATACTGTTTAGGGTGTGCTAGCATAGCAGTATTCATTATTACAATAAATTAACTACTTACATAAAATTTAAATTATTGTGTCACTAAATGTGACAGCAATATTAATTAATTTTGTTTTATTCCGTGCGAAAACGCCTGAATTAGTGTATTTATTTTTAGCCGTTGTAATTATTTTCTTTGCTAGTCTAGTTCTATATCTTGCTTTGAAATTCCCCAAGCCCAATAACAATTTTAATTTCCAATAGTTTACTTCATGTGCTTTCGGCAATCAATTTTTGCCAATAACCTTTTCCCAAAACCTTCCTTTGCTGGAGTTTGGAATATACTTAGCAAACAGACATTGTTTACATTTTATCACTCAAAGAGACATTACGAAAATGGTTTCAAACAAGTTTGGCAGTGGTTTAGTTGATGACGCAAACATAATTAAATTGCAGTAAAAGCTAGGAGGATTAAAACCAGATATATAAGTATTTTTTGTGTATATTTAAAATGTCTCGAATATTTTATGATACAAAAATACATTTCAGTTTGAAGATTTTACGTAGCTGAACAGAACTGCGAAAACCCGACTCCAATAGCATGTTCCGTTCGGAAGTTGTGATTTTTTAAAGTATATAATTATAATCAATGACATTCCATGGTAGAGATAAATTTAAATACCCAAGGACTATGTCGCGAATGAATGGCGCTCAGCGATAAAGGACCTTTAAACCGATAAGATAATGTAGCACCTCATTCATTCATTCATACTTTATCTCTTTAAATATTTAAAAATCTACCTCAATTATTGTCGCTATTTTATCAATATTCTCAATGCTGTCATTTTTGACTCGGTTGTCCGTTTGAGCTCGGGTTTGCGGCATTGTTTTTTACTTATAAATACCTTTATTTTTATGTGGAAATTGATCTAGAGATTCTCTTCTGACACCTAGCGGCCGTCCCCCTGAGGAGGTAGCGTATCACTGAAAATGTCCTAAATATTTTATGAGCAGAGTGACTTTGTTGCAAGTTTTGTAGCTATGTCTTTATTTTATTTATTTATAATATTTTTCTGTCTAGGGACTTTTAAAGCGTTAACAATGTTCGAAAAGTGCCAACTTTTTACATTTTGAAACTCTGTAAAAAATTACTTTAACATGACTACTGTTTTTAAGATTGAATAAAAATAAAAAAATATGCAAACTTTTAAACTTGATACCACCTCCACCAAAAC
Organism: Macrosteles quadrilineatus; assembly: GCF_028750875.1. Taxonomy (NCBI): domain Eukaryota; kingdom Metazoa; phylum Arthropoda; class Insecta; order Hemiptera; family Cicadellidae; genus Macrosteles; species Macrosteles quadrilineatus. Next base: position 77,742,902 of record NW_026542599.1, on the reverse strand, counting down.
CAACGCTCAAAATGGTGTAACTTTTTATCATATAATACGGGCACTATGTTGGACAGATTGCAGTCAAAAGTTAGCTTTCACTTTTAATGTTGACGTTAAGAGCCCTTGGTGGCTAGCGGTCGACTTGGATTACTTTAAACAACTGTCAAAGGGTTATTTATAATCGAAAAATATTTTTTTCAAATATGCTACCATTATTGTAATTTAAATATTTAGTAGGCCTACACTGTGGCATCAGCAAATTTTTTTCGTAGTTTTGAAATTGTTTTCCAAGTGAGGCTAGCGGCCATAATGTATTTGCCTGTCAAAAAAGCAATTTTAATTTTGTTAATTTAAAACAGCCGCTGAAAATGTATTTACCAAAATACCAAACTGATTGTAGTTTAAATATCAATTGCGCCGTGGGATTATACATTTTCTTCCTACTTTAACTTAAACTCGACCAAAACATGTGATTGGAATTTCTTTTATTTGTTTTGACTTTCTGTTAATAAATTTGTTGTTAGTTCGTCACCAGCATGGCAACCCATAAGTCCACTGTAAATTTTAAGACATTCAAAGTTAATTTTTTAGCCTTTTTTAAATTTATACAGGGACTCTGCACATCTACAGGAAAATATCTTTTTAACAGTATGCGTAGATTTTCCACGTGATATGCACACGTGCTGAGAAAAAAAGTTTTAAAGAAACATGCTTGCCTATTATTATAAAGATTGTTTAGGTTTAAAACAAAGTTAATTATTGCAATAAAGAAGTTAATACACGTTTTTAATTAACACACCTTCATTTCTGTATCACGTGTTGACTCGCGAGTGACGAGTTCCAACTTGCGTTTCATCAATCAGCTGAAGGCTTAATTAAATTTATTCGCCAATAAAGAGAAAGATTGATCGTTACCAGAGACAGCTGAAAAATGACAAGTCAACGCTTGTTGGCCAATCGATTCGTTTCCATATTTTATAATCTGTTGAGGGATAGAGAGAGTCTGTTACACAGATTTTTTATTAGGTTGTTATTAAAAATTTTAAAATGTCATCCATTTATCAGTTTGCTTTATGAAATGAGCGATTCCTGTTTAGCTTTTACTTAAGAATTGGAATCACTTATTGACAGTGTTTAATAAGTTTTTATAAACGAATTTGGAATATTTTACCTTATTTTCTTGATACCTTCTAACGTCGACATTTTGTTTAGCATGGTTGATGAAAAGCCCAATGAGGAATTTGGGTTCGGAATGAATCAAACCAGAGACCTTCAGATTTGAAGGCAAGCGCTATAATAGCCCCGGCTATAACCACCAGCACAGAAAACGAATAACACAGGTAATTCTTAATGTTCATAACTTTTTCACAAATATGTGAAAAGCTTAAGTTATATAAACTCCTTGCAAAAAAATATTTAACATGTGTTTCATCATTGCAGTCCTTTTAACCGTAAATAAAATACTGCAAATTAACAGTTTCCGTTGTACAGTAAGTAATAAAGCTTTACTATTTCTTGTATGTAAATTAAAGATATTGTATAAACAGTTTACACATTTACGTTATTATGAAAACGTTTTCAAGCAACATTGGCAGAAAACTACTAGTCGCAGTTCAATTTCGAATACAATAATTATGCTATGTGGATTTAAGATAGACTAAATTTAAACAAATCTATAAAAAATCTAGCAGTGGCGGTTCTAGGACTTTGTCGATGGGCTACCGGGGGAAATAATCTACCTTAACACCATCTACGCACAATACATTATACTTTTAGAACTCAACTACAATCGACTATTCTGTGATGTAACCAAACTAAACATTTTAAAGTTGTAAAAATCTCATTCGTCAATTATTTTAAACTTCCCACAACCCTGGGCTCACTCATTAAAACGCAAATCTCCGAGTTTTAACATTGAGCAAGATGTAGTGTTCCTTTGAGAATACAACCGCGCTTGAGTAGCCTCCCGTGAAAAAGCTTCTCGTAACAAAAATTACCGCGAGAGGCACAATGGGAAATAGCTTTCACGGCGACTTTACCTCGTCACTCGCTTGCACAGGGTTACTTTGAAACATTTACTTGTTGTTTTTACTTTCATCGTATATTATTTAGAGTGAAAAAAACTTGCAAGAAGCAAAGGATATTTAGGTAGTTGAAGATATTATAATTAGTCAAAATTAGTCTTTACGTCATATTGAACAATCTGAAGCTTGTCTGCGTATTTAATGTTGGTTACGTTGGGCGTTAGTATCGACCTAATGTTTTCAGCTTATTTTCGGCTACTTTTAGGCTAGATTTTACTAATCATGTTATTTGGTTTAACACTAAATGAAGTGGGGCCATTAGTGTTATAAACCCCATAAGTAAAATTAAAAAGAAGAAGAAAAAAGAACCCCATAAAATGATGTAGGGAAGAAGTAAGAACCCCCATTAGAATTAAAAACCCCATAAAATGATGTGCCACTTGACAATATTTTGTTCTTTAAACACTTTAAACAATGGCCATTTGCATATTTTCAAAAATCAATTATTTGGGTTTTTTATTATAAACAAATTTCCGTAACTTGTAGCATATCACAGTAAAGATAATTTGATCACAAGTAAGAAAATTCAACTGGAGAAGGGCTAAGTGCATTGGCATAGTATATAGGAAACACAGTGTATTGAAAACATATTTATTTTTCCCAAAAAAAACCTCCGCCATTTTGAAACGTAAAAAGTAATTAATTTCCGTTTACGTCAAACTGTTTGTCTATTGAATACCTTTAAAATGATGTATAACATATGTTTACATTTGAAAATTCTGAGACTCGAACACCCTCAGTTTTTTGGCACACTCTGTATTGGGAAAAAGGTAAAAACATTTTTACGTTATTCCTTGGGGTCGATTTAGTGGGAAATAATTTAATTTCATACGTACGTTAAGCCGTTTTTCCGTAATCAATTTGAGACACCTTATGTGGGACACCCTGTATATCTGTAATAGTTTAGTCCCATACCCACACCAGAGACCACCAAACCACAAAGGTCACGGAAGTAGCCCAGTAGACGTTGCACGGCACGACAGATCCATCATGATGCCATCTATTGTTTATAAGCAGATGTTATCAGTCGATTGTTCTATAGGTAGAGATTTGCAAACGGTAGCAGGGGGTCCTACTATACAGCACTAGCGATGCCAAAGCCGATAACGTCTATCAGACCGCCAAACAACATTGAGCTACTTCACGTTAGTGCAAAACTGTAGAAATAGGCACTCCATCACCAACCTGGTGTCTTCGTCAACAAACTTTTTATGTTGACGAGATATTTTAATATTTGTTTGTATTTATTTTGTATTTAATGCAGGGAATTCTAAAATTCGAAGAAAGTTCTCTGAATACCTTGACTTGTATATTGACTTATATATATTATATTATATTATTATATTATTATTATACAGGGTGTCCGGTCATAAGTGTTAAATAAAATTTTGCATCAAACTACATGATAATGGCGACATAATAACGCACATTTGAGGTTCCCAACTTCAACCGTTAGGGAATAACAAATTAATTAAGATTTTTCTAAAATTATTGTAGTTGTTATGAAAAAGGTTATATTACTCAGTTAAAAATGCACTAATTGTTAATTTAAATGTCATTTTCAGAATCCTCACAAAATTTTAAATAGATATAACACATAATCGTTGGGGTACGGAAAAATATCCTATTTCAATTTCTTCGTTAAACAATTATTTTTAATATCGACGAAAATTTAAATAACATTCAGCAATTTATTTCTCGGTTAGCGAGTTCCGACGAGTTAAACAAATATTACTAAAAACTTCCTTATTTAAAGGGCTTTATAATGGTGTATAACTACAATTATCTACTGTCAAATCTATGGTGAATTTTGTGTACGATTGTGAAAAATAACGGTAAAACCAAAACAGATATTGTAAAAAATAATAATTTTTACTTACTATTTTATGAGTTAACCACTGATTATGAGGGTTTGTGTAATTTATGATTGACCAGACAAAACTTTCATCAAACTGAAGAGTTTTTGTTTAGACTTTGGAAAATTTGTTATTAAAAAAAACACAATACATTAGTAAAAACACACAATACAAATCAATTCAATGACATACTTCGTCCGAAGCACAACTTTTATTAAGGTGGAATCACAGTTTGGGTGTAAAGTGACCTCTGTTTTCCCGCAAGCAGGCCCTAGCTCGCTTGTGAATTGCGCCAACTGTGACCTCATGCGTCAATTTTTCCCTTTCTTTCCCAGCAGCCTCAAAGATTCTCTACCGTAACTCAACTTCAGTTGAGTAAACTAGACTTTTCATGTAACCTCAAACAAAAAAATCTAATGGGCTCAAGTCTGGAGATCGAGGGGGGCATGTCACACTTCCTCCACGTCGACCACGTCCAAACCATGTCGGGTAGTTTCGGTATAGCCACAACCGAAGTTCCGCGAGTTAATTGAAATATTATCTGAAATATGAAAAATATACGATAACCTTAACTTTATCACAAACACATTTTACAACTATATGTATCTTTTCTTACTTTAATAGTTATAAAAAAGCGTTGCATGCGAGAAAAAAATACAAATAATTCGTTGCCTGCACTTAAATGTATTATTCTTCACAATAGCTATTCTTCACCCTACCATGTTTTTTCACAACAATGATTGAATTACATTAGGAAATTTGAAACTTGGTAAAAACTATTATACACCATTGTAAAGCCCTTTAAATAAGGACGTTTTTAGTAATATTTGTTAAACTCAGCGGAATTCGGTAACCGAGAAATAAATTGCTGAATGTTATTTACATTTTCGTCGATATTAAAAATAATTGTTTAATGAAGAAATTTAAGTAGGATATTTTTCCGTACCCCAACGATTATGTGTTATATCTATTTAAAATTTTGTGAGGATTCTGAAAATGACATTTAAATTAACAATTAGTGCATTTTTAACTGAGTAATATAACCTTTTTCATAACAACTACAATAATTTTTGGAAATCCTTAATTTATTTGTTATTCCCTAACGGTTGAGGTTGGGAACCTCAAATGTGCGTCATTATGTCGCCATTACCCTGTATTTTGATGCAAAATTTTATTTAACACTTATGACCGGACACCCTGTATTATTATATTATATATTATATTATTATTATTATTATTATTATTATATTATATTATTTTGATTGTATATTGAACTTGACCTTGATTTGTATATTGGAGAACTTGCTGCTTTACAGTAAGTGAACTTCGAATCGCCAGATTACAGAATTATCTCACAACAAAAGCCGTTGGCGATTGACATGATTTGAACACAAAAGCCTCAAGGGAGAGAAGTCTACAACCACAAGAAGTCCACTAGATCCCGAGTAAATTACATTTATGATTTAAAAAGTTAAGAAATGCACCAGGAGGGATTGAGTCACATATTTATACAGAATGTTAGAGTATAAACATAAAGATTAAAAAAAACTTTTTTAAATTGTTCAATTAGCAATTCAGGAATTCAACACAGGTTACCAACCAATCGGTACTGAACATTTCTGTTAGCCTTCATAACAATTCCCTTTGATTATATCGTTTAAATCATGTGCTAAATAGAGAGAAGGCATTTTTAGTAAGTAGTTTTTTAGCAAGAGCCTCAAAGCACAGGCTGGCAAAATATGTAAAAAACAAATGTATTATCTAAAAACTAAATCGTAAAATTTATTTGATCTCTGTATCATCAGTTTTTAAAGGCAGGTAAAAATGAGATTTAAAAAATTATCAAATTTGTACCAACCTAACCAATTCCACAGTTTAAAATCGCACATATCTCTTGCACCTGAAAGACCGCTTTACATCTTACTTTCATAAAGCCCCGAGCTAGAACACATGAAGATAAGGACTTCGTCTAGATAAGGATAATTGACGTGATGGCTCGAGACATCTCGGCTCTCAGGAAGCTTTCTCTTCAATTAGGTCGAATCTCCCAAACCCTATAACGATAAGCTTAATTGTTATTACGGCAGTTCCAAAATCACTAGGGAATAAAGTGACTTTTTCCGATCCAAGGTCAAGTTTCACTTGAAAATGAGCGAGGCTGTAAAAGAAACCTTTTTGTAGGTGTGATTAACTATGTATTTTTCGTCATATTACAACATATTTAACAAATTAGGACAAAACTATCAATTATCAATCATTGAGATGGTTACGCCACCTAGGTACGTATTTTAACCCAAATAAAAGTGAAGAACGAGTCTTTGACTTTTCATCAAAGAATGAGTGTATGATCTGTGCAGCTTTGCCAGACTAAGATCAGCTGTTTCATTAGCCAGGATTATTTATTCAAAGCCAGTATAACAGATCAGTAACATCTGGACCAGTTTTGAATCAACAAGCTACTGGCTTTTCTCAGGATCGTACCGGTGACCTTTTGATTGATAGGTGAGCACTATTACCACTCAAAATACGTTCCTTGTGAAGATAACCTCTCAAAACGACTTACAACTTTATTTCAATTTTGATAACTCCATAAAGTCACTGCTTTCTATACATTTTATTGCTTACAATCGAAGTTTACAACAGCTGAATTTTACTACCTATGGTCTAAAAAGGCTTTTCATTCCCTAGAGAGTAAAAGTCCCACTTTAGACCCACAGTGCATGTGTTATAAACAGCTGTTTTGCTGCAGTATGACGAAAAAGGCTTTTTATTCCTTATGGAGTAACATATCCACTTTAAACCCGCAGCGCATGTATTATAAACAACTGTTTTTGCTGCAGTAAGACGTAAAAGACTTTCACATAAAATAGATTCAAGTACCTACAAAGTTTAAACCTGTAAGCCTCATTGACAGAAGTCTCTAACTAGACCTTTACCACGGTGGTGTGACAACAGGACTGAATTTGACCTGGTCCGTTCTGGGTCCGCAGGCGCAGCCATGCGGATAATTTCAGGGGTGCGACATTAGGACTGAGGGAGATCTCCCCCTCGTCGCGTCGGTTTCTTCCCGTTCTTCCTACCCTCACAGACAGAGGCAAGAGAACTAATCACCTAATGGAGTCGTTCACTAGGTCGCTGAGAACGCATCACCTCATGGAGTCGTTCACCTAATGGCTGCGTCGTGTTTTTGAGAGAACTCGACTGTGCGGCATTTTTTTTCCAGATCGAAACTAAAATGTTTAATCACTCTTACAGTTGTTAGATCCATTAAATAATGAGTGAAATGTATGCACTATTATTTAGTAAGTTACATAATGTATAGTGAATGGAAAAACAAAGAGTACATGAATTTTAAAAAGCTGTTTAGTTGTATATTGTCTTAAATATTTAAAAAATTATGACTATTATTTGCCGAGTTCGTTTAGTTCTTCTACCCGACTGATTTTCATGATTGAGGTCTCAAATTGAAGGTATGCACGCTCATATTTGCCATCAAGCATTGGCATAGAATAATCTACAGTCTCACTCGGTCTATACGTAAACGAAATTTGCTCTCCATGTATTTCTTATGGGAGTAAAACAAGGAGTAAATTTTAAAAAGCTGTTTAGTTGTACACTGTCTTAAATATTTAAAAAATTATGGCTATTATTTTCCGAGTTCGTTTGGCTCTTCTACACGACAGATCTTCATGATTGAGGTCTCAAAATGAAGGCATGCACGCTAAGCATTAGCAAATATTTACCTACTGTATTAAAAAACATAATTTGATTTATTTTTGAATTATTACTGCAATTTAAGATGTATTTCAAGAGTTACTATACAATATTTTAGTCTTGTCTAAGAACCTCCAGTGAAATACCGCCTTTCATTTAAGTGATCATTTATTCAAATCGCACGAGTTTCAAGCAAACACAAGGTGAATAACCAACAAAAATATATATTTTTTTAAAAGGGTTTTCTAAATCAATAGTTCCGGTAATGTGCATGTTTTTTTACAATTTTTAAACTAAAAATAATTAGTAAATTATAGGCTTTAATTTGAGCTATTGATCGTTTGAATCAGTTAAGCTCAAGATCTAAATAATTAATACGCGACCATGAAGTTTGTCGGTTGAACTCCTCCGCCATTTCTTAAAACCGATTTTATCCATTGACGTCTCATTGGAAAGAGCGTGTCGCGTAGATTTGCAAACTGGCCTTACATTTTTTTAAATCCCCTTGGGCTCTGCCCCAGTGGCTTTGTTATCCTTATGAAGAACATAATTGTTTACATTTTGATCAGCTGTATAATTTAATTGCTGTTATTTATTTTTCGATTCAAAGTCTTTTAAACTCATCGGAAATTATGATGACTTTTATTTGTCTTTAAATAACTATTTTACAGTACTTCTTTGTAATTGCTCGATTTTGAGCAACTTGTTTACTAGTACTATATTACTCAATCAAAAATCATAAATTTGACAATATCTCGGATATTATATCTATTTTAATGCTGCGGAGCAGCATGGGTCCTCTAGTTTACTATTATTTATAAAAGCGTTATTTGCATTAAAACCAGCTCAGCTTGAACAAACAAACATTTAAATAGGGTATACAGTTTACCCAAAGACACTTTAAACTTTCACTTTACACTTTTTAGCCGGGGGTAATTTGTATGTAGGCCTAATGTGAATTTAGGCTTTTCATATTAGTAAATTTATGAAAATGTAATGTTCGTCATGGGCCATATATAGGTTTAAAAATAGTTAAAGATATGAAAGTAAAACCTAAAATTAAACTAAAGTAATTATTAGGTTGTTAGTTAATTTTGTAGTACTATATTAAATTGTACTATTGTATTGATATAAGGAGTAAGGGTGTTGTTGACGTTGAGTCGTATTAACTAGGTTTATTTTTTTAAATAGTGTCCATAAAAATCGTTAAAAATATTAATTCTATTATTTCAAAAATGGCGGCCGTGGCAAACTTTATTAACTATATTATTAAATGGTGGCAAACTTGAAAAGTGGAAAACTGTGTATTTTATGGTCTTTATGGAATGTGGATGCAATTTTAAGACTTATTTGACTTTTTACTCTTCACATTTTCGCTATAAACCTACTTGTTTAGGAGCTACATGATGTAAAATGTACACCGGAAGTCATTGTTCTATAGGCTGTAACTCCTAAACGAGTGGGTTTATCGAAAAAAATTGCAACACCGGGGGTGTTTGATACTCTTTGCCATATTCTCATAATTGCTTGTTTCCTCTATGGCATTTGTATTTGGAATGATTTAACTAAAAATCTGTTATATTCTTTGTTTTTCTAAATATACACAATTACAGTCCACTTAAAGCCCTTTAATTATTTTTATTATAAGTTTATTTCAACGCAACGCAGTTACCCAACAGGGGGTTTTGTTACCCACGGGTAAATGCAATCACTCTCCGCAATAAGTCACTTTCGAGACTATGAAAACTACTATTAACATTACTTAAATAAAACTCTCAAATTATATGTTAATGTTTTCCACATATAAATCCCAAAGTACCCACGAACTTTTGAGAAAACTTAAAGTCACACCTCCATAAACCATATACTTAAAATGTTCGTCATGACGAGAAACTTTGCACAAAACTATCCATTATTTCATAAATTGCCCTTCAATATCGTAATTCCTTTCTAAAGGGAACTTTCCATATACCTAATGTTAAAAATGCCTCAGCTGTACTTATTTATATGTTATTCTTTCAATTTATTGCCTTATTAAAATCAGTTGTGATTTTTTTTTATTTCAGCTTAACTTAACTAATTAATAATTTTATTAATACTTATGAAGTCAAACAGGGTGAACCCCGTGGGTAACAGCTAGTTAGTTATAAATCAAAGGTGAAGTGTTCGTGCTTTTGGTCTGTATCAAATTCACAACATTTATTATAATAGGCCTATGTTTCAAATAACAAAATTGTTTACTTTTTGTTTTCAGTTAGTTTTTACATAATTAAAGTTTTACTTGTTGTACTTTTTAATTGTATAAGTAAATACACGTCGTTTCCAGCATCATTGGTTGGCAGAGAATATGTTAGCTGTGTGGTATATAGTATAAGATTCATTCAGTTCCGTCATTTGTTTATGCTTATCATCAATAAGTTACCGAGTTTTATGAGAATTAACCAGATTTATTTGTTTGGAAACCGTAAAAAAATAAATATTGTTAGGTTTGGGACTATTGGGATGGGTCTTTGTTTACAGGAATACTGTACTCATTATGTTGTTTGGTTATGACTTAAATCTATAATTGAATTTTGATACTGCAACAGGCAGAAGTATATGTTTTGCATCCTATTGTTATGTTTAAAGCAGCTTGTGATCTGTGTTTCAAGCGTTCTTTGGTGTTGGAAAAAATGGATTCTTATTTTTACTAGACTAAACTTGATCATGCCATAACTGTTTATAAGTTGCAGCTAATTTAGTGGTTGATATAGCTAAACAGCTGGTTTAATCAAATCAATGGCAATATTTTAAAACTGAGCTGCTTAGTTGACTTTTGTTTACCAAATCATTGGAAACCGTGTTAATGTTATTTTTCTGTTATCAATCATAGGTGAGTGAATTTTAGGGCCTTGAATTTTGGAACGGGCGAAGTGAGACTTACTTGCTATAAGATTTGACAATTTTAACCAACTCTTTGTAAGTTATTTGTTGATACAAAAATTACACTAATGATAATTGTGAAGTATAACAACAAGTATATTATGTTTGATCTACCAAAAGTGGCAAACATTTTAATTTTTCTTATCTCTCAGTGTAAAATATACCTAATGAGCTGCAGGGAAATAGGCCTTTCCAAAATCGAACCATTTGGGTTATTTGTATCTTATTATATGTGGCATTTATAACGATCAATTTTTTTTATACACGACATTACAGTTAGTTTTAGGATTCGTTGTACCTAACAAAACAATTGACGTACAACACTTTGTTAAATACACTTGTTAGTAAGCGTATTTTAAAACATAAAATCATAAAGGTCTCCATGTAATATTTCAATGAGTGCATCGCCATCACCTTTACACCATCCTATGTAGCCAAAATAAGTGTTTACAATCTGAGTTAACAAAACGGACTTTTGAATCAAGTCAAGTGGTACAGTTGAATTTCGTATCTAAATAAAATGGGTGATCAAACAACCATTTTACGGCATTTTAAATGAACCAAAATTGTATCTTCTAAATCTTGATCTCGTTACGAGGCACTGGAATAGCGGCTAAATATATTAATAAAGGCGAACGCTAACAAATTACACGGAGTAAATATTTCCGTGAACGATTCCATGAGCCGATCCGTTCACTATCACACTAGTTCACTATGTGTCCTCCTGCGGTAGGGTGTTGGGCATTAGGCAGGGAGAACGGGGGGATTCCATTCAGTCCTAATGTCGCACCCTCGCATTATGCCGCACGACTGCCCCAGAGGGCTCAGGCTGGCCCATGTCAAAATCAGTCCTGTTGTCGCTTTACCCTTTACCACAAGGGATTAAAATTAACTTAAAACTGTTTTATATTGGCTAACATTTGCTAGAAACAATCCAATAACATCAATACTAACCGACAAAGCTAGACTAGCATGCAGTGTAAGCGAGTAGTTCAATCAGGTACATTAGGGATCATCCGGTTATATTGGATGCTTGTAATCAGCTGTTCAGATTAGTTCTCGCCAATAATGGTCGTATTAACCTCAACAGCTGGTGGTTGAGGTTACATTGCATGCCGGGATATTTTACATTTCTCACAAAAGCTTGAGAGGCGGAATTTTAATAACAATCTTTGAACTCTCATAGAGAACAGAAATATTTGTGGCTTATATAATCTTTAAGGTATGCAAATAATAGTGGTAAATCGAAAGCCAAAGATAACAAAGAATATAATATTTTGAATCAGTACTCTCTTTCGAATGCTTAGGTCTAATTTTGTCATTTACGATCTAACGCGGTAGTATGATGTTGGCATTTCCATAATTAGAAAATAATATAAAACAAAGTTGAATAAAACGTACTACATATCTTTTACGGGTGTGCGATTCTTAATAGCAATAAAGGCGCACATAACGGGTCGGAATGATGATATTACGTACAGTATGTTCCACATGTTTGTCAGATAACTGACCACATTAAAGCTACCACACTCTGACCTCAATGTAATCTGTGTGTGCTTCAACGCAGTAATCCTTCTGTTTTAGTTACTGCACATTTACCAACTACAGAAAACTAAAATGTGTCAGCAAAAGGCGTTTTCCAAGTATACGAATACAACAAAATACGTCTCCCAACACACTTTTTGATGTATCTACATATACTGTAAACGTCATTAAGGCGGTAGATAAAAATGTAAATAAAGTTACAAAGTATTTCGACCATTTAAATACGTCATCAAAAATACTCATTTGGAATAACGTAACCTAATCAATAAGTCAAGAAATAATTTTCTAAGGAAATTTACAATATGCCAATGCCATAGAAGCTTTTGAAGAATTGCAATAATCTGAAATGTTTAGCATAACGAATTCTACTAGAATAAAATTCATATAGTCGGAAGTGACATTTTAAGTTTAAAAGTTATAATTAAAGTGTTTCACTATTTTCAAAAATTCCACTAACTTTATTGAAAACAGAGTAGCCTATCGAAAATAGCTCATTTCAAGTCATTTTGGAATGATATAAAAGTGTATGTAGCATAAAATAATCGGTGTAGCATTTTGTTATCTTGTCTATCGACAGAACTTTCCTGTTGGCACTTAAGAATTAAATATTAATATACCTGGAAATATATTCTGAAGACGACTTTAGACTAAAAATGGTACGAAAACATCACACATCGATTATACTACATCGTTCTCGTTCTCATTTTAGACATTAGTTCTCAAAATAACTTCTTGATCAGCATTGTACGTTTTATTAAATTTACAGAAAGTAAGTAAAAGAAACGCCTTATAACACTTAAAACATACATTTACGCTTATTCTGTTACTCACAAGACAGTAAATATACAAAAAAGATGGTAATTGAACGATGATTGGAGTGTCCAATCGAAATCGATCACCACTTACAATTGTTTTTGTATATTTACAGTCTTGTGAGTAACATTAAGAGCGTAAATATATGTTTTAAATGTTATATGACGTTTCTTTTACTTAGCCTACTTTCCGATTAGTTCTCAGTAAAAAGTCCTCAAATAACTAGGAACGCACACATTATTTTGGGGTGTTTAAAGGTATGCGGTCTTCTATTTTCGAGTAATTTTCACTTTTACCTAATATCAACTCAAAAACATACATAAATTGCGTGTTATTATACTATGCCATAGAGATGTTATTATAGGAAAAGCTTATTTATCTCAAAACATAATTAAACTGTGCGCTGTCAACAGAATTGAGATTGATCTGGCAATCGTAACTGCAATATCATGTGATGTATCCTTGCAATTGAAGCTTAGTAAACTACAGTTACATAAGTAGTTATATGTTAGTAATTTGTTGATTGTATGGTACACAAACAATTGGAAAAAATAATTTTACCAACCTAGCGTCAAGTTCAAGTAAAGTAAATATTTACACTACACCTTCATATATTATGTTGAGACGGGAGACGGTACATTTAACACTTTCAGCTTGTCGAGAAACTTGCCAAAGCCTTACTAATGAGGTTCGGTCCAAGAGTGATTGACAGCTTCTGAGAAACAACTTTGGCCATTTTGAGATAACAGTGCGGTGATTTCCTAAAAAAGCTTAATGGAATTTAAAAGTAAACAGTACTTGCCTCTGATGAAACAAAATTGAACCCAAGCCAAAAGTGGTTTAAAGAGTCAATTGAGGACGCTAAGTAAAGTTTAATCCTAAGTTAAAATTAATAGTTTCCGAGATTAGACTAATGTACTTAATTAAAAAGAGATTATTCATATTAAGGTCAGTAGCCTAACTGCAAGCTATTTCAAACTATTTTACATTCAAACAATAGTTTGGTGCAAATCATTGACCATTGTATACTAGTCAATACAGTGTAAATAAATTTCTAAACGCATTTGTTTTACTTTTTCTATTTACGGAAAGTAAATAAAAGAAACGTCTTATAACACTTAAAACATATATTTACGCTTATACTGTTACTCACAAGACGGTAAATATACAAAAAAGATGGTAAGTGGTATATTTACCACTTATTTAATAACACGTACAATGCTGATCAAGAAGTTATTTTTCTATTTCTACATATTTTTAGGTTACCAATCACGAAGGTTCGTTGATTACAAGTGAATCACGTACAGTGTTAACAGTTAGTTATTTAAGGGAAGATTGACTACTGAATGTATGAGAACTCCTTAAAACTACAGTAAAGGGAGAACTGTAGAGATTGACGATGGTAAAACTTATTTGTTTTGTGAAGACCCATTTTCTTTTAATACCCCGATACAGTCCTTTGCAGCATGTGCTAACACTCTAGAAACATTTAAACTGCTTACAGAACATAATTCACCATGTAGTCATTTATATTTTATTCATCATTGCCTCCAGGTTTGTAATTAAATTTGTCGATTATTTGACCTTATAAAAAGGTATGTAAATCTGAGGTATGTGTTTTTATATTATTAGTACATATCGATAATTAATTGGTAACGTAAAGGAACTATTTCAATTTCAACTTATTGGGTGCACTAATTACCAACTGAAAAGTTGAGAACGTAAACTAAATCGTCCAAACGAAGTTTTTCCCTCCAAACTCGAGTGGTATTTCCCGCCATTGCCAAGTCTCGTTTCAAGGGTCCTCGGCTCCCGGTATCTTTACGACCGAGTCATAACTATGACTCGCCAGATGACTAGTTTATAGAGGCTCTCCACTAACTTGCAATGCGAATGAGTCACTCGGACCTCTCATCTCATAACACGGGTGTTTCATTGTATGGTATTATTCGCTGTTGTTAAAATAATGTTTTCTTCAACTGCAGTAAAACAGCTGTTACTAATACATTTATGGGTCTAAGTTGTTATTTTGGATTCAATCACTTACTAAAATGCTGCTTATATGCATTAGCAAAATCGAAAACAAAAAGTCGTTTTAAGAGGTTATCATTACATAAAAAGAATTTTAGTTTTCAAACATAATTTGGTAATTAATGTTGCAATACGATGAAAAATATAGCCCATCGCACGTGAAAAAGTGTTTTACAATCTTCGCCCATTTCCGCCCTCGTATTCGCCTCGATCGTAAAATTTGAGCTTGGGTAGAAAAGAGTCACTTTACGCCATAGAGATGAAATATACTAATGACTTAAAAAAAAACCTTTATAATACAGTCAGTCTTTTAATTAATGTTTAAACGGTACCAGGCTAGGGCTTAGCGTCATAGGATGTGCAGGTGGGACATAAAAATGAAAGAGCATCACTCTAAAGTCACTCTAAAGTTAGTAGAGTTATTGTGGTACGAGTATTTTCACACCAGCTGACTCTGTTGCACCGAAGTCAGAGACGCTAACCGTAGTAACCTAGCAACCCCTACCACAGCTTTATTCAATTGTGCGAATTTGTGCTGTTATTTTTGTTGATATTCAATATAATGAAAAATATCATGATGGAATTTTAAATAACTCGATTATGAAAACGGTTACTCAAATACAACTGCATTGCACTTTTCTGTAGTACTTACACATGTAATTCGTTTGACGTTATGGACAACTCTCATATCATCCAATGTATAAGGATCTAACTATTCCTTTTTAAATTTGAAGCAACCGTGTGGTTATGAGGATTTTCAAGCCAGATAAACTATCGCAATAAAGTTAATTTGAAGCCATAAACAATGAGCACTACAAGTTCCATCCCCGTTATACGTGGTGCTATACCACAAGATAGATTGCACTGCAGTACAGTATTTGCAATTCCCAGACAATGTACATGCAGTTACAGACTACGGTCCCCTGAATATCATGAACATAATGTCGTAAAAGTTTAACCTGTGAAGTAAACCGACTGCAAAAGTGTCCTTCTAAATATCTTTTTTGACATTTTCATACATGTAGAATGTGTGGGAATGACTAGGCTATGAAAAATACTGAAAATTGAATTTTTTTTGGTATGGTAGTTTAGGTTTGTCCAAATTTGTGTGTGCTTTCTCGTATTATTATACAGATGAACCACATCGTATAGTCTTTGTAAACATGAAATATTTTTAAAATATTCTGAATTCCATCACTAATTATTCGTCATTACTAGTGGGATGCTATGGTATCGCTGACCTTTTCAACTAACGCTGCACTGCAATATAGACCTTTAGAATGTCACTACGTTAATTCTCAATTAGTAGGCTTATTGCTCTATTACAGAATGGTTGACCAACAGTAGTTCAACACATGGCATGTAACTACTTTCATGATACATATTACATTTAGTGTTAATTAATACATTACCCAGTTAGGCATGAAATTGTTCCAACTAAAATGTATCTGACCAAGATTGGGAATAAAAATAAAACGATCATGGATGATTAAAAATTCCATATTTTATGTTTAACAAATTCATCACTGTTTAAGTCTCTAACCATGCTTAACTAAATGAGAGGTTTTACCTGATTTGGTAAACAATTCAAACTATTTTTATCCGTTCTGAATTTCTTAAAATAGCTCAAAACAGAATATTTAGTATTAAACAAATATATTGAAACTCTTGAGATAGCGACGTACATTATGTATGAATATATTTAATGCTGGATATAAATATAAAGTATAAAATGGAGTAAGATTGTCTATCTTTGTTACTATCCTAAATCACATGTTTCCTGAACAAAAACTTGTTATGAGAAACCTGATGACCAAACAACTTTGCCCATTTTACAAGAATACAAATCTGTTCACTTATCCTACGATCAAACCACCAACATTAAATCTGCAAGACATCCAATATAACAGCTCAACTACCCAAACTACAATAGGAGATAATTATGCAAACATGGGTAGACAGACATAGGAAGTAAGGAAGTTGATCAGAAATACCCAATTATACATAAGCACAGCAACTCGTAAATGCCACCTACGACGATGTCGACACTGGTTTTCTAGACTATTAATCATCCAGTGATACGTGCTTTATGGATTAGAACTCAACTAGTCGGACTTTAGAGAGGAGATAATAAGATTAGTCTAGTCGTAGACTAATGTTGACATGTCCATTAGTCAGTAAGCGGTTTGTCGGAGGCTTAACTCACACCTTTAGTCTCTCACAGTAGACTGAGGTTTGGTAGACGATCTTTTACTGTTTAGCACTTACTTTATCGCCAAAACCTCTCCCCTTTTTGACTTTTTGAGCTGATATTAAAAGTTAGTTTAAACTAAGTGCGATGTTGCCAACAATTATTTGAGGTTAAATTGAACAATTTTTATAATTTAAAATAAAATCATTTACTTTAAATATATAATGTAAAAAAAATCATTAAGTTGCAATGCTTAAAAAGAGAGAGATTATAATTGCATTGTTTATTGTCTTAAAATGACGTCTCTACGATTCTAATACTGAACTGTTCATAGATATAATTAATTCATCAAAATATAAATCTGAGCAATATTGTAGAACAATTTTTGTGGAACAATGCACATGATTTTCTATTAAATACAAAAATAATAATTTTCATTAGAGACAAAACTACAATATAAAAAGTGATAGGAATTATTGTCAAACAAGGGTTAGCGTTAAGCTTATTATAATATGGAAGGATATATATGTAAAAAAGTTTGTTGATGGTGTATGTATTAAAACATATTATTACGTAACCTCAAAACATCATTATATAAAGTAGACAAATGTCCAGTTCATAGTTAGGCCTATAATTAGTCTTATAACATTGTATTATTTCGATAAATATTCTACACATCACATAGACTACAGTGTTTTAATACAGTAAATAAAGTTGTAAGAAACATAAAGTGTAAAGAAAAAAAAATTAAAAATGTTCAAAATATACGATGAGAGCGATGTGCTTATCACATAAGAGCACTTAAAAAGTTTCCTTCTTGTAACTGTTAAAATTTCCAGTTTTAAACTGGTAACTTTCGACGATACGAGGCATTAATTCTTGTACAGTATTACCTTATCTTTACACCTTAGCAAAATATATATCATTCCTTTAGTATCACCAGTTAAAAGTTGAATAGCGGTTTTCAATTTATAATTTTAATATTTTCTAACTCATCTGTAAACTTTATCGTTAACAATTAAGTTTCAAGCTCCTTCGAACAGGAAACAAAAAGTTGGTAAAAAAGTGAAGGACAGTTGCATTGAAAGTATGAATTGATCACTGGTTTTGTAATAAGTTTGAAAGTTGGATAATGTAATCTTAACCATTATAAAACCCGATATTACCTATATGTGCAAATTGTTATGTTATTGATTATAAAATAAAGTGCATAGGTTTTCAGGATAATTTTTAATTATTGGCTAAATATAACATGTTAAGAAACAGATTGCTTCACTAACCTTGCAGAATTTATGCAATAGTTGCTTCGGATGCAAATTTAGGTCAGCATGTTTGGACCCTCATGGATATTTGAGTTTACCATTCGTAAAAATTTAAAAAAAATACTTGTTAGATACACAAGTAAGGCTGTTATACAAATTATACTAATTATAAATAAGAAGAAAAATAATACTATAGAGCAGCACATTGTTTAATGACGTGAGGATGAAACTCAGGGCGAAACGGAAAAGCGCAGTTAGTTATAAGTCAATGGTTCTAATCTAGTTTGAAAAAGAACAAATTGAGCCTCTTTGCTGCTGTCAAATAAGTCTTTCACATACAACACTTTACATAATTAAATTTAAACAATGAGAACTAAATTCAGAATATAACTGGTCGTAGTTCAGTCAGTCACCACTAACTTGTATATCATCAACTGAGAGAGAAAACAGTGTTTAACACCCTTTCTATAAATGGTTCAATTCGACTGCTTTCTATTCAGGTAAAGAAACCGGCTGTTGGGTCCATATAGATGTGTTGTCTACTTTATGGTATATAAAGTCAATAAAGATATTCCATAACACATCCTGATAAGGACCTGATATCCTGACAAAATAAAGTGTTGGTGTCTGTAGTATCCTTGATCAAGGAAAGTACTTGAAATTCCATTCCCATATAAAGTCTTAGCCATAAAAATTAAGTTTTTCAATCAACCTGATCATTTAAAATAGTCTCAATGTTTCCAGGGAGAGGGTAATGTACCAATGTAATGACGTATCTCACCTTCCGGTTCGTCATTAATGTCTCACATCTGATTTGATTGTAAAAAACCCAAATTAATTTAGAAATATACACAGTCTACTCGGTGAACAATTTCAGCTACTAAAACACGATCCAGGCTCATTTACTCCGCACAACCTATCGAACAAAATTGTTTTAGAAAACCAACATTTCGATAGATTTACACACTGTCGATGCGCCCGAAACCTTAATTGGTTGCCGTGAAAGAATTTACACTTAGAAAGAGAGAGTGAGACTTTAATTAAAAGCTCACAGACGACAACCCCCCACGGACCTGGTCGTATTTGAATAGCCCAAGTGGTCGCTGGGCTTGCTACATTCGTGTTTACATTCAGAACTGTACCTACACATTCGCCGCTAGAATATGAGGTGGGATTTAAAAAGGGTTCCTTAAAATATATTTGCTAGTTTTTAACGATGTAAAACGTTGCTGTTAAATTATTAAAACGTTTTAAGTGGGAAACTGTTTTTGGTTTTAGTCTTGGTTACCACTATTGTTTGCGACAGTAATTAAAATGTGAATATGGGGTTACAGAATACGTGTTTTAAAGGTAATTCAAAACTATATATAAAATCGAGTCTTGTTTTTAATGTAGTTACTTTGTTTAAGCAGTTACAATACTTTCAATACAGTTACAATACAGGCTCATAACCGTAAAATAATACCTACCAACAATATTACTTAATATTATACACACTTCGTAATTCAATATACCAACAATTATAGTTATTTTAATGAACAGCAATGCGATTAATTTAATACATTTTTAGAAGGATCATTCTCATATTTACTTTTCATAATAATAACATTTATCTGTAAAAATATTTATTTTTATTGCTTTAGTATGGAACGCTATATTAAATGTTTTCTTGCCTAAACAATGATTTTAAATAAGGTTATTAACTAACCGTTTTTAAAAGTAAAATAAAACATAATTTTACACTTCTTCATCATAAATGGGGATTGAAATAATTTGTTGGTACCAACGTACAGTGTTTGGTTTGTAATACTGGTTCGAACGAAAAAAAACTTATAATTTGTTTAATAATCCAAACCTTCGGTGGTTGGCATAACCACACCTTCAAAATATCTTACTTTTGCCATTGAGCAAATTATAGAAACTAACCAAGCAAACAGTAAATCAAACTCATTTCCATTACATTTTACTCTTAACGCTCAAAATGTGTAACTCCAAATAGCAATTCAAAATTATAACAATTGAATCCAAAGTTTCCTAAGACGGGGGTTTAAAACTCTAATTAGAAAGCAGCAAGCAATGACAGTTATTTTTGCAGTAATTAATGCAACGTACAAAGTTAAAGAAAGATAAATAATTACCGCATTGGCTTAGCAACAGTTTTCATTCCGCTAACCCAACCATAAAACATTTCTCGGGGAAAACATCAGGAAACAAGGGACTCTCGTGGAGTCAGGAAGCATCAAATATTACTTGACTTAAAAATGTGACAACTTGATGTGCCTCAAGTTTAAACATTCAATGTGAATATGACAATTTAATATTTGTGTTTAGTTTGGTTACCCTCGAAGGAATGTCGTTTAAACTACCATAAATACACTTGACAATTATTTATCGCGCGGTTTGGTTGAATCTTCAATGGGATGAATTGTCTTCAGAATATAATAATTGTGTGAACAACAAGTTTAAACGTATTATTTTTTATTCATTTATTAACTATAGTAATTGTTTTTTTATTTCGATCCTTGGATTTATGTATTTTATGCATTTGCATAATTAGCCTTCACAATACAATAATACCTTGTACTGAATATTCAAATTATATCTAACGTTTTAATGTAATTTTGAAATAAGTAGTTATCATGATTAATACCTGTTTGTTAATTAAGAATGGTTTTGCACACCATGTTAATTAAAAATTTTTTATTAAAATAAATATAATACACATGCATCCGTAAGGAAAAAGTGTGTAGCAAATAATGTATTTTCGTACTTGGTTATGATTGCCTTTAAGTACGTGGTCCACCCAAGATCCCAAAATTAGTTATTTAAATTGGTGATACAATTATAAACCATAAACTATCAATAACTAATTTAAATTAATCATTTAAATATATAATGCAGGTAAAATATAAAATAAATTCTTAAACAGTGAAAACACTTAAACGGTTTTTATTTGTGTTTTAATACAAAACCTCACACGATTACACTATTTCTATTGTTATAACACTTTAAGATCGTTATAACGAGTAAAGGATCATCGATGACAGTTAATTTGTAATATATCACTAACGTTATTAGTTTATACGTAGATAATATCAATATGTATCGACTGTGATTAAACTGATGACATCTGGGATACAGCACTGTGTCATTCGGTACGTAATGGTATCAATATACACTATTAATTACAATATCATATCAATATGTTTCTGGGAACAAATCGACTTCTGTCCATACTGAATAATCAATACTAGAGATCACTGTTTTTTTAATTTTTTTTTTGCTATTGGTGTAGAGTGTGTTCAAGTTTTCTTCAGGATTATGTTTAAGTTAAAGCTTTGATCGTAATCGTTACTGACAGCTAAACAGAGGTTTTTTAGTCTATAAATAAATGTCAATGCTTTCAATGTTTGTGGAAACGCATGGTTCCAAATCACCACTCCCGCCCATAACTAGCAATGTGTGCGCATATTCTAAAATTCTCAGCTCCGAAACGTTCTGTTCCGGAAAAATTTAGAAATTAACGTAGCTTATAGTTTAGTTAAAAATAAATTTCCAAAACCTACTACTACTACAGGATGT
This sequence comes from Macrosteles quadrilineatus, assembly GCF_028750875.1. Taxonomy (NCBI): domain Eukaryota; kingdom Metazoa; phylum Arthropoda; class Insecta; order Hemiptera; family Cicadellidae; genus Macrosteles; species Macrosteles quadrilineatus. The sequence continues at coordinate 77,720,920 of NW_026542599.1, read as the reverse complement.
ATTCCGAAACGGTCTTTAACACTTCAGTCCAAAAGTATAAGTTAGGAGATGAATTCCAAGTGGTTATTTAAGTAATTCCTTTAGGGTATATGCGTAGTAGTCTCCTTTCTCCTTGCACACCCAACAAACTTTTGTTTTGTTTTTCTATAAAAGAAATTTCCAAAAGATTCGCAAAGTCGTGAAACTCGTAAATTTGATATATTCTATGAGGGCATTGTAAAACGTTGGTATAATGCCCAACTGCGGGCTCTAGTTTAGAAACGTGATCCTTTTGAATGTAAATAGTTCGTAGTTTACGAACTAGTTTCGTGAGGTCCCGTTTTATTTAAATTCTGGCGCAGTCATGAATTCATCTTTCATCTCTAAACATGCTAATTAAATCATAGCATAGTTTCCGGATTTTTTTTTTAAATGTGGCAATATAAAACCGTTAAACTCAATAATAATGATAAAACGTCGTGTGATCTTGCTAGTTCTCATTACGATTTACTGATTATCCAAGTTTGCAAGTTGCGGACAGTTATGAATTAAACAGATGCATTGCGACTAGTAGTTCACGTAAAGTATAGGGTGTTTTTACGCAAACAAAATAGTTACAACTACTGTGAGTAGACACTGTTTATCAACGACAAGCTTTATATGTTGGTATCCCTGTTTTGTTTATTTCATTGCCGATCAGCTGATACGTCGTTACTGTCACATAGGTACCTATGAGGTTTAGTGGTATTTGGAATTTATTGTAAAGACTCACCATGGTGTTTCCCAATCTCAAAGAGTTAGAAGATCAAAGGTAAATCATTGGTTTTATGCCAAGAAAGGTTTGGAGTTAAGTTTTCAGTTGTGATTCGAGTACCTAATAAATCAACTATTGATATGTACAAATTTAAAGACACCGGATATTAGACCTACCGGTACATACATTATTTGAGCTTGAGTATTATTTACCATAAAGTCCTAATACGCTTAAATTCATAGATAGATACTGTATGCAACAATGTGTATCAGCTGATTTACAATAAAGCAAAGAAAAAATAGATACCAACACATACGCTTGTTATGTCGTTTACCAGTGTCTCACAGTAATTGTAATGATCGGGCTGTGTTAAAAAATAAAACACACCCTGTATTTTTAAATTTCTAAAGACTTCTCATGGTTAATATATTTGTGTATGGGGGGGAGTTAGAATAAAGCCCATAAAGACACCGCCCTGACAAATGAGAGTCCAACTCTAGATAAGTGTCCGGTGACAAATCCTATTATCTTCTATCTTCATTACCTCGGCCAAACTATGTTTTATTCATATTCCTCTAAGTGATTGATGATTGAGTATCGAGTAATCACATCACATCAGTTAAGTTAGTAACTTCATTTGTAATTAAGTTTCCTATGAGCAATGTGTTTTTTGTAGTTTATTACGTTTGGTTTGTTTTTCTTCTCTGTAACTATTTTAACCTCAATTATCGTTACATTGTCTATAATCGTGGAATTTAAATAGTACTGTAGTAACAGACTTATACTATTTTTTTATACGGGGTTAACGTTGGTGACCTTTTAGAGTGCGTATTTCCGCACATTTTCTCTCTTTACGATTAAATAATTGTATTAAGCCATTTTTTAAATAGTTATCAAACAGTAATGAGTAAAAATACACATTATTCATTGTGACCCTTGGTTGGAAATATATTGATAAAATAAGATGATTACCTTATCCAACCACAGTTGTTGGTGTGACGACTAGTTTCGTCCCTTAGAACCTCACCATCAATGTTTTAATTCATTGTGGTAAGTCAATAAATTCTTTAAGAAACTGCCCCAATCACAATAATTGAAACTCATATTGAATTAAAAAATAGAATAAAAATCAACAAACTGATTAAAACTGTACATGCCATTATTGTCTTATCACTGCCACTGATAAATCTGACTGAATCATGACGTTTCTTCTCACCAGTGCCACCTGTATTTCATTTTTTTTTCTTCTTATTTATACTTCTTTGTAGCTTGTCAATATATGTATCAAATGTAATGTTTGACTGCATACGTCTGATCATTTAAATTTTACATGGAATATAGTTTCTACAACCTTTTTAAGCAGTATAACATAAGAATCCGGACGAGTAGGTGTGTTAGTATGAATAATTTCTGTAACAAGACGAAATGAAAATAAAGAATAAGATTACAACAGAATAAGATAAGGGTTACCTGAGAAGTTAGGCTTGTTAAAATTAATACTAATTTTCCTTCATGTGAATATTCCAAGTGTCAAGTTTTGGCTTTTAGACACTGCGAAGCCTTGTAGCAGACCAATTTGTCAGATGTCTTTGGCGACGAAGCTTTTAACTAAACTCACGTTTTATTTAAATGGCGACAAACTTTCATCTTGTCTCGACTTTAGAATATATTTCTTACTGTCAAGGACCTTAAACGTGCTGTTTATCATAGAATTCTAAAGCTTGCGTTTGCACATACATATTTATTTAAATAATATGTTTTGTCATGATTTTGTTTTTGTCCCATGATCTTTCGAGCGCACACAATGAACTTTTCATAGCACGCTTTCCACTATTTCACTCGTATATAAGTTGTATAATGTGCATTTCGCTTATTTATTTAGGAAAGAAAATAAATCAATATAAAAGTAAGTATGGTCTTCAAAATTCCATTCAAACCTCTACAAAATATCCAATTCAATTTTTATCGTCACAATGCAGCCAAAATTACACCAGTCGAAAATAAGTAAGGATAAAAAGCATAAAATATTATTTAGATTTTGTTTTATTAGTTATCTTGGAAATTAATTAACATATTGCTACAAAAAACAAATCCGTTCAATATCAAAATGGGTATATTACGATATATTAAGATGTATCATTACGAAAAATCATAAATTTAAATTATATTGGATTAGTTCACTCAGTATCTCGACAAGAGGTTACTGGTTCCATTTCGATCCTTGTGTAGTGGACCAAGATGCTATTTGTCATTTTGGCAATCAAACCACGACACAACAAAGCAGTCAACGTTGGATGGTAAAGAGACCAGAGTTAGGACAGTTCTCTTTTGAAACGTAAAACAACACACATGATACCAGAACTCACAAAAATGATAAACATCAAAACCAATTTTCTCTACAAATTACGTTGTTAACACCCTATTGAAATTCTGGTGCCAAACACATATTACAAAACATAAATATTACACTGCTGTTATGAAACTCAAAAATCTAAATAAAAGTTGACTTTCCATTTTTTGGTTGTTTCAGAGGCGAATGAGTTTCATTTCACATGGTCATAAAACATGACATCTAATGTGAGGTCGTATGTTGGATGATCGGGGACAAGTTTTATAATTGGTTGGTATTGCCTTTGCCTCCCTAGAGGGGTTGTTTATTGGACAATACAGCTCGCGACCGCTCGGCGTTAGCGTTAACACAATTCATCGCAAAAAGACAATAAATACAAGATTTATGAGAACTGCTGTACGCTATCATTTTGGAAGTGGAAGATTAATTTCTACACAAAATATTATTATTATTATTACCATTATGAGATGGGGACGCTACCTATGTGCGTATTTTAACCCAAACATGAGTGAATGATGAGAGTAGAATTTTATGAGATGAAAACTTTTACAAACTTCTAATTCCAATTCAAATTAATTGATTTCGCTCGACTGCGGGGAGATCCTATCACCGCCACCGTGATTATAATAACTAACATAATCACACACAATCTCGGAAATCCGTCCTTTGCCAATCATAACCGCCTGTTGAGAAAAAAGTTTAACGTATTCTATTGTAAAACAATCAAGCTTCTTGTTCTGAAATCCTGACCAGGTTGTACAGCAGACCAGGAGCATAACCGGGAACTCTATGTGTATGTTGATTACCGGGTCAAAGATTTGAAAGTAAATTTTGGTCATAAGTGGAACATTTGGGTGGTGGTTTAGATATCGTGAGAGATGGTCACAGCATTGCCGTGATCGCAGGAGCAATATACAGCCATTAATATTCATAAACAAATTATTACTTGTACACTGCAGTGTTGCTGTATTTCCGGGTAATCCAGACAATTTGAAAATCATATATCCTTTCCAATTATTTCGGATTAGTGGGGAGGTGTACCTAAATTACCTAAATTATTATCCCCGATGGAAAGTTTCCAAATAAAATTGAAATTATAGATAAAGATTATTAAGTTATGAAAAATAAACATAACTCATATAACCCTATAAGGCAAAAGGTGATGAAAGAAGTGTTAACAAGGTTATTAATCTAAAATCCAACGCCTGAGAGAACGCAGATAATGAATTGGGTCGGCGCGCGGCGTGCGGTGCGGCGACAGACGCAGTTAAATTTATCAGATGTCCGCTAGAGCAGCAGACAGCAGCACCGTCAAGTCGGCTGCCCCCAGGTGAGTAGTTGCTCACACGGCCACCAGGGGCGTCGATGTCGCTATGTTAATCAGCTGATCACACAGATACATCATTGCTTTCTAATTTGTCTGGTGTGTAACCTTCGGGCAAGGCGATAGGTAAATTTCGTAACCTTGGATATTAGATGTGATATTTAGCTTGTGTCCGTTAAGAGTTCAAACAGCTAAAGTATGCTATAAAATAGTAACACACTGACGTGAACCGGTGAACCACAAACACACAAAATGACCACGAACGTAAGGTTTCATCGTAGATAAATTGGTCTGTGTAATTCACAAATGTGAGAACTAAATTGTCCAAAATTCACCCATGTACATTTATACTTTCAACGATATACTTTAATTTAAAGAAAATACGCCAGGTAAAATAATGTTAAATAACTTGACAAATTATTTATTTACTATTTGTTGCAATCAAATAAAACGCGAAGTTAGCAAAGGGTATGTGCAAACGTAGCCCTAGGATATAAGCGTATGTAGAAAAATTCAACACACACACTTGCATGCATAAAACAAAATCATTCTCCGAAATACCTGTAGCAATTTATATATTGTTTAATGGTATGGTAAACGTGTTAAAACCCTGTTAGTTTCGTATTAGCTTGAAATTGATACTGTATTTCACCACACTACGATGTTTTTGGCCGTTTTACAAACATTAATTGGTGCCTGAAAGCCACATAATACTGTATAGGGCTGAAAATCAGCTGTTCGCTTATTTACTTAAAACATTTAATGTATATTAAATACACAAGCAGTGCCCATGCATTGCAATAGAGTAGCTTAATATGCAGTTTCTAGACAAAAACTACATCAGACGTATTTACTAACAATAAATACGAAAAAAATATAAAAGTCTAATAACAATATTTACACTTATACTGTTGACTCAAAAGACGGTAAATACATATAAAAGATGGTAAGTGGTGATTGTCCATTGTGCACTAAGCTGTTCCAGCTGCGATGCAATCCCATGGTCACTTGTAAGCTTGGCCGTCTGTTAAATAAAGTGCTGGTGACGATTTCGATTGAAGTGTCCAATCGAAATCGATCACCACTTACCAAATTTTATTTGTATTAACCGTTTTGCGAGTCAACAGTATAAGTGTAAATATATTATTACATGTGTTATTAGACGTATATCTTTTTTTGGGTAATTTAATATCACGTACGATGCTGATCAAGAAGTTTTTCTGTAGAATAAAATACACATTATCTTTATAACGATTTATAATGTCATGTTCCTTATGAAATATTTGTTCAATAATATTACTGTAATTAAAATAGTGGTTTCTTGTAAAGTGATAACTTAGTATACAATGCATTACATGTATACTCAATGCATTACAGTATACTGTATGTCAAAATACAAGCGAAAACTGTTCCAATTACTTTGTGAAATGAGGAAATTGCTTTGAATTGCAACACAGTTTCAAAGATGCTTTATCTGGTGTCTGCTCCAACAATAAATAGCGCCCATAAATATATCTTTGTGTGCGGTGTTTGTATAGCAATCGAGGCCAAATGTGCTATTGGCTGAATAATTATTTTTCCAAGCCATATTTTCTCGGGTGTCATATAAAAGAGCCAATCTTTCCACCAAAAAATAAACATCTTACGGCAAATGCAATTACCATCTCATACATATTAGTGGGAACTAGAAAATAATTTAATATTGTACAGCTATATGGTTGAAATTAACTCGTTTATATATTTTAATTGTTATGTCCAAAATATGCTAAATTACAGGCGTACAAAAAATATATTGAACTACAATCAATTTGCTTTTTAAAATTTTTTTCAATACCGAAAAATATTATTTGCAATCACAAAGGAGATTGGTAATGTATGAAGATAAAGAATGCTACTTTAATTAATTGTATTTTATGAACACACATTGTATATTTTTACACAATAAATAGCGCACTATCGGTAAAAACTAATCGTTTTAAACGAATTTAAACGGGGTTTTCAACCTCGCCTTTTAAATTAGGGTCTCGCCTGGTCAAGTTCGAGAAGAACCACTTTAGACCATGTTAATAAAATATAATGTTGCCTACTTTGTACAGCGAGTTTACCGATAAATTTATAATAAATGTTTAAATGCATTTATAAACCGAATTATTAAATTTAAAAACTCTAACCAATATTTATAGCAAAAATGTTATCCTTTTGATAAATTACTACGTCAAAAGTTTAAGGAAAAATATTACCCTAGAAACTCTATACATTCGGCACAAATACGCAAATGTTAATCATAGCAATAAAGCGAATACAATATTATTATATGCTAATAGTACTTTATTTGCTTAAGGCCACAAAATATTGTGTATAAAAGTAGCATTTTATATTGTGGTTTCGTGAGAAACACGCGGGGAACATACTCAGAGTTGGGTTATTGTATCGTAAAAGAGCGTATGAAAACAGACCCCGGAACACTTGTTTGAGTATGCATATAAATTTTTCATCACCGAGTGTGGCTACCAAGTCAGCAGAAACTCTTACATATTGTCGCTGTGAGAGTGAGTTTGAGTTAAGAGTTTGTAATTACATACGTTTACAAACAATCGTAATTTAATATATCAGCACTTACCTTTAAAAATGAAAGTTTCTGGTTCGATTTTAGCTGAGCCTATTTCGGACGGATCATCTTCAAATGGTCCAAAGTCGTTTGGTCCACAGTTTATATTGCCGTTCGTTTGGTCCAAAATCGTTTGGTCCAACAGTTAAAAACTCGTTCGTTTGGTCCAAAATCGTTTTATCCAATTTCATTTGGTCCAAAGTCGTTTGGTCCACAGTTTATATTGCCGTTCGTTTGGTCCAAAATCGTTTGGTCCAACAGTTAAAAACTCGTTCGTTTGGTCCAAAATCGTTTGGTCCAACAGTTAAAAACACGTTCGTTTGGTCCAAAATCGTTTGGTCCAAAAGTACAGGCCAAACTAGAAGTAAAATGTTGCATTGTAGAGTAAACTTATGAAATATACTGTACGTTTATATTGCCGTTCATTTGGTCCAAAATCGTTTGGTCCAACAGTTGTAAAACAGTTCGTTTGGTCCAAAATCGTTTGGTCCAACACATTAATACGAGTTCGTTTGGTCCAAAGTATAAACTATTGCGTCCCTCACATTGAAGGCGTTCAAATATCCGCCGTCGTATACAATAATAATATTAATACAATTTTTGCTTTAAACATGTTGACTTTCTATGTTTTTAACGTTAAAGACGCCATGTTTTGTTGTATTCAAACCACTAAAGCGTACATAAACAAACTTAAAGCTCAATAGTGTATCATACGGTTGGAAATCTTATAAATTAACAGTTTTTATCACATTTGGCGACCTTCTAATATACAGGGTGTTCAGTGGACCAACGTGTTTTAAATGTTTATCATACACCTTAATTTGTATTGTTGTACCGGTACCTATTTACAATGGAGTGTTTACTATTGATCATGGTTGTCTATAATTCTTAATCAAAAGGTTAAAATAGAACATGAAAATTACATTAATTAGCCTACTCATATTTTCTGGACGTCCACAATTTCCTGGTAAAAATTTTGTCTTACAGAATTATATATAAGGATCTTATTTTCTTATTTTAAAATTGATGTTCTTCTGTATAATGTCATGTTTAGCAATATAACGTTCTATTACGAACAGTTATATAATCTTAATATTACAGTAACTCTTTCAATCATTTCTTATTGCATTATGTTATATCTATTGTACTGGTTGGTGTCTGCCTTTTTGACTACTTTTGCTGATATTTTGTCTTATTATTCAATACTGACAGATCATCACGAGATTATTGTTATACATGTGTATTTAATCATTGGACAATTTCCCATTATGTAATACGATACAGAATAATAAAAGTGCAGAAGGCTTTTACAGTCTATGAAAATGAATGTTAAATAGGCTACTTTTATTTATCATAGACATATCATTAAGGTACATCAATTATAGGTCTACTCTTTGTGATATGCATAATTGTCTGAGACAAACATTCAGGCACGTTGCCCATATTTTTTTTTTAAATAATAGTGGTTTTCAGTAACTGGATTAAATTTTTAATAATTTTATGAATAAATGCATGATAAGTTATAGAAAGTTATTAATCCTAAATTCCAGTTTATTACATACTTTTAGAGAGTTTACTTTGATGCATTCATTCAGCTTAGTGAAAGAATACACAATGGAGTCAGTGAATGTTATTCAACTAAAGAAGTGATGCGCATGTTTACTGGCGCTACTCAGCAACAAAAATCATTGATCTCTCAAAGTTACTTACCCAGATGGTGACATCAAAAAGGCCCAAACTCCATACTATAAACAGTTTCTCAGACCAGAGTCAATTTAATGCGCTTGAATTGTGGCATTTATTAATTCGGCTTATATTTCTCGTAACCAACAGATTGTTCATCTGCAGAAGAAGTTCATTGTGTTCTTATCGTGTCTAATAACATCCAAACACAGAAACCTTAAATTACAGTAGTACCTATATCTTGACAGATGGTTTGCAGTAGCATCTGAGCCAGTAGAGCCACTGGAGCGGAGCCCGAAAGGATTTTTGGGATAATAATATGCTTTAATATTAATCGGGAATGTGAGCTATCATCATGCCAAATTTAAGCCCAATCCGTCCAGTAGTTTATGCGTGATTGAGCAACACACACACACAAACTCACAAACTTTCAGATTTATAATATTAGTAAGATTAAAAAATAAACCATCTGTTTAACATTAAATGCAAACTCAAAGCAAAGTCAATATTTATCCACAAATCTAGGGAATTAAAACGCGTTGTTTTAAGATTGACTGGGGATAAAAAGTAAACATTACACAAACACATTATATATAAATAAATATATGTATATGTACGTGTATAGAAATGCAAACATATCAATTATTTAGAAACATATCACAAAACATCAAATAATAGGCCTCGGAAGGCAGGCGGTTGGGTTGACGACGTGACGGCGATTATTTGAACGCCTTCTATGTGAGGGACGCAATAGTTCATACTTTTGGACCAAACGAACTCGTAATAGAGTGTTGAATAAAACGACCCGATCGAATGGTCCACAGTGAAACGTACAGTCTATTTCATAAGTTTACTCCACAATACACAATTGTAATTCTGGTTTTGCCTGTACTTTTGGACCAAACGGTTTTGGACCAAACGAACTGTTTTAAAACTTGTGGACCAAACGATTTTGGACCAAACGAACTGTTTTAAAACTTGTGGACCAAACGATTTTGGACCAAACGAACTGTTTTACAACTTGTGGACCAAACGATTTTGGACCAAATGAAATACTCCCCAACTGGATCATAAAACGATTTTGGACCAAACGAACTGTTTTAAAACTTGTGGACCAAACGATTTTGGACCAAACGAACAGTTTTACAATTTGTGGACCAAACGATTTTGGACCAAATGAAATACCCCCTTTCGGACCCGGATATCATTTTGGTCCATCTATTAAAAATACTTTCTAGCAAAGAATCGTTGTTGAGTAGTAACAAAAAAGGGCTTAAAAGGTGCAATTAACAATAATAAAATGTATAGAACATTCAAAATAGAAATAAATACGAAACTATTGCATATTTTGAGTTAAATTTTACCTGTGGTGAAGTTTGATTAGCTGTGACAGCTTACAAGGGAACATCGCAAATGTGAAGGATATAATGGGAGGCATACTGTACTTAGTAATTTTAATAATAACCACAACTGGTTGGATAGAAATATAAATCAACGTAACAAATAGTTTTGTTTGAATAAATTCAAAAGTGTATAATTATTTAATTTGCTGACAATTCTGGCTAAAATGTAAACAAAATGTTTTGTCAACACTATTCCAGAATCCTTTCTATGTTTGACCTGGTAGACAAACTCATTCAATTGGACATTGCTTGCACTTTTGCTCTAAAATCCATCCAACCGACATACAAGTATATAACCAAATGAAATGGAAATGTAACTGGGCCGTTTTGATCCAACTATGAGTGAAGGATGAAGTCAAGTGAGATCAGTGAGGTCAGTGAGGTCACGTAAGACCAAATTGTGAATTCAAATTCTCGTTGATGCGGTGACGCTCTCGATAAAATACATCAAATTAAAGCCTCTGACCTGGCCACAAGAGTGAATGTAACACTAAATTATATATATCACTTCAGAAATGAATAGTTAGCTACATACTAACCAATAATCTGCGAAATAACAGTCAGTAGCAGGGGTTCGCACGGCGTAGCTGGTTAATAAGTATAATCCAGTAGGCCCAAGTAACAAGGCGATAGAGTCAGATCGAGTTCATAATTCATTTACTAGCTTCTACACTTATTTTGACAGATCAGTGCATACGCCTGACAATGTCTAATTTTGCAATAAGAAGCCACACAGAGACGTGTGGGTAGCCAAGTAGTTTTACGGCTAGCCTTAAAATCCGAAGTCGCTGGTTCGAATCCATGCGAGATCAATTTTGGACGTATACGTGCGTATATGTGCTGTTGAATTATTATTTTTATAAACAGTGGTGGTACTACCATTTACCAACATAACAGGTACAGAATACCCCCGCCGCAGCAAACCTGCAGACTTAGCGAATTTTCGTTTGCCTGATTGGATTTACACTAAAATGTCTCCTTAAAATATCACATTTATTCATATACTGTATATATATATTTGAATTAGAACGGATGGTGCAGAAAAAGTAAATCGGTCCCGGGTCCAGGTCTTGCCATGAGTACTATAGTAATAGTTTATTTCCTATATTCACTAACAGAATTAAACTAGCGTCAGTAACATATTTGGATTGATAAATCATTTTTCGGTTCATATGTTGATTGTGGATAGAATTAAACATTCAATTCAATTTGTCAGTTTTGAAAAAAGTTCGCCACCGACAGAGTGGACTGATGTAAATTACTTTAAGTCGAATACGCCAATTTTTTATACAAGTCAAACTAATAAGACGATTTATTATAAGCTATAATCTACTAACAACAATTACAAGGGAATATAATCTATGAGTGATTTGTTCAATACATTTTTTTACTAAAGATTGTCCATAAGCCATACATAGGATGACTAATTCACTGTCAAAAAGTAACTGGCCCAACCCAATAACTGTAAAAAGGAGCGAAGCACCGTAGACTTGACCTACTTGGGATAAAATTAAGACATGTTTGAAAAACTAGGATACAAGTCACGTCTATTAATATTGCTCCTGTATGAAAATAAATCACCACAGCTGATCAATGAACAGAACACGACCCATAATTGGTTTGACATTTGGCCGTGTGTAGAGCGTGCGCGCCGCAATTTATGGAATATTGCTCTACACCGGCCGTCGAATATAATGATTGCGGACGATACATTATATTTTACACGAATCGTTTTTATTTTACAACCAGGTTCAGTTTTTTAGTGCCTCGTTTTGTTTGAAACTAGTTTTTTTCCAGATGGATAATTTGTCATTAAAAACGGTTATTTGTTGAATATTTTATTGATTGGGGTTTCACGTAGGTAGCCTATACCTTTTCTTTTCAATACAGTTTTTTATTTAATTAGATGGGTGACTATAAGTGCCGTATGTTTATATTAGGTAACAGATATAGTTTAGTCATAAATATTTCTTATAAAAATAAGTAGCCTACACAATTTTGAAAAAATAAAAACTTTTTTGTTTTTAAGTGGGCAATATGTAAAGTTTATACACAACTGTTTTACTTTGTATACACAATCTATGTGAACACATTTGTACATCAAATGACAGGATATACAATTTTTATGTAATCTAATAACTATTTAGTTGCATTAAGTTGTTCATCTAAAGTTGCTACACTCTCATACTGATTAGACAATAATATGAAATTATGACCAGATTTATCATAGCCAAACAAGGTTATGTAAAGGTATAAACTAATTCGAAACATATCTCTCGACTACAGCTTATGCCTTATACTGATATTTAATTTGTTCCTAACAAATACACTGAGAAAGAATTTAAGTTTTGGCTATTATATTATTGTTGTTGTATTATATTATTGAAAGTACCAAAAATTCTGAATTCTGTCATACTTCTATGGAAAGGCTTAAGGATCTAGTAAGTAGATTACATAATACTTGGCCTACACATTTAAGACTTTGAAAAGACGAACAAATAAATGTGAAAATATTGAGGTATGGCTTTTGTATTTTTTGGCAGTTTTTGACTATTTATATTTTATTGATAGTGCTATTTGCATTTTTTCTAAGATGACTCAATTCTATGACTCCACACGCTTGAATCTCACGGATATTCTACTTTTCCATTCACTATTTTGTAAAGTAATTCAGCAGTTTTCAGTAACTTTTTTTTCATTTTATGTACATAGAAATTGTAGGGTACATAAGTCACACCAGCTAGGCCTGTATTTCAGCGTTGGCCGAATAAAAAGGGAGGCTACTTGTACTCTAAAACTGTTTTAGTTTTTCACTGAGATAACTAAACAATGTATTGTAACGTTCTGCGTTCACAAATGTGAGGACGAGTTAGCAAATTTAATTAAAACTCTCCCTTCTTATTCCCAGAGGTCCAGTAGAAAGTTGGCCAAAGGGAGGTTCAATGCCCAAACTCCCCTTGACAGTAACGTACTTAAACATGGTCCAGTTGTCTGGACCTGCCCCAAGAGCATCATTTTTTTTTTAGGAGCTGACTAACAAAAATAAAACAATACAAAACATTATTCGTGTATTTTATAGCCCAAAGAAAGGTGCAGTGTGGTGAATTATATAGTTTATCACACGATCCAATGCATCTTTTCGACTCTCACTCATTTTCCAACCTCGGTGTGGCTTCGGTTGTTAAACTTGAGCTCGTGTCAAAAAGAGACACTATTATCCTAATTTCAAAATGTACTATTTATCCATGGAGTTGATTTCCCAATATAATATAGAATACATTTGTAATTGCGTTATATCCTGAATTTTGTTTTCAATAACTTTTCCACTGATCAATTAATGTTTAAGTTCTATTTTACACAACTGAATACAAGTTTACACGCAAAAAAATAAACCAGTTAGTATAAATAACTAATTAAATTGTATTATTGTATGCAGTTACATTATTTTATCCTACGCATGGATTGCGTATAGAATTGATTCGCCAAAAGGCAATATCTGAAACATTATTGGTAAGTGAAATATCGACGATGAATAATGCAAGAATCTGTGTGATTCCGATATGCACTTCTCATCTCATTGGATGCACCTGAAGATTAGTGGGAGGTCATAGTTCACCTGGCTGGTTGAATTATTCATAAATCCCACCTTAGAACTGCGAGCTTTACAATTGTGAACAACTCTATTTAAATTGTATACGGTTACATTATTACATCCTACGCATGGATTGCGTATAGAATTGATTCACCCGAAGGCAATATCTGGAACATTATTGGTAAGTGAAATATTGACGATGAATAATGCAAGAATCTGTGTGATTCCGATATGCACTTCTCATCTCATTGGATGCATCTGAAGATTAGTGGGAGGTCATAGTTCACCTGGCTGGTTGAATTATTCATAAATCCCACCTCAGACTCGCCTTTCGTTTAGTAACCGTGACAATAATATTCACAATATTTTAATTAAAATGTTGTAATGGCTTAGTTATATGCCAAATGCTATTATAAGTTAAAATAAAGTATTTTAGTTGAAACAGGGTGTAAATATAACCTATGTTATAAAATAAGTCCTTGCGTTATGTTATACGACTGTATGAAATGAGAAAACAATCAAAAATTCATTGTAAATGTGCAATTTAAATGGGGTACATAGAACCAATGCGTTTAAGAGCTGCCAATGACATATTGTAAAATGTCTTTTAAAATCCAGTAATAATACATAAAGCAGGAAAGTAGATATATTACACAAACAACTTTGAAAACCTTAAACATCTTGTTTGTTTGTTGGTCGACAAAGCTCAGATCTATCTAGATAAAGCAAACCATCTAGATAGTTATTCAAAGCTAAATTAATTATACTACACTACTTTTATGGAACATTTTACATTTCATTTAGTTTTTAAATGGATGACTTTATTTTGGACTTCAATATGAATTGATAAAGTTCTTAAATTACAAAGTGAGCACGTGAAATTTACATACCAATAAGAGCAGAACCAGACAGAGAGCTGGGTAGCACATGATGGTGACGTCACTAACGTCTGATGATGTCATCACACTGCATCTTGGAACCCCTGCAACAAACATGAAGTTAAATTAGGGAACTGAAGGGGAATTGACTTGCTTGAGGTCCCGGGTTCAAATCCCGCCAATCACCAATGGATTTTATCTATGTGATAATGCGATACCCTCTAGGACGATAGATGTATAATACTCGATGTATGATACATCGATGTCTAGGACTAGCCTACATTAATGTGTTTAACCTGGCTAGAACCTACGTCCTAGGATGTGAAGGTGGACATAAAAACCCACAAAGTGTACGTTTGGTCATACAGATTGTATATGCAATCAAACAGCTGGCGCGATTACAAGTTAATAGCCTAACAGTCAATTAAAGTGTAAAATAAATTTAACCATGGAGTCAACAGCATGAAAACAACACAAAACCCACGTTTTTACTGGACTTCACAAATGTTTCAAACCCTTTTTACTGGCAAAAAAAAACAAACAAAAAACTCGATAACGGAGAACAAACCATCGATGTATAGAACAAACTTATGATGCACGTTTTGTTTTTCGAACTGTCCAACATTGCACTTTTAACAAAATTCTGCAACGTTTTTATTAATTTGAAGTTTAATATATTTAACCACGATTCTTTAAACTATGAACACCGTTGACTTTCTAATGTTAATACTTAAGATTGTTGAAATTTTTTATCTACTGAGCCATTATGAGCTTTGTTTACCATATTGCCTACTTTTCATAATACTAAGTGCATTTTTAAAAAAAATATAAGGAAGTCGCTCGACAATATAAAGATTATAATAGATAACGATTATAATTTAAATTGCTGTATACCATTATATTTTCAACCCCTCCCTCCCCCACCTAATAAATAATCACGAACATTAATTATTTCATAAATTTATAAAAATATGTACAACTTTGCGTTACGCTTTCGAAACCAAAGGACATTTCTCTACAACAAACTGGAGAACTCTTTCTACCAAAATATGTACGACAAATAACAAACTCTCTCAAGCATTAATATTTATAATAAGTCGTATTAAATGATGTTACCCATTGATTTGACCGAGACAAATCCTGACAGGAAAGACGGGAATGAACAGAATTATGAGGTTAAACCCAAAGAGATCTGTATTGGATTACGCGCGGCAAATCTAATCCAGCCACGGTCGGTAACTGGGTTCCGTAAACTGCTAATTGTGTTTTATACACGGATTGGAGATGTTTTGTTTCACAGCCAATCCCGTGGGATCTGACCTATAAAAGGGTATTCTGTTCTGCATGAATGAAACTCTTTAGAAGAGCTAGGAGCGATGAAGCGTTTTGTAGAGTTTTAACAGAGTGAGAGATTTATTTTATTCTGTAGCTATTCAAGTATAGATTGGTTCCGTGTAAAGCTTATGGTATTAGCTTTGGTATTAGCTTACAGTGGTGGTTAAGAAACTTTTAGAGAACGGGCCATCAAATGACACAATGGTTCAGTAGACGAAGGCGAGTCCTATTTCCTGGCTACCAAGGTTTAAACATGTAATTGACATATTCTTAATTCTCAGATATAAGTGTACATGAGTGACGATAATAGTATATTACGTTACTAGTCCGGTAAATACATTTTGGACGAGTTACGTACGATAGTTTACGCCATACAACTAAATCTCTACAAATCCTTATACATTACCACCAACTAAAGGACTAAAAATCACTAGTCATAACCTCTAAGCGAGGTTATGTTTTTGTCTACAACCACTCATTGCCACCCAAATACAGTATAATCAGCTGATTGGTGTCCGGTAAAACTCATTGCATAACAGTAGTACGCAATGAAACCCCATTTGATTAAGCTGGCGGCAAACAGCTGTTTTCTGGACTAAATACTTGCGTGGGAAGTTCGTTAAAACAGTGTAGTATGGCGTAAAACAAATTTATGAACGTTGTAAAACTAGTAAAAAGTAGTAATTAATAATCCAAACTATATGAAGTGGTTAAATATATTTTTTATTTTACTTAACATTTTTAGTTACATTTATCTAATGTAAAACAATTCTACAAACCTGACCATCACTTCGATGAAAATATATGTTTTTACATTCTACAAAGTATTATTATGCTCATCAAATGTCTTCTATAGAGTGTCCCTATATTTACATCCTTAAACAGTTTAATTTTTATTGGTTTTTCAACATTCTTTTTTTTCAAAATATTATCATCACTATTTCAGGAATTATTTTGAATCTTAAGATTAGGTTGACATGTTTCATTCCGTAGTTATGAATAATTATATTAAAAAATCGACGAACAAAGTATGAACTTCTCATTATGTATAATTAATTGTGCTTGTAATGGGAATAAAACATTTTCCAGCATTTACAATTAAATATAAGTAAATTTCAAATGGATAATATTTGATTCAGGCTAAGAAATGTGGAAGATACACAAGGGACCCGACCTCATTTTAGCGAACAGCTGAAATTGAAGTTATGGCAGTCATTATTCTACATTTATAAGCTACTTGACTGTCTTGATGATTTAATTTAACCCTTTACCTCGCCAGAGCTGAATTGTATCATACATTTAACATTGTTCAGCAAAAGTTAAGTCTTACGGTACCGAAATAAAATATTGATCAATTTCGTAGATGCATCGCATCGCCAATGAGTAACAGTTTCCTCAATGTAATTAATTTCCTTATTATTGTTATATATGTTGCCCCCAGGATACACACAATTTATATACAGTGTGGTAGAAAAGTCCCGGAACGGTTAAATATTTCAAAATATAATGCAGATAGAGCTGCAATACTTGGTACAAAGTTACAGGGCATAAAACTCTATTTTAACACATATTCAGTGATCCAATAACTCTTCAGGGGGACGGCCCACCAGGAGTCGGAAGAAAATCTTAAATGGAAGCATAGGGCAATATGCACATCAAATGAAAGGTATTTTTAGTAGAATACAATGCCGCAAACCGTACTTCAAAAGGTTGATCCTGCGCAAAATGGCAGATGTTCAAAGATTTCTTGAATCCGCCATTTTGAATCTTTGAACGACTGTCATTTTTTACTCAGGCATTCTTTTGAGCTTGAATTTACGGCATCGTAGTCTACTAGTGAAGACTTTTAATTTGATGTGCATATCGACCTATGCTTAAGTTAACAATTTTCTTCCGATTCCTAGGGCTGTGCCCCGGCTGAGGAGTAAGCGTATAATAGCAATGTAAATTAAATGAATCTTTGAACAACTGTCATTTTGCGCAGGATCAATCTTTTGAAGTGCCGTTTGCGACATTGTATTCTACTAAAAAAGACCTTTAATTTGATGTGCATATTGACCTATGCTTCCATTTAAGATTTTCTTCCGACTCCTTGTGGGCCGTCGTTATTGGATCACTGAATATGTGTAAAAATAGAGTTTTATGCGCTGTAACTTTGTACCAAGTATTGTAGCTCTATCTGCATTATATTTTAAAATAGTTAACCGTTCCGGGACTTTTCTACCACACTGTATAAGCTAATAGTGTTAAGAAAGAATAACGGCTTAAAACAAGGTGATTGATTTATTATTTGTTTAACAGTAAATGTCTGATTGACTTTATAAATGACGGAATCTTAGTTGTATACTTTTCTAGACTTTATAGATAACACAACCCTTTAATTACACCTAGAATTATTTCTAGCCGAAAATACTAAGGAAAATCCTAGCAAGTTGAAGTGGCCCTGAATTGATGTATCAAAAACAGCAACCAAGAGCAAAATGCATAAACAAGAATCAGTATCAAGATGCTGCATTTGTGCCAAACTCAAGGTCAAGTGCAACATTCTGCAAGTTGAATCGATCATCAAGTGTTCAGAAATAAACCTCGATTTAGAGTGGATGGAAGTTTAAGACATCTGGAGTCTATTTAAAGTCCATACGTCAAGCACAGTGGTACAATGCAGAGAATTCCTAGCTCTTTAAACACACTTTGGATTGTATAAACGGTTGTACATCACGGGCTAAACTAGAATCTACGGATTTGAAACCGAGCGCTGAATGTTTCACACGGTGTTGATGTAACATTCGACCTGTTATAGACCTTATTTGTAGTTTCAATTTAATTGTTTTGTAAGGTTATTTCTGTTTTAAGTTGTATGGAAAGGTACAACAGTTAGCTAGCGTGTTAGCTGGCAATGACAGATGTCATCGGGAGCTCAAATTTACCCGCTGAAAATTTCAAAAGCAATTTTACAAATGAAGGGGAGCAATAATTAATCTGTTACCGTATTCGAACTATTACATATAAAATGTCTAAATAAAATACATACTTTTATTACTAATCATACCAGTTTCTTTTTAGTTTGTTTTGAATTGAGTCCCTATTTATAGTTTCTTGTGGTTTGTTTCCCTGTAAAGATTGTATTTGCTACAAAATAAAATGTTAATTTTTTGTGCTTGGATTTTAATGCATGTTGGAGTGCTACACCAATGTTTTCAGGGGGCTTCGGCATAAATTTAAACAACAAATTCCCAAGATTCTTGGAAATGTTTAATTCCTAACTTTATCTGAAAACTATTTCAAATTTTAAATTTATTTTCTCTACAATTCATCTGTATGCAAATATTCTCTCAAACTATACGAATCTATTATAGAGTTATGAGAATACATTTATTTAAATTATTATCTAAAAAAGTGTACAGAGATTAACTATTATCAACACTTCCAATCCATTGCACAACCAAATTATGTCCAAACCCTAGAAATCAAACAGAAATTAACATTAGAAAAGTTTAAAATTTATGGCATTAGTTGGACGAAACGAGCCATTAAGACACCCGTGTGGATTAGTGGATGGGCTTTGTAACTTGTATAATATAAACGGATATTTATAACTCCACTTGACGTTCTAATTCCACAGTCAGAACCACAAAACAACAATAATTCACGCAGCGCCGCCGGGCTGCATAGCACACGGATACCACTGATTGATGCCTGCCACTTCTGGCGTTTGTTGAACCGTCAGGCTTTTTCGAGTCTTTCATAACTGAAACATATATTGTGCTGTTAATCAACTAGAAAAGGTGTTCAGTTACTCTCACTGCTTATTCGATTTAATTTCGATAAAGGGTTCCACTGGTCTTGTTAGAGAGCGGCACTTCTGTACCCAAAGCCTGGGTTCGAATCCCACCGATCACAAATTATAATTTAGCTATATATAATATTATAACCTTGTGGTTCGGAACCCAAAAGTGAACAATGAAAAATATAGGGGTTCGGACAAGGATATATTTTACTATATTCGAGAACCATTTTGAGTCCACAGCCAAAACGATTAATACCCAATTAATTTAAACGGAAACATACAGTATTTTGAAACACAAACGTAATAACTTTTACCTCTAATATATTTTATTATTTAAAGGTGAAAGGGGAAATGTTGTACAAAAATCTTAAAAAAATCGTCTTAAATATGAGTATAAAACTGAAATAATTAAACTCATATCTGATTTAGTCGCCAGTACTTCCAGTACTTGTTTCCTAAACAGCATCGTTCTGAAACAAATTAAATGTTGTCAACACACTAACACTAGTGGCATTTGATGAATCACGTATTTATGTTGATCAGTCGATACAATCTATGTCAATTACGCCGTTAACTATCCGACGGAAGCGATCCGACGTGATTAACGGTAAATTAACATTTAATCAGTTGTCTGCGATCAAATTACACTGTGGTAAACGGTGACTGGTGAATACGATGTGTCACTGTCAATCGCATTATCGCGATTAGTATTCGAGTGAATTTGTTAGATTGCATTACATTTACATGTAACAATAATGAAATTGTAATCAGGTGGTTTGCCGTTATTAGATTTACTGTATTAACGTGTTATTGAATTATCGTTACGTTTTTACGAAAATGATAGAATCATATCAGACTTTATAGACTATTAATGTTTCGTAGTTGACTTTCAAAGTTGCAGTACATTGTTTTTAATTTTAAGAGGTTGGAAACCTCTTACAATATACATAGGTATACATCAGGCTTATGTGTGTTTGGTACGTATCAAGCAAAAATAGGGACGCTACGATTTATTAGGGGTAGGCCTAAATTTACATTGAACGGATCAAGAAGTAATCCCACGACATCGGAAACATCGTCGAGTTTCCTAACCCAATGACCAACCAGATCTATGAGTACCAAAGAAAATTGATATTTTGCTATAGCATTGAATTAAAGATCGTCAAATTCGAGTAATTGTATAACGTACAATTAATTTTACCCCACAGTAGAAAAACTAATACTTAACATGTATTTTCGAAGTATG
Source organism: Macrosteles quadrilineatus (assembly GCF_028750875.1). Classification (NCBI taxonomy): domain Eukaryota; kingdom Metazoa; phylum Arthropoda; class Insecta; order Hemiptera; family Cicadellidae; genus Macrosteles; species Macrosteles quadrilineatus. The sequence goes on along the minus strand of NW_026542599.1, from coordinate 77,699,981 downwards.
GGTATTACTTACATCATTGTAAGTAATGCAATAATAAACTTTACAACCCCTTCATCTTGTTGATATCAAACTTTGAACATTTGTTATTTTTTAATTTATTTATTTAGCATAATTATAAAAATGACATTTAAGTCCAGAATCGGTTTTGTTTTAAAGGCTCACACATAACTAATCATCTACCCAGACTTAACTACATCTATAAGTATTGGGAAGTAGCCTATGTTTTAAATAGATACAAGTGCAAATTTAGAGTCTTAAACCTCCCCCAGTTCCATCACAATCACAATCGAGTACCCGCGCAAATAACACCTTTGCGTGTTATTTTTGAATCTTTTCCCGCCAAACGCGCAGTGCTAAAGTTGGTCATGATCTGGAGTCTATTAAAGCTACCTCGTACGTCAATGTTGGGAATTCCTCGGTCCCAAACATCCGCCGGCCAACGCCGCTCCCGCTCTGTGTGTTAACCGAAACTTATTTCCATTGCCAAGGCTGAGTTGTGCAAATTTGCTGGTAAAGTTCGTTCAGTGAAATTTTAGTTAAGCATACTATAAGTGGCAGCTTGTTCTGTTTGCTGTGTTTACAAACTAAGGACGTGTTTTAATTTTGCTACTATTTTATAGTGTTTACTATAAGCACGTCTAGGGTAACAACTTTTTGCAGCCCCTAAATATTTTTTAAAATTAATAAAATATTTTCATAACTTAGCATAGTAACTATATTTTATTTTATAAGTGTGAGATTTTTTTACATTCCTCGGAATTTTTTAACCATAAATCCATAAATAAAAAAACCTTTTTGCTAGCATTACAGTGTTTATCTGAACACACAAAATAGGAGTAGGCCTTAATACCCCACTTGGAAACTTTACTTGGTTTATAAGCATAAATTTGGCAATTGTAAATAATCTTTTACAAAAATCTTTAAAAATAAGTTCCACACAACAGCGGAATTTACAATTTTGGATCCGTACAAAAATACCCTATTAACAATGAATGTTTATGTTTTCATTTCATAAGTTTAGTTGTACAGTTAGTTTTAGAATAATTAGGTCTCTACTTCAGTTTTAATATTTAAAAATATACTTAAATATCCTCATAGATATTTAACATCCTCTATCCAACCAATAACTCATAGGGTATATTAGTTGCTAAGTTTAACCCCTTTATATTTAGATCGCAACAGTTTTACGTCATATTAATAACTTATTTAAATATATTTATATACAGTGAGAGGAAGCCTAAAGTCTTGGCAACATTTCAGGCCACTTTTCGACACCTAACATTGCCAGAAAAGTGTTTATAATTTCATTAATAAGTTATGAGTTTAGAACAATTATTTACCTTATTTATTAACGCGATTTTCATGGCTTGATAAGAACATTTTCTTTTATCAAGAGGTTAAAAAGTTATAATATGAAGTGATACATTTGCAATAAAGAAACAACCTGTAAGATTTATTTCATACTTGCCTTGACAACGGACAGGGCAAAATTTTAATTTCAACGATAAATAATTTGCTATAAATATAAATTTAATATAATTTGTTATAATTTGTAAAATTCAATTTGTAGAGGTGATCACTATAAAGCTTGGGCAGTTATGCTGTAACGTAAGTTGTGGGCAAAGAAAACAGCGAAACTTTTGGGTTTTACCTTTGACTATTGGTTTTACTTTGTTCCTTCAAATAATGTTGTGCTTTTTTATCGATTTGCCATTCTGACTTATCAAAGAGACTATGAATCACTAAAACTTTTGATTGGCCGACAACTTGAGAGCAGATTTAACTGTTATAAAGTACTCAATGTGTCTTAAAAGATTATAAAGATAAAGGCAAGTTGTTTATCCACGAGCATTGTTTCTTCCAATATAACGAAAAGTGGGGGGTTACATTTTATTTCACCACGATAAGAAAAATAATATGCAGCATAAAATTAATCAATTTAATAGAAAGTGGTTGAATAAACACTATTTTATATTTAAACCATTTGCTGAAACAGCGAAATTGAGAAACATGTCTATTTTTATAAAATTGCTATTTTGTGTGCACTATATTTCTTTGTAAGTTTAATTACTACTAATAGTCCAAGGCCACATTGCCCATCATTGCATCCCTGCCGGTACAATTTATTCACTGTTTAAGACACGTTCAATCCTCATAATGTCCATTGATGAAAGTAGCATCCAAAAGTAAACAGTGGAACTCACGGCAAGCTACTGACATAGATACGTATTGTTTTACCGACCACACGCATCTATCTCGGCTTGGTGAACACCCACACACGCACACACGCACACCAACACTGAGGTACAAAGACCTCTGTTGTATCAGCGGCGTGATTCATCTAGTGAAAAATTGATTCCACGGTCCAAATGTTAATAGGATGGGTGGTGGTGCGCTATCGCCAAACCTCCAGTATGCTAATACGTCGTATAGTGGACGTATTGTTCCGCAAGAGGAAGAACATGTTTTGATGTTGTGTTTGCCGACTTTGTTATGAGGTATATTTGGGAATTGAATGTAATTAAATATAGCTAGCTAGGTCAGTGGTTGTTGTACTAGCCTGTAAATCAGAAGATCGTGCGTCGGATCCTGATAAAAGAATTTAAAATTTAAAATATAAAAGTGGAAAGGGGGTTTCATGGTTCAAAACTGGATCTAGCTGTCCTTGATCAATTGACCAAGAACTTATCGAAAAAATATGATGTTTCTTTTAAACATGCCGAAAATATCAATGCCTTTGAAAATAATATGGATTGTGCAGATAGCAGCACTGTTTCTTTCAAAAGGACTTAAAGACCGAACAAGGAAAATCCATCGTACTTCCATTTGGAGACAACTTTCCAATGACGCTGGTTCGTATGATTACTATTTTTCGACAAGATTTCTATGTTTCTACAGTATTTAACACGACGAAGTGCAACTAAGACGCACAACACAGAACATGGTAGACCATGGCGGAATATGTGATATATCGTGAATATTTAATCATTAGTCAGATAAGGGACTAGAGTAATGTTTTGAAAACATTTCCTAATAAAATGACTTATAAATAAACGAAAAACACAGTATACTGTACATGATTTCTTCCTCGTAAATAAAAAAGGTGCAAGTCGTTCAAGTTTTTATTTATTATGTTTACAATGTTCTTGATACCTATTTAATTTTACGTTATAAAAATATTACTTTTCAGTTAGATTTTTATTTATTATATCTTATTGATAAAATATTTATTTTTAGTAATACATGAGGCGTCAGTTTGTTCTTTCGCAAAACCATCGCACAGTAGGGAAGAATCGAAAAATCTTAGATTTTAACGTACTGATATAAGACTAATAAAGGGGCTGTGTAAGGGAATTTCTAAAATAAACTCAAGATAAACAGACATTTCACCTGTTTATATTGCAACAGCCTAAAGCTTCCAGGCATTAGTGTCATGTTGAGTTATATCCACAACACAAAAAACGCCGCAAATCCACCTACGAACCTGATACGGTAATCCCTTCTGATTTATATTGAACAAAATAAATACAAAGATTATTCATATTTTGGAATCCAGCGAAATCATTCATAGTTTTCCATAGTAAATCCAAAACTACGAGAACCTTGAACTTAACACTCTAAATAATGTTGGACGTTTTTATGGTTTTTGTAAATTTGGAGAATGTTGAAACCGTGTAAATGTTTTAATACACCACAGCAAAGTTGTAATTGGTTTCATTTAGTAAATCAATATTTTAAATTTAGCATCTAAATTTTGTTAGAATTTTATACACAATGATTTTAGACCACAGCATTGCGAGGTGGTGATTTCTGTCGCTGTACCCGTTTCAACGATACAAAAACAAAATGTTTTGCTTTAGACATTAATTTTTGTACATATGTCATCATTTTTTACCAACTAATTGGTATTGTAAACCAGCAACACAAAAAGTAAAACTCGAGTTTTAATGGTAGACCGCTTTATAGGCTCCATGTGAAACACGAAGTAAGTTCTATTGTGTAAAAACTGGGCATAGCAGAGCAATAATGTAAAGTTAACTTCTAGTATTCAAAGCAACATTTAGAAAACTACACATTAGACATTAGAATTCAACTAATTTTAACCTCACATTTTCTCGTCACCTAGACCCTGCCTGCCGTGCAAGAAACGTAATTGACAAGCTGGTACGAAACAAGAATGAAATTTACTTATCAATTTTTACTAGCCCCGACGGGAATCGAACCCACGACATCGCTGTCTTGGTTTCATGGTACACCACGCTAAAATTATTACCACTCACCAACACTAAACTACTTTTTGTACTATACTTAGATTATCTTTAATTTATGTATATGTCTTGATTGTTAAATTATTATGATTCATAGAGATAAATACTTGTCCTATCTAAATATAAGAATACCAAAACGTGACATTAGGCTAAAATGAAATTCGCAAAAACTGTACTAACCTTCACGCATTTTGCGTTTTTTCGTTTTCTATAAGGGAATCCTACACTCATCTCTATTCATACTTGGCTTAAAATACCTACTTTGTATGGTCGCCATTTCATTGAAAAGTATTAAAGTAAGAACTTCAACGACAACATTACGTTAGATAACATCAATTGTTAGCCAAATGACAAATGGCTGCATATTGAGGTGAGCACATTCTAAAATCCTCTCCTCCCACACCTAAAACAAATTTCAAGTTTAACCTCATAGTTGACACTAACAGACAGTTGTGTACGTGTGTGTTGTGTTTGCCGCGGGTATTTTTAAACGTGTGTGTGTATCCAGGAATGGCTAGACCAATCATAACGTGTGGGAGATTGCGGATTAAGCTGACTCTCGTACGCGCAGCGGCGCGTAGGCGGTATCTCAGGTCTAACGAGAAATTTGAATATGGGAGAGGCTCCGTTGTATCGCGAACCAATCAGATATTTTATAGAAATGGTTATGTTTATCGTAACACGCCATTTGCAGCTCCGAGAATCGCTGGGAGATCCAGGTTTACTGGAATACCAAAGCACAGGTAAGACAATGATATTATTTCTCCTCCGTGGTCAAAGCCGCCTTTATTTTTATAACAGAGCATTGCTACAATCGATATAGTTATACATCGAGGATTACTACTTTTCCTATACTTTTCACTGGAATAGGACTTCATACGGTTAGAGTAAATTTATTCAAAGATATACATAATGTTGGGAAGTAGTTACAAAACAATTCGGTTAAGTATTTGATTATATTCGTATAGAGAACTGCCTTTACTGGCATATTTTCACAGTAAAACATACACATTTTTCTAGTAATACATTTTTAATGATCATATTTTTAATATAATTCTGACAGAAGGATTACTGCATTGAAGCACACACAGATTACATTGAGGTCAGACAGAGTGTGGTAGCTTTAATGTGGTCAGTTATCTGACAAACATGTGGAACATACTGTACGTAATATCATCATTCCAACCCGTTATGTGCGCCGTTATTGTTATTAAGAATCGCACACTCGTAAAAGATATGTAGTACGTTTTATTCAACTTTGTTTTATATCTCTACGTATGCAAACGGAAATAACACAATTCTGACTCAGTGTGTTCACTCTAAATGCTCGTTTCTTTGTTATCTTTAACATAGGCTTTCTATACTGCTGTAGTAGTACTGAGTAGAATTTTCATCGTATTGTGAAGTATGAAGTACCTTTAGGTTATTGTTTTACAGGTATGTCAGGTGACGCTTGAGTACGTTGATGACCACGGAAAGTTTTTAAACTGTCTGTCTCAAAAACTAGGGTTTGCTCTTTGGATGCAGAACAAGCGGCAGTATACATACTCTGTTAAAATAGAGTTGAAGTTATTTTGACTAGCTGGGTGGTTAAAATGCTCGTCTAACAATCAAAAGGTTGCCAGTTTGATCCTGAAAAAAGTCAGTAGCTTTTTAATAGTTCGAAACTGGACCCAGATGTCCCTGATCAGGGCTTAATGATCCTGACTGATAAACCAGTTAATCTCAGTCAGTAACAAAGCCACACAGATCACCTCACACCATTATACACTCATCCTATACGCACCTAGGCGGCGTCCGAAACTAAAAATAATAGACAATAAACAAGAATTGATAATTGCATGTCCGAACACCGGAGTTTTTAAGCAATGCAGTTTAGAGTCACTTCTTCGTCCTACAACACTCTTAACAATAAACAACAATCTTATCAATCGAATGGTCTTACGATCATAGTGCCTCGGCATCATTGTGAGCCGTTTCTTATCAAACTACTCCAAAAGTAGTCGTAAAATGTTCGAACGCCTTTAGGCAGTTTCGTAACATCTGTATCCTCCTCCGCTGTAACCTTCCCAATAAATAAGTCAGGATTTACACAGCTGTCTGAAGAATTGAGCAATATCCACACGATTGATGTATAAGTTTATCGTAATGAGTGTGGTGACCAGAACTGTAGCGAAACTAGTTGGCTTTGGGTTTTGATTTCAGTTTTGTGGGACCTGACGTCTTGTGAAGTTTCAGTGAGTGCTCTAAAGAGTAAAGTATTCCTGAGATCTTGTTTGTACTGGTAGTATGAGTATAAATATGTACAAACATTTAATAATTATTGGAGGAGGAAAACTACTTGGGAAGTAAAGAAGGTGAAAAATATACGCTTTCATTATTGACTGTAATAATTCGTTGTCAGGCCTCAATGATTGTGTAATATAAGCCTACTGAGGTTTTAGCTGCTATATTTAGGGTTTTTAGGTGACACAATCTAATTTGTTCTCAAAGTGTACATAAAGTTTACAATAAAAATAGGTGAGGGTACAATGATTCAGATGCAATTACAATGTCGTGAAGATTATAAATACACTTAAATTTGGAACAAATAATTACTGCTCATAGTACTTGTTTGAGTTTTCTGCTTATACAGTTTTATACTTAAAGTTATACCAAGCTAGATCAGGTATATGGTCAATGGATATCAGGAAACTACTGTGTTTCATTGTACAGTTATATACTGCGTAAACTATCAGACTCAATCTAATAGTCGATCAGTGCTTAATTGTGGTAATTGCTACAGTATATTAAAATACTTACAGCGTAAACTAAATTAAACAACACCAAATCACAGACAATATAATACCGTGACCAAAGTGTTGACTTGGCCACTTAAACGAGACGACGAAATCTGGATCTTATTATAATGGGACAAAATAAAAGAAGTAAACTATTTCCTTCTGAAATACAGCAAGATAACACCTCAAATCCACAATGCACCAATTTTTATGTACTTTTGTAACTTTGTACATTGTATTTGTTGGTTACTTTTGTACCAAACTGAATTATAAATCTTCTGCTTGAGATATTTTTATGAACGTCAAAGATGTTTTATAATGTTGTATCCAACCCCTAAGAATCTAAATCCAGTATCTATAGTAAAATCATAGGCTTATGATTTTTTTAGCCTACCGATATAAAAAAAAAACTAACCTTTAAAAACTGACGTCTTGTTCCAGAAACGTACCAGGAAAACGAACTTATTACTTCAGAACAGTCAGGCCAGTAGTAGCCCAATTATTCGACGTTTTACACGGATTAGTCTCTTCAATTGTTGACATGCATATTCATCGCGTCAGTGTGTGTGTGTTTCTACAAGTGTGTGTGTAGTGACGAGCCCTGCCTGGCCCTACCGCACCTATATGACCTCTATATCTTCTTCATCATCTTCAACCCACACAGTCATCAGTTATCGGTGGTATTTTGGCGCCACGGCCTTACTTCCCAGAGTTACCTGTAACTACAGAGGATTTATTGCAACTTAGATGCTCTTGTGGTAGCTTTTTTCAAGACACCAAATTTCTTTTGCGGAACAGTTGTCAAACATTAAGTAGAAGTGGTTCAATGATTATTTTTTTATTTGGCGCTTTTGAATGGCTTTAGCATTTCATAAGTTTTTGTAAGGGTAAGGCCTAAAGCCTGGTATTAAACTAACTTTTTGTTTGAACTGAAAATGATGATAAAGTGGATTTTCCAAAAATGTACTAACTGTTAATTCAAGAAGTGTAAGAAATTAGCTACAATTTTTCCCAATTGATTTTGCTAAACCAGATCCTTGATATAATACATTTTCCTAAACATATTTTCCAAGATTATTATAATTTCCTAAGCTGCCTAACAATCTAAATAGTCTCATAACAATCTAATTAAACTAACTATGTTTAATTTATCCTTCAATGCTTATTCCCGTACAATACATTCAAACATTTTCGTTTTCGTGGTGAATAAATCAGAATGTTAAGCGTTTTAGGAAGCTGTAAAATTTTACTAGTGGATCAACAAATAGAAAGCACTAAATTCGGAGCTAATAACCTAAATATATGCTAAGTATGTCTGAACAAATATGTCTCCCACGTCATGTACGTATAAAAAGGTATTGTGAAAAGAAAACAGCTTGGACACGGCTCCTGACAATATACTAAAATGTTATCGAGTTGTTATAGTACAATACCCACTCGCGATCCAAATGCTCCGCCTGTGTTAACAAAGTGGTCGCAAAACTACCGTCCCAGGACTGTGGTAGTTTTAAAAATACGTGATAGAAATTATGGAGATTATATCAAGTGTGCTGTCCAGTAGTGTAAAAGTTGTATTCATGGTGACAATCTTGATCAGTCGACACAATCGACAAAATGTTTAAACATCTTTAGGATAGATGTTGAATATAATTCCACGATCTACTCAACTCGTTCAACTTTTTATTAGGCCTATATTTTGCCTGGTCTATAATAGAACTTCGATATCCAATTGGGGAGATCCAAGGATTAAATTCAGCCAGTCGCTAATGTCCATTATATAGTTATACAGAGCGCACATTAGGCTATAACTTTATTTATCAGAAAATAAGGAGGATGTCTTAGGTGAGAACTGTCGTGACAATATAGATCTTTCTCTACAAAAGGCTGTGTGATGTGATCTTTTTCTCCTTGCATATTCTATCACATATAGGAAAGCCAGAGTAACATTGGTATTTTTATCGTAGTGATTGTTCATTAAAATGTATTCTTCAAACTTAAATACAAATAAATTACAAGGCCATTCCAATGGAAATAAATATCATCCTCCAATATTAGAAAAAAGAATTTGGTGATTGTATATGTGACGAGTTCATTACCAGATATGTCCACCAAAATTAAGGGGGGTTCAAACAACCACTTCTTTGAAGAGTCTGAAATCTTTTCAACTTGTATCAAGAAAAATCATTTTATTAATGCGCTGCAAAGGCCACAAACAATAAGCTTGTCTGCAGCTAAAAGGGCTTTACAAAAATTACACAAAACGATCGTTACTGGATTAGGTAATTTCAGCACTCAGCACTGCAAGTACAGGTTGATCTATGACCTCAGCACACGTTTTTACGATTACAAGTTATCCTCGGCTAATTTTATGCAGAGATCACCTAGAATTAGCCTGGAAGATCGACCACGATCGGCGTCGATAGAAATGACGTTTTATCCGAACCACTTCGGTCTATTGGTTGTTTCACAATGCGATAGGTCTCCAATTTGTCGAACCCGTCTTCTACAAAGTGGACCACTTTATGTGGAATCTTGCCGCTTGTCGCAGATGCGTCGCCAGCGCTGCAGGCGGCCGGTTGCGACACTAGCATTGGTCATTGTACCACCTGTTTGTGGTCAACTTGTTAATTTGTACTTCCGGAGGTGTCATCGTTCTGTCCCATTGTACCGCGACAATGCTCATTGTGGATTTGACGACCAAAGGTGATAGTGACGTCAGCTGCATTGTTAATGTGTATTTGTATTGTTTGGACAGTACAGATACTTGACTAATGTTAGGCAGGTTAGTTTTAGTTTGTGTTTTGAAACAAAGTTTCGATTCTTAAATTGTTAGTAAGGAGAACATGATTAAAACCAAATTCAAATGTTGGTCGATATTGCACTGAAACAAAGATGATGTTTGTTGGTGTTTCTTTATTAAATACTCAATTGAAATATTTTTTGCCCCTTAAACGCCCAAGAACAATAGAAGTTAGGATTTCACGAATAGATATTGATTGGTAACGACAACTTACAGAATGCTTCCATCTACACTACTTACATTTCCATTACATTTTGATAAAGCAATTTAATATATTCTACCACACAGATCAAATTAAACAAATAATAATTTTGTAAAACCAATTAGTTGAGATGAACGTTCACCATTAGTAAATGTGGATTAATGTTACAATAGCCATCCCCAAATACTCCTATGCACCCTCACCTTGCTGCGAAGCACATGTACAGCAAATAGCTGTAGTAAATAGCTGTAGCTGTAGAATGGTGGTTGTAAGTTTAATTCACCAACCGATGTGAGCGACACTTCTTCTCAAATCTCCACTAGACCGAGTAGCAGAAGACCGATGAGCCTCTCAGATGTTTACTTGGCAGAGGAATCTTGAAGAACATCTGCGGCAGAGTGGGATTTATTACCGTCTCGGCGTCAACAAAATTTATTTCACTGTATTCTGTTTTACTCTTCCTGGATTTGTGGCGAGAATTTTTGCTACGCCTCTAACGATCGGATTAAGGATTTCTTCTGATATTTGTGCGAGGATGTTACTATGTGGTTGACTATTATGAATTAAGATCATCCGGGTGTATTTCAGTTGATTATTGTTACAGTCGATGTATCTTAATAAGCTTTATTTATTTTACCAGTTATGAATTCAAACAAATATTATATTACAGTTTTTAGGCTCCTCTTCGAAGTAAAGTTGTGTAATTAATTAGCAGTTCGATCAGAGTTCATTATTATCAATTCTTAAAATAAAAACCGTCCATATTAACAGTTATAACTTTGGTCCCTTAAAATGACTTCATGATTTTTCTCTGTGTTCATTCAATAAATGAGTGTGTATAGCTTTAAAGGATAAGTGTGTTAATTTATAAGAACTATCTGTTGATCTACACAAATCCTAAGAATAAAAATGCACAATCTATTATCACCGTGATAATTGCCATATTTTGATACGCAATTTGTTTCCTAAAGTCTAACTGAACTAATATGTTCCACGACTTCTGAAAAAAAAAAAACACTAAAGAATCAACTGTACTAATTATAAATGGTGGTTTAAAAACGCGTTCCCTCGTCATTGCTGACCAAGTTTTCTGTCACTTCCAAATAAGCAACCGACACCTAAATTCAAGTTTTAGTTTGTGTTTAGTCATTTCCTGAATAGACTTGGCTGGAATTCCATTCAAGATATGACTAAGACTTTTCCCCAAATTCGTCCTACCTATTTGCATCCTGGGAGTTCAATATTTGTTGAGTGAATCTGAAATGCTAATGATTTCGCCGAAAAATCGAATCATCAATCTCACAGCAATTAGATGAAGAAAGTTTAATCAAAGAAATAGGAACGTGTTACGATGAGCAAATAGGTATCTCAATGTTATATTTAAAATAATTAAACAATTTGCATATTTTTGTACAATTAAATCGACTAAAAAAATTTTACTTATAGAGAAACACCTCTATGAGTTAATGTACCTCAAAGTTAATGTAATGAGAAATGTATTAACCGCTAAAGTTGTTGTGATGCAATTGGTAGAATTCGTTGCAATGTGCAATAAAAAGTTCGTACAGGGGTTTTACTGTTCAATTCCTGTATAAGACATTCTTTCCACTTTTAGGATTACAGTACTTAGCTTAATGCACATTTACATTAGTAAGTTCATAAAAAGTTTATTTTAACCGTACAAACGTGCAATGCGTTCTTTTAAAAATAATTTGGGTCAACTATGCAAAACAAGGCTAATAAAATAATTGTGTACATTTTAAAATTTATACATCTTGTACGCATTTTACGTTCTATTTTCCAAGACTATTTATTGTTCTTAGTCTATGAACGAATCACTTTATTCAATTTTATGAACTCATAGCATGTTCTCAATGTTTGTACAAACTAGAATAGTGCTGCAATGTAAATGGGATTTGTATTCTGTTTTGTAGCATGCAAAATAAAATAAAATAAAAACAAGGCCAATAAAATAATTGTGTACATTTTAAAATCTATACATTTTGTACGCATTTTATGTTCTATTTTCCAAGACTATGTAATCCATATTTGTTTATACACTTTTTTTAATTAAAAGCAAATCTTAGTTCATGTAGTATCTCAAGTCACTGTAACTACACGAAGCAAGTTTCAGTCGAATATAATTTGAAGAACGCTTACTCCACGTAAGTGAGACCTGAAGAATTGATGAGGAAGGCGATGCGAAGTTTTAAAAATTGATTCGCCCTGGGAAAACGGTCACATGTAATGGCCCATTCGGACCGAAATTTACGTCTTTAGCAAAGTGGTGGGTTAGAGCCGAAACTCACTAGTTTAAAACATATTTTCGCACAACAGTAAGTTACATGCTACCTTGCAATGCAGTACTAATGTAAAATGTACTTTTACAATCGTTGCATTGACCAACTACAGGATAAATACACATTCCGTTTCAAACAATAACCTTAATATACTTGCGTTTCTGGTAAACCTAGAGCTAGGACGGATTTTCTTTTACGTTTTAATGTCCTTGGGGGCCAAAAACACCATCGAAAATCGGTTACACATTTGACCCTTAAAACATTAAATTTTTAATTGCCTCTTGGCACGATAAAATGTATGTGCAAAGTTTGGTGTCCGTAGCTGAAATAATTCTTGAGATATAAATTGTTTTGTAAAAAAAATGTCGGCTAGCAGTTAATAGATTTTTTCGACCTATGTTTATATGAACTTTTTTGTTTAGATTAATTAGTACCATCATCCCCTGAAGTTTGTGACACCTCTTTATGAACAATCTGTATAAAACACACGTTATTTCTTTCCCTGTAGCAGCAAATGTAGCCCTGACAAAGTTAACTGAAATCCGTGGAAAAAAAACTATAAGTGTGAACCAAAAACTTCCGTGTTGTACACAATGAAACAGCAATAGAAAGGTCAATTGTATTCTTTAGACAAGTGCTTAAAAAGTAATATCAAACGTCATATTACTTATGAGGTGTTTTAAAAATGTTTCGGTGGTGTAGGGATTTTAAACCAATAAATCAGTAAATTTCTATTTCAAAATCATACAGCAGAGAATAATGACTTTTATGATTTCTTCATTAAGAAAGTATAATTGATTGACCATGTTACTGATTGTAACCATAACAAATTACTTATCAATCAGTTCACGTAAAACGTAGCCAAAGTTGAGGCCGCACATCCCATTAAGCTGCTGTGGTAAAGGTTTATCGATTCTGCTCTTCTAATCAGTGTCTTCCTTTTGTTTGTAATTGTTCACCAATTTCAGTCTGGGCCTAAAACCATCAATTATTGGCAATGTTACCGGGGTGAATTTAAGTAATTTACGCAGGGTATTACTTAAAGATCATTTTTGAACTGTCATTATTAAAATTGCCCACAAATTTAGATATAGCATCTTTATGTTTTCAATTTACCCAATTTATGCAAAATTGACGTTGAAGAAGATGTATTTAAGTGATTAATAGCAATTAATGTAAAATTGAGTCAACGATTATGCCACATTTCGCAGTTTTCAATGAAATTAAAAGGCATTTAACATAGAACGAAAGCGAAGCTCTGATACTTTGGAATAATTTTTGGAGCTCTGCAGTCCTATCCTTATTTGCATTTTAGTGCAATTTAAAGAATGCATTTGGTCCACTTTGTACAACGAGCTGTTACCTATTCTTATCGAGTGCTTACTTATTGAGCCTTATTTGATAGGGAGAAAGCACAAACAAAAACAGTAAATGGACGTTAGGTACTGATGTATTGTATTGATCATTAAATTATTGCGTTATAGTCTATTTTTTAATTTAAATTGTATTTAGAATAAAAATTATTTGATAACTATTTCGTTTGCTCCACTCAATTGGCGAATCTGAGGCCGCACACCTAGTCTTATAATAAATCCTAAAGGAGGAAATTAACATCGTAATTTTTCTACTTAATATACAGACTGTCCCAAAAGTCCCGGACCGGTTTAATATTTTCTAAACGACAACAGATAAATCAATAAGATTTGGTACATCAACATCACACCTAAAAATATACTTTTTTATGGAAATATAAATTTTCTGTCACATCATGGGGACGTCCCGCAAGGAGTCAGAAGGAAATCTTAAATAGAAGCATAGGTTGACATGTACATCAAATTAAAGGTCTTTACTAGCAGAATATAATGCTGCAAATTTGAACTCAAACGGACAACCAAGTCAAGAATGACAGTGGTTCAAAGATTCATTTAATTTGCATTTGGGGGCACAGCCCTAGGAATCGGAAAAAAAGTTTTAACGTAAGCATAGGTCGATATGTACATCAAATTAAAGGTCTTCACGAGTAGATTACAATGCCGTAAATTCAACCTCAAAAGAACGCCTGAGTAAAAAATGGCAGTCGTTCAAAGATTCAAAATGGCAGGTTCAAGAAATCTTTGAACGGCCGCCATTTTGTAACGGGTGATCCTTTCGAGGCGCGGTTTCCGGCATTGAACTCTGCTAGCTAAGCCCTTTAAACTGATGTGCATATTGACCTATGCTCCTATTTAAGATTTCCTTCTGACTCCTCGTGGGACGTCCCCATGATATGACAGAAAATTGATAGTTCCTTAAAAAAAGTAGATTTTTAAGTGTGGTGTTGATGTGAAAAATCTTATTGATTTATCTGTTGTCGTTTAGAAAATATTAAACCGGTCCGGGACTTTTGGGACAGTCTGTATAATATTTTTATACACGAATCGGAAAACATAATTTTCGGAATCAATAATAGCGATACAATAAATGCCATTATCGTTACGCAAAACCTCAAACAAATAACACATTGTCGTGTACCTGTTATGCCAATAATGACCAGACCAGATAACACGGTAGTTTATCGATTGGCGATATCCCAGCAACCGATGTCGGTTTCGATATATCGATAAATCAATTTGCTCTCTGCTTGTGACACCCGCATCTGATAACCACAACTCTCATCAACACATGGTTTGCTAGGTACTTAATTAACATCTGTACAATGACATGCACTTTTGTTTTTGCTGTTTTCAAACCGATAAAAGAAAGTGTGTTATTTTTTTACATTGAGGAGTAAATGAATAATGCACTTGTAGTTGGAGAGTTGATTTTAGCTCATTTGTCCCAAACAGATTTCTTTTTTAATGTCCAATTACACAAAGAGTAATAATTTTATTACAACTCATAAATTATAATCGGTAACATTTCATGCCCTTATTCTTAATTATTTATCTTTACCTTAAAATACATATACTCTGACGGGTCAGGGTAGAATAAATATAATTAAACTTGATCTAATTCTATATATAACCCAATGTTTGAGCTTTTCAATTTTGTCACATATCACAACCCATATAAAGTATTGTTTTTATCCATATATGTTTGTTTATGAATAAGAAACTAGGCTGAACTACAGCAGGTAAAAAATATGGACCCTTCTATTAAACCGATTCAATTCTATATTAACTTTAACTTGATTGATATAACAAAGTCTTACTTGAGTAATCCTGATGGATTGACATTACGATTGCTAAGGTAAGACCTCATTGTTTCAGATGTAGAAATCCAGAGGCTAATATGATTGGTAAATTAAAACTTCGCCATTTAAACGTCTACAAGTAAACTTTTTATAATTTTTATAAAGTACTAAGCAGTTTGCTGTACAATGTAATCATCATATCTACGTCAATAAAGGATCAATAGCTGCTATTATAATGTAATATGAGAACATTTCAATAGCATGTTAGAAATTGTTTGCCTCTAGAGACAAATTGCTAAAAATTGAATTAGCGAAGAAATTATCACAGACAGCAGAAACGAAGTAAACGTAACCTTCAATTATGTCATTTTCAAATACATACAAGAAGACTTTTTAATGACAGATATTTTAACCAATCCGTTGTTTCCCATCTGACGCTGTATCGAGATTCCCGCCATTTCCACTGCCTGACAGCTGACATGTGCCTTTCTCCCGCCAAAGTGATAAAGCCGATAGTGGATGTTTCCTAGGAGGAATTTAACTACAACATGTTTCCGACTGTTTCTCAATCGGAATGAATGCAGAAGAATTCAATAAAAATGTACTATGTTATTGAATGGTTATTAGAAAGAGTCCACGACGTTTAGCAATATAAATGTTAATATGGGGGTTCAGGTTATGAGGTAGTTTAGATTATATGCTAGGTGTAAGTTAAGGTCATGGTTTCTTGAAATGGATATAGTAAAAATGTAGAGATATGACCACATTTTATGAAAATAACGATTGTAAATCGTGTAAAACATAGTAAAAAATTAAATACCGTACTACATTCATGTGAATTCATAAAAATAATCTTTTCATTTTGCAATTTAGTTTGCCCAAAGAATAGTCCAGTATGACAAAAATATTGTCCACAACACGGGCTTCAACCCTTGCTACTTTTTTCAACCTTAGCTTGTGTAGAGACACTTTATGCCCTTTTGATTGCACATAGTATTATTTATCTTAAACAAAGAATGATAAATTATGAGTCATTATACACACACAGAAAATCGTCTTATGCATCCAAAACGTTGGTAGAAATTTTAATTTGAAACAAACTTTACTACGCTTTGTTTGATTAAGTCGAGAGTTTCTGCAACGTAAAGAATAGTCCTTTGGCCTTCACATACTTCAGCAGAAACAAGTAGCAAAATAAAGCATGTCATTCCCATACTTAGCAACAGAACAAGAGGTGCCACACATTTGCATGTACTAGGAAACTAGGAACTGTGTCAACTGTATGTAGATTCTCTGGATTTATTGTCATCTTCGACGCCTTGAATGGAAGAAAAGATTGTATTTTGTCTCTAGTGTTCGCCGCAAATAGTGAGAGTGGTATTGTCAGTATCGCAATATAAATAGTGAGATTTTACCGTTGTTGTGTACAAGTGGTCCTACATTGTGATACTGGAGATCCTTAGATGCTACACGGTTTTTTATTTGTCACTTTCAAGATATTTTAATCTAGGATTTTATATTTTAACTGATTGTGGAACAAGAAAAAATAGGGTAACGAATATTAAATCCCTGCTTTAAAGGTTATCCAATGAGATGGAGACGCCAACTATGTGCGTATTTTAACCCCATATATGAGGATTGAAGAATGAGTGTGGAATGGAGTGAGATGATCTGTGCAGCTTTTTTACTACCTACAGCTGTTTCATTAGCCAGGTAAGGTCCAATGAACAGGCACCGTCGAGTCCAGTTTCGACCCAACAAAAACCTACTGACTTTTCTAAGGATCGAACCGGCAACATTTTGATTGTCAGGCGTAGCAAGTCTTGTGTGATTTGTACAATATACCTTCTTTGTTTGAAGTTCATTGTTGGTGATAAAATGGGGAACTCTGCTGACACATTTTCTTGATATTCGAACTATAAAGGAGTATCTGCAAGAACCCCGTGCTATTGTCTGAAGATTCTAAATTAGGGACTACGCCCCAAGTGTCCCAGTGTAGGAGGAGTAGCATCTGATATTCGAGTGACATATAGACGTATCGCCAATCCAGCCATTATGTCTATGTAATTTATAGCCTGTTGTTATTGGCTAGACCCTCACACTGTTCTCATCATACGGTCCTGACACAAAAAACATGTTAACATTGAAAGTATGGCAGTTGAAACGTTTCCTTTTTAATGTTTTTTCTTCGACATATTTTCAACTTTTTTTAGCATTATTTTGAATTCAATTGAATTTTTTAACATCTAGTAGAGGGTTATTCATATAGATGCACATTTGCGTGAGATTATGTGTGTATAAATAAATGTATATATTCTACTGGAACTATTCAGATTTTGCCTAGTCATTACCTACAACAAATCATCCCCTGTTTATCCTCTAGGATTTGCTGCACCTGTTTTTGATAAATCAAAGTAAATTATTTCTTCCAATTTAGAAAACAGCACTATGTCAAATAAATGTTGCTCCGGCCAATTTACTCTGTCGCATCTTAAACTAAAGTAGATCAGGGATTATCTATGCTGTCTGATTCCCTATTAAAATTTTATTATTGGAATTATTTGCTTGATCCGCTTTTCAATCTTTTACATACTGTATATGCTTTTTTGCTTTATTTTAATATTGCTATTTGCTCTCGGAATTTGCTCTGAACTCTTTCCTACTGCATTTCAACCAATCCATTATCTAGTCTTTTTTACCCATACACATAATTTCACGGCTGTACGATTTACTTGAAAGCTGCTGAACCAGTTTTAATTTCGTTTAACTAATTTTGACGAATCAAAAATGTACATTCCCTAATCATAGGAGTAGTTGTCAAGAGCTTTATTTTGGTGCCTTCAGCGGTTTCCTAACACATTCCCCAAAAATTAAATTTAGGTAGTAAGTTGTAGGTTAATATAAATAGAGAAACATTTAAAAGAAATTTTGGTTTATCTTTGCACTCTGTAAAGATATACATTTTATATGGATTAAATCTTAAGAAAGATTTCGAGATGAATCTCCAGAAAAGGTAGGTACAACTTTAATTATAAAATTAAATTCAATAAACCGAAACAACAATAGTTTGGTTATCTCCCTGATGTTTGCTGACATAACGTAATCTATGTTTAAGGACAAAGTCAATACGATTTGTACTTAAACTAAATTACTTGGGCTACCAATGTTGATTGAGCGAACAATCTATCTGTAACCTATCTTTGTTTACCATAACATTGTTACTTTTTAAACACTTGAACAGAAACTAAAATTCTGAAAACAATCAATTCATAGACGATTATGGTGGGTTTTGTGATTGTAATGTTATTGTAGTTTTAGTTTGAAATTGTGAATCCATCCGATCAATATATTTAGGAAACTCTAATATTGAAACGCCTATATTAGTCATAAAAATTTTCTGTATAAAGTTATATTTGTAGTGAATTGTAAACGCAATTGCATCGGGTGAAACTACCGTACGACTTCTCTACACAGTTATATTCTACGTGAAGAGTTGAATGTATACCATGGTTGTTCAATCAATACAGTATATTTTGTATATGACAAATTGTTGATAAATTCTTGTTGCATAATGTTTGTACCGAAATAATTTCCAAAATTCATAAATTAAACAAACTGATACAAGCGTCCACTGATTTTAACGAAATTTCGGTTAATTTCAAACCAACACCACGATTATGTATAAACCATTATTTCCGATATTCTAATACGCACATGATAATTCTTTAGAAATAACACCATTGGGAAACACAAGATAAATAATGACTCGTGCCTATTTCATACCTTTTGTTGGGAATTTGTATTATTTTTGACAGATGAGCGGGCAAGGCACAGCTGTTTCATTGCTGGGTGTGTTCCAATGATAAATCCCCTTCAGCGCCTCTTTCCGCACTCCAGCTGGTTTGGCGAGATTGGCGTGAATTTACGCTGTTCACCAACAGCTGTTTAGCTCTATTTAGCACAAGATTGTATGAAAAGGATGCAAAGTACCTAGTGAAAAACTTAGATAACTATGGTGCTTAATGTAACTGAACACTTTCAAGTAAGTACCTTCGGAATTTTTTAGTTTTTCTCAGTGCTTGGAGCAAAGTTTCATGATGTGTTACGATTTTTTTATTGTAAGAAATTCAACTAGTTCGTTATTCCTTTAAAGTTATTCTAGTCAAGATTTGCAGGACTTGGAACAACTTTTAGGATACAAGACTTCTTTTAGAGACCTACGGGAGATTTAAAAATTGTTTTTACTATGGAACATTTTGTAATATTAAAACTACATAGAAAAATAAAACACAAATTTTTCAAGGGGTGGTTACGTAGCAATGTTGTAATTGTTTTCATCACAACACTTTATTTTGGATATTACGATGAACGATTGAACTAATTTATATTAGGAAAAACAATCAGTACAGCCAGGAATAATTAAACCCAATAAGATTTGTAGCATATATCAAATACATTATTAGTTTGTATTCCAATGGATCCTTATACTTACTACTTTATTTATTTTTATTCTATTTCTCAGTGTTTGTTTAATGATGAATTTTGTTTTAATGAACGTTTTCCTTCCAATGTATAGTAGAAGAGTATGCTAAACACACACAACTAAGAAAAGACTAAACGATAGATACACTGACATATGTCAGAATGTGTGCTTTAGAATCTGAGGTCGCTGGTTCGAGTCGCCCCTCGTATTGGGCTTCCAATCAATGATGTCATCTAACGAACTATCTACGTTTGATGGCAATAATACCTGGGCTTGGACGTTCCCTCACACAAGTATAAATCCAATTGATTGACTTATACACAACTCTTATAATATTTGCAGTGAATAATCATACAAAATGTGTATTTTCTACTACCACTGGATTACAAAACGAACCCGAAAGCGTTTTCATATCAGATTAATTCGTTAAGCTTTAGGCATTGTTTCTGTTTGTCGAACATGAATTTGAAATAATCAAAAACAAACATTGTTTATTCTGAAACCATCTTGTTTTGCGAATAAAAACATACGGTTGGCGGACGGCATTACAGGATTGTTAATTCTAAAATGACTACTGTTTTCCAGTTCATATTGATAATTGAAATACATAATTTAGTTTTTAAGCTGATACCACTGATACACATGCATTTTCGAAACAATTATATCTTAACATTACCGCGTAATAAAAAAAAAAAAAAAACACCATTCTGATATTTGTTATATATTTTATAAGCTCTAAAATAAACATTGTAGGTCTCAATACTAATTTATTTTTATTTAGAATCCGTTCCCAACAAATGTAAGCCTTTAAAGCTGCTTAGATAATGTTGATAAGAAATTAAATTAATTCGATACAATTTAGGGG
The DNA here is from genome assembly GCF_028750875.1 of Macrosteles quadrilineatus. Classification (NCBI taxonomy): domain Eukaryota; kingdom Metazoa; phylum Arthropoda; class Insecta; order Hemiptera; family Cicadellidae; genus Macrosteles; species Macrosteles quadrilineatus. The sequence goes on along the minus strand of NW_026542599.1, from coordinate 77,679,111 downwards.
TTGCCTTTCGAACATGATCATCAAAATGCAATCGTAGCACATCGGCAAACTAAGATGCTGCGACAAGATGGTTTAGTTTTAAAACAGCAGAGAAGCAGTTAAGCTACAGTATCTATGACGTCACAATGTTTGCAATATTCAAGGTCACCCAATTGTTCCAGAATCAAGCATGTACACTGTACAAATGGTTCAGAAACCCAAATAGAAAAGCACTCAGGGAAAGGCTTGATAACAAAAACTGAAGAGATGTTTACTTGGCAGAGAAAGCTTGAAGAACATCTGTGGTGGATCAAGGGTTATGGCCAGACTGTCAACAAAATATATTCCAGTATTCCGCTCTTCTACAACTTTGGGGAGTTAAGCACAAATACTTGAGGGAGCGAGCTGGTCTAGTGGTTAGATCGCGGGACTTCGGTTCCAGAGGTCCCGGGTTCAAATCCCGCCAAATCACCAATGGATTTTATACATATGATAATGCCGCAACCCATAGAGCCTGAAGTAATGTGAAAAACAATCCTGGGCTCGTGTCTAGCGTCCTAGGAGAAAAAAAGCACATATACTAATTTAGAGAACATTAAGAACTAGCAAATTAATTTTCTTTATCCATCCATTCAAAGTGGAGGGATTTTATTTATTTATATGTGTGTCCGATAACAAGATACTGGAGTAAAATCATCCTATTTTGAGGAAATTCGCTACAAACGTGTAAACCTACATTTATTCGAACGAGTTATCGAACCAGTATGAACGGACTGTGGGAACGTGGTTTTATGAGGTAAAAATATAAATTATTAATAACAAAACATGATACACTTAAACCGGTAACTGGACTGAGCTGATCTGAAAAAAGTCCGGTTCATACAAAATATGATAATTCTACAATAAAACATAACATTCATGATATTATCTTGAAGATTGAATTGTTTTACAACAAAGTCAGTACATTTACGTTGCAGTAAGAACATCAATAGCATAGTACTTTGAGTAGGAAAGATTAGCTGTAAACAAATAATAAGTCAACCCTGTTGTAACAACCAGAAATATTATTTATAATATCACGCTGTGATTAATATTTTATGAAACTGATATTTGCATGTAATGCATTTACAATTTGATGGAGATGGACAACCGAATCGATGCGTATTATTGAATTGTGGTCTGTTTTATCAAAAACCTTTACTAACTTGCATCATTAAAAGTTTCATGTGGGAGATTTAGTTTTATTTTATAAAACTAGACCTATGTAACTGATTTCAAATGTGCCATTTTTCTGGAGAATTTTATGAGTAGAGTTCACACTATATGAAAAGTGAATGATTACCCTTTGGTGGTTTTAGTGACTGCTGACCACCTTTTAGTGTTTTAATTCATAAGTGTTATTTAATTAATTACATTAAATTATAATCTTGTTCATTTGTTTATCCAAAGAAATACACGGGTTACAATCACCATTCGTATTTGAGAGTTTTCATCTACAAAGACTTTACCTGGTGGATCCCCCAGTCCTTATTATATAGGTGAATCTGGAATCGAATTTGCTTTAGGCTAGGATTCATAATAAAAACTATATTTTTACCCTTGACTCAATTTGCATACAAACTATGATAGCCCTATGTACTTCAGGTTTTTCTTTTCTTTACTTTCCATGGTGGCTGACGGCGGCAAACCGTAGAAACAAAACTATTTGTACAATGCTGATTTTGGAGGTAACGCCCGAATGATTCATTACAGTTCATTAAAGATTGCTCAGAGGAATGCGACGCTGCGAAATCTTATCAGATTTACCTTGTATTACGTGCTAACTCAGGCATTTGTGTTATCTGCATGAATACAAACCAAAACAGTTACTTTGATGGCTTAGCATAGGGAATATTGACAATATTAAGAGTAACAACAGCATTAATTCATGTTTGGAACTATACTTTAGGTACCAAATTGAAATCAACGTTTCAAATTTGAATTTTAAAAGCTTTAGACTCTTTAAATTCGAACGACTGTAAACAAACTTACACAGATAATCGTTTTCACAATTACGATTTTAAAATGATAAATATCATTATTTAAAAGTAACAATTTTCTGTAAGAATAAGTTACTTTGCAATGTCAGTTGGTTAAGCTGAACTCTAATTACTTAAGCACATGCCGCTAATAAAGCCATATTAAAACTAATACTTAAAAATCAAGATGCATTAAACACAAACTATAATGAATAAAAAACTAGAATATGTTCATTAGAAACATTGAAATATAAACGTAGATTGTTATTAAAGTAAATCAACGTTTTGAAGCAAAAAATAATCGAAAGAACTGAGTATGGAGTATGGAGTATTATACAAAAAACAAGTCATTTAGCATGTGCTTTAGTTTAAGTGCTTATCGCAAAGAGATTTTTTTAAGCAAAACCTATCCAAAAAGATCACCCTCTGACTATTGTACATTTTGGAATTGTTTTATTGCTAGTGTTAATACGGTAGGTTACATAAAAATGTGATCAATATTTGGATCAATATAATAAACGATATCGCAAATAGACTAACTCCTTCACACTAATCAAGTGACATCAAATAAGCTGAGGAATAAATGAAGCAGCAATTGAGTTAGAAATACGTCCCCTCCAAAAAGGGCGGACTTAAGTTATTTTTGAGGGAGAATAAACACCAGAGAGAAATACACTCTCGGGACACAATAGCAGATAAAGTTAACAAAGTCGAGGGGGTACGATCTTAAAGCTGTGAATGTGAGTTATTTGGACATGTTTGTATTCTGGCCTTTACTTTATATATCACAAACATAATTGGATCCTTATGACACGACATAGCGTTGGAATTGGTTCTGCAAATGCAATATTGCTACTAACTTCAAAGGTATGAGATCAAAAATATTTTTCGTGTAACCTACTAGGTATCAAAAATATTACTTTTGATATTAAGGTTAACTACGACAAATGAGTAAATGATTATTTTTCTTTGAGTTTTAAATGTTTATGGTGCATTTATGTCATTAGAATTCAAGATCATTATTAACTGATCGCCAAATGTCAAAATGGCGTCAATATGCAGAATAAAACTAGTTTGGAATTAAACCTGCGACCTTCAGATTTAAACGCGATTGCGGTAGTCTCATAGTACCAATAAAATACGCTTTGCAATTCGATAGAGATTTGTTTACTAGCAATATTGAGGTGCACTATTTTTTAACCATATACGTTGTAACTTGTTCCTACCTGTTGTGTGATACAATTGATAGCTCAGTGTATAATTCTATAACAGTTTCCATTATTTTTTAAAGGGACATAAAGCACAATAGGGTCATTAAACAATTCAATAGGTCACGACTGTCTAGAAGCAAGCAAATACATTTTTTGCCTTACTAGGGTAAAACCTCGGCTAATACAAGTAATGCAACCAGTAAAACCAAGTTTATGGGTGATATAACCACGAAACAGCTGTTTAAACGACAGTTTGCTATAGTGTGGATGGAAATCAACGGTTGGCCCATTTCCAGCGCGAGGCAATTCCCTCAGAATGCTGTCTTGGTTTTTAAGGGTGTCAAACCTGCCAATGGCCAATACTCAAGAATTATTTAAGGCTGTATTACTTATGTACGTCAATCTCCTATATAGTATTTTACCAATGTTTTCAATAAGACATAAGAAATAAAATCATTATGAAATAGGACAATACACCAAAATATCACCTATTGTTGATATTTAGTATTAAATGCATCTTGATTTGGATTTTTAATGGGTTATCTTTTAGCCTATGGCAGTAGCTTTTTTGCTAAAAAAAAACAAAAACGCCATTTAAATGAACATCATATATATTCTGACCACCTTATCGAGTACGGATTGTTTGCGGATCTAACTACGTTAACAACTATCTGATTCGATTCAATTAGTTAGTTTGAACAATTAAAAGAAGTCATCCAGTAGTCTAGTGTTATCTGGAATATTATAGGAATATTATAAAAGAAAAAAAAATTACAGAACTGAGACTCAAATGAGAACGTAGATTACGATTGTTAGTTAGTTTTATAATTATTAAAACTGTACTCATAACTAAAGAACCTAAGTTCAGATGCAAAATTTCAAATAATATGACTCAAATAAAAGTTTAATTTATACTTTACTTAATATAGAATAATCCATATTATCCGACGAAATTAAGTACCGGCAGTAAAATTAGAGAATTTGAAAACAATTAATTATTGTAAAATAAATAAGGTAAAAAAAAAACTATTATAGAAAGTTCTAAAAAACCAACAAACACATGGGCTATATTATAAATTATTTAGCATTACTTAAAAACTATTTTACTCTAAATGTGTTCAAAAAAAAAAAAAACTCTTTTGTTCAGTTGTCTTTTGTAAACATGGTTACTCAAAAAATTAATCGAAACCAAACGATTCTTAAAAAAAATTTCTACTATTTACTTTTCATGTTTTAAACCAATCCATCTGATTCGATCCAACTAATGAATTGAAAAATATAATTGGAATAAATTATTTGTCAAAGTAAGGCTATGGTCTACAAATGACATGTGAAAAGCTACGTGAACATGAAGTAAAGAAAGCAAGTAACTGTACAGAAATAATTAAACGCCTAGCAACCTGTTAAAACTTCTGAAATGAAATCCACTTCTACACATTAGTACTACAGTTAACATATTGTAAAAACCGTTATTAAAAACCCACAGTAAAATAATGAAACATAAATAAAGGTAAAAGAAACGAAGTTACTCTTCCAAACAACAAACAAAATTATTGGAATAATAATTAGTTTTAATCTATACACTGGTTCGTATTAACAATTACAATTTATACAAATAAAAGTACGAATACTATTGTAAATATGGATACAACTGTCTGGGTAGTCAAGTTACTATAGTTTGGTGCAAGCAAGATTGGTTCGGAACCCAGAAGCCATATGTTATTGTTATTAAATTTATTATAGTTATAAAAAATCAATGATACGTTCTAGCAAGTTTATGTTAAGTAGTAACAAGGCCAGGGTGCATCCCGTTCCTTAAAAAACATAAAATTGCAAATCCCGTTGAATCACTAACAAACGCTCAAATCAGACATTCCAATACAAAACATCAATAAGTCTTAAAGTTACTATTAATAAAAAAAAAAAATACTATCTTCAGGAGATGAATGATTGACCTACATTTTGGTCCCTGAGAGATGATATTTTACCAACAACAATAAAGTTATTCACACCATAGAACGCGTATAACAAAGAGAGGGTTAGGCAGCCAGTTTCAGCTCTTTCTCACACATTCTGTTCTGTGGTTGCGGTATTGGTTTATCGATTTGGCGACCCTTTTAATCTCTGCAACTTCCATTAGGCCGTAATTGTTCGATGCAATTCCAGTATCTGAATATCGTAATGAGTCAGGAAATGCAGGTAACTGGTCACGGTAATAGAGGAATGTCATTTGTGGAACATCTATCTAACAGTGGCTTTAGGTATATAACTCGACTTTATATTACTATTTTTAGGTAGTTTTGGAATAGAACTGACCGTAGTCTGAGCCACCGATCTTTGTCGAATACGTAAACTTTTAAACTAAACCAAACTAATGTGTAGAATCTTACCTACCTGTACCTCAATAATCTATAATTGAATGCTATACACGAAAATGAAAAAAAATCGAATGAAGTGCAAGATTTTTTTTCTGAGTCAATTATTGGTGAAGATCAGATGCTTATAGCCTGGGTCATTTATCATAACATGGGTTAATTATCATGGACCACTGGGCTTAGTTTTGAACACGAATATTAGAACAGAAACAGTATGGATCATTATCAAAAACAATATGCAAATTACGCTACTGGCCCGAATGCCTTTCATAGCTATAACGGCTGGTTTGACAGTTTATGACATGTTTACCTTCGGGTCAGTGTTAACAATTGTTTATATTTATGTCATGCCGTGTTCCTGTTCTATTCATGGTTTTGAACATAAAAAAATACCGACTTTCTAGTGATCGAACAGGACTCCCGTATCTGTTGGCACAAACAACCGAATCAAAATACTGATCGATATATCGAACAAAATCTATCGAATAATCGATATTTTCATTCGGTTGTTTGTGTCAACAGATACGGAAGTCTACCCGATCGAACAGGTTATTGGTATTAGTATAGTATAGTATTAGTATTAGTATAGGCATATTAGTTATCCGTTTATTGTTACGGTAGTTCAACCACTAAGCTAGCCTGCTGTATGGAGCCTTAAAATAACATTCTTTTTAAGAACAATCTACCTACACAGTTCAGGGTGTATAAGTTGACTACAAGTTTACTCGTACCTACTCCTTTACACCAGTGGCTGTAGAGCTCACATAACATAAAGGTTGCCGGTTAGATCCTGAAAAAATGCCGTAGTTCTTTGATGGTTCGAAACTGAACACAGCTGTTCCTGATTATTGGGATTAAAAAAATGTTCTTGGCTTAAGGAACAGCTTATCTCAGTCAGTAACACGGATCATCTCACTCTATTCTACACTCACCCTATCCCTTAAAGTTACGAATACTACCCAGTAAACCACTGGTTGTAATTCAGGCTATGGAAATGCCACCAACACCTTTCGCAGCAGATTTCGCAAGCTGCGTGTGGTCTTCAAGGAGTACAAGAGTTACTTATCTTTTAGACTCCACGATTTTCCGGTCCATTTCCTGCACACGACACTCGAGCCATTTCTATACTTAGCTAGTGAAGAACAAGAGACGCCATTCATATGCATGTACATACGTTAGGGAACTGTGTCAGCAAGTGACGTCAGAGCCATATTGTCATCTTGAAACTGAAAACATTTCATTTTTGTCTGAATAGAAGGAGGGCCGAGGAAATTGGGAGTTTTACGTAACGAACATTTGAAAAGAAGTTTTAGATGAATAGAATATTTTGAGTGAAGGTAAAAATGATGAAGTGAAATACTTGATAAGCTGAGTGGCGAAACGTATTAAATTATTTATGAAAGAAGTGCGTTCAGTTTTAGATAAAAAAGTACAGTTAGATTCGATCAGTACCGTGAGGTTCGATTGATTAGGACCGTGAGGTCCTAAGTTCGCCTCAATAAAGAAGGATTTTCATTTCATTTCATTTCATTTCATTTCATTTCATTTCATTTCATTTCATTTCATTTCATTTCATTTCATTTCATTTCATTTCATTTCATTTCATTTCATTTCATTTCATTTCATTTCATTCCATTCCATTCCATTCCATTCCATTCCATTCCATTCCATTCCATTCCATTCCATTCCATTCCATTCCATCCCATCCCATCCCATCCCATCCCATCCCATCCCATCCCATCCCATCCCATCCCATCCCATCCCATCCCATCCCATCCCATCCCATCCCATCCCATCCCATCCCATTCCATTCCATTCCATTCCATTCCATTCCATTCCATTCCATTCCATTCCATTCCATTCCATTCCATTCCATTCCATTCCATTCCATTCCATTCCATTCCATTCCATTCCATTCCATTCCATTCCATTCCATTCCATTCCATTCCATTCCATTCCATTCCATTCCATTCCATTCCATTCCATTCCATTCCATTCCATTTCATTTCATTTCATTTCATTTCATTTCATCAGTACCATCCCGACAAGTTTACAAAGATGAGAAGAGGGTTTGTGTTGAATTCACGAGGTGACGGGTTTGTTACTAACTAGGATCTGTTGTTTTAACCAGACCATTTATTACAACCCCAATAATCGAGAACAACTTCACGACCAGTTACGGACTAGTAAAAAGCCTTTCAAATTTCTTACTAGCTATTTACTTATTTAACATTTATTAAACTTTCCAGCGTGTCAATTCTTACATGGTTGTATGTTGCTTAAAAACTACTCGATAGTCTTATATTATAATGTTAGGTTATCTACCTAGTGTTGTAAAGTTATTTAAAAAGTAGGAGATTTTTACTTATAGTAATTACTGCGTTTTAAATCCACCTATATAAGAATAAGATAGGCGAAGGATAATAAATGTTGAATGAATAACAAAGTCAAAGACTTATTACCATGAATAGCAGACAGAGCTCTTCTATGTTTAGTTTCCAATCATTGTACTATAGTATAGGGTTAAAAATACTAAATAAATAAATTGTAATGTGAAATCTACAATTGAAGTATAAATTACCTTTTCTCCTCAGCCTCGTCCCTAGAACAAAAACATTTCAATAGAAATAATACTCTAGGTTATATAGTTAATACACTGTGAGTCTTATTTATATTTTACAAATAAAATGAATAATTACAAACAATAATAGAAACCTATTAACAATACACTCTCAAAAATCTTAATTGGAGTTCCAAATCATCCACAGTGAAATAATTATAATATAGTGAAATCAATACTATTTTCAGACCTTATAAGTACCTGTTTAATAAAGGAACAAAGTTGCAAAAAGTTTATTCTGGAACGATTTGTATTATTCAATTCAAACAAACCACTCTCTGTATAAGTGTATACAGTGTTTTAAATGTTGTAAGTAACAGTTCAGGAAGGCCATTGGTGAGTCCTAGAGTCTGCAAACTCGATCCTACTGATATTCGATACTTTAGTAATGCTGTTCTGTTGTTTACATATCCTACGAACAGATAATCCTGAACATGATACATCGTGTTTGATCATTATGGCTACTATACCACAGTCTTACACACATAAGAAACACTAACTAGCTATATACAGAGGAAGTGACAAACATTATATAAGTTGTGCTATCGAGGTTGTTGTAGTATGGACTGCAATGATTCGGTAAGAGATGTACTTTTTAGAGTACGTTAGAATATAATACTATTATTGACTATAAACCCTAAATGAAAACCTTATTCACATGTAAAAGTATTATCCAGAAAACGGTATTTTTATGCTTTAAAAATTTTATGAGAGTATAAATATATACAAAGTAAATCCTCCGCACATTAGTCTTTAGACAAAATCCAACTTGTATAAGTATGTTTCATCATTTTTAAGTATGCTGTTCTTCCATTTCATAACTTTATATTAAAAAGTGTAACTTTAGTCCTTATAAACTAAACCGTCGACCCTTTGCAGTGAAACTTCTATAAAGACCTATGTGATAGATCTATTTACTCTAAAATCACGTCATGTAACAAAATATTCAACGTTATATCAATATTATTAATAACTTTCCCACAATTCGTTGCAGTTTCAGAGGAATATTTCTTGAAAACTTAACTTTACTCAACTCCGGTTGCAAAACATGGGTTATGCAACTAGTTTTAGATCAAGCTAACCGAAACTTTTAATTTAACACTCAGAGCTTTTACCCAACCTTAAACCGTAGCTGTTGCATGTCTTGTTTAGGTTTGGTCTAGAAATATTGGCCGTCCCGTCAAAACATGTGGGTTATAATCTCTTCTAATAAAGTTCAGGCAGCGAACTCATTATAAAATGATTTGTTGGGGTTTTGAACACGGCTGAGACTTATCAGAACGGTTTAATCTTGTGACGAAATCATTTCGCAGATTCGGGATCTAGACCTACTTAATATTCTCTGGAAGCTTGGTATATATTTTAACGACGAAATGACACTCGATATTTTTGGGTTGTCCGAGCTAGGCAATAAGGATGGAAAACTATTTTTACACAACAACATTTAACGTGTGTTATAAATGTTATAAATAAATTTTAATTTGTTGGTACCAGTGGATCTACAAAAGGGGGGGGGGTCACTCCGTGAAATCCTAAAAATGACTATAAATAAATCCTAAATCCTAACTAATAACTAATAATTAAATATTGCACACCATTTCAATTAGGTTAGTCGGATGCTTCAAAACCTTTGTGAGTTATAAGCCTACAAATTTCCTGCCTCCTCCTCCCCTACTTGGCAAGTTTATCAATTTTTGCATCAACTAAATCTCTTGTTTAAAACAATGATAAGCATGATTTTACTAGTAAAGTTTTATTTTTATTTTAAGCTGATAAAGTTAACAACTGAACACTTAAAAGACGATAGTTTAGAGAAACTTATGCTCTTTCGTAAAAATATATGTTGAACGTTATTCTTTAATGTAATCTAACTATACAAATAATACATTTAAATTAGCGTTGAGTATATCAGTTGATTAAACATATTTTCTTTCGTACATAAAAATACTTTAAGTAAAACTATAATCCTTGAAGAGCTTGAAGCGTCTTGAAGGCTGTTGCTGTTCTATGAGGACGGGCAAATTAAGTTGGCCACCGACCTCTTACAAAAGTCTGTTTTATCTGTTTTGGGTCAACACTGGTTATGAAAATCATAATCGGTTTGAGAGTCGCCTCATTTGATACCTAAAAGTCAACTTAGTCACCCGAAGTCAACTTATACATTACGAGAAAATATGTAATCTTACCAGAAAAATTCAACAGACTAAAAGATGGAACAAAGTTACGTTTAAAAACCCCATCTTATAAAAAAATTGAACTATCGATGAACCGTTGCAATATACACAAACTTTATCTATGATTGAACCTAATTGTTGGTTGTAATTTTCTTCACCGTGGCTCATAATCCTGATATCCTTATCCTAGTCGGATATCAGGAGCACTTGAAACCTGATGCTGATATCTTGATATTTGTAGGTAGATACCCAGATCTCCTTATATCTTGATTCTCGTAGGTAGATACCCAGATCTCCTTATATCTTGATTCTCGTAGGTAGATACCCAGATCTCCCGATATCTTGATTCTCGTAGGTAGATACCCAGATCTCTGTCAGCTTGATGACCGCAATGCCATTTATCAGTTCGCATTTGAATTATCTTAGAATCGTAATCGGATTTCATTTCACACCGTCACAACCTGTTCGCCGCCAAAATACAACATGATTACATAATAAATAGATTTTAATTTTATACAACTTTGTGAGTATGCCTATGTTTTGTTTGAGTTATGAAAAGTTAAGTGATTTTTTTTATTTCTTAACATGATAAAAACGTTTCGTAACACTTTCAGACCCTTACGTATGATGTAATCCCTTATAATTGATTAAATACTTATGAAAATATTACAATATCAGTAAATTTCAAGCAATTCCCAATCGGAATATCCCAAACCGGGTTGACTGGTCAAAATGAGTCGTCATTGAACATCTTTAAAATAATATTCACCTTCTTTTAAATGTATACATTATACGTACCGTTTTTGACTAAACTATTAAGTTTTTATTATTGAATTGTTATACCATTGTGGTATTGCGGTAATTAAATATAAATTAAGGGTACAGTACCTTAACAGTTCCTAATATCTACTAAAAATATCGATTCGATTAGTAACCTTTGATTCGTTTTAACTGTTTCATTTTATAATTGATATATTTTAAAATATCTACCAGTCTGTCAGATAGTGACACGTGTTAATAGTGCGCACGCCCTCGCAACCTCGGATTCCTACGACCATAAACCGATAATGTAATAGATTGTAAAATAGTGTTTGTGTTTAAAGTGATGTAATAACAAACTTTGCTCCTAAAGATGCTACACTTGTAGCGAAATATACACCGAGCATAGAAACATTCAATCTTCAAGAACCTGACCATAAGGTAAACGAATTTAATTAATCATTTGTTCTTGAAACTAGGAATACCACACATATTATTAAAATATCGATTATTAATCGATATTTTCAATCGATCTTAGGGTAGCCCAGTTAAGAAACTGTACTCCAATTAAAAAATAATTAAGTGATGTAGTTTTACTATCGACCATAGCAATGTTTTGAGGTGTAAGGGGTATAAGTAGAGAATTTTGAGAGTTTAGTCATTCACGTACTCAATAAAATCACTCTTTTGTACTTTACTTATTATTTAAAATATACCTTCCGCAATGTTGGTAATCCAAAAAGCTCTTGTATTGACTTTTTAAGTAACAGTACTTTTTATAGGAAACAATTCCCACATAGCTTTCGCGTTGGGAAACCAACTGTGTATATTTCCGCAACGAGAGATGTTTGTTTTTCAATCACAAATCCCTGCCAGCCGATCCGGCTTACAACTGTGTTGGGATGATATCAGAATCTCCATATAAAAAAAAAACAACAAAAACACTAGAGTAAACATTAAATTCCTTAATAAAAAATCGTGTTCCTACAAATAACAGTATTAATTTTCCATTAAGAAAATATAAAAGTACAACATGGCACAGGATATGTTTTGCGGGAAACTGTTTGATTGTGTATACAATGTCACTTACACAAAGCACGTTACTGAGCATTATATGGTATTTATGCATTTACCTCTGTGCTACATTGTTTGACTTGTATTTTGGTTGGCATACTTTAAATACAAAAATCGGAAGTTCAAAAAATCGATTAAAATATTACCTGTCCTCATCTATTAAAACCAAAGACTAAATTTAACACCTGAACTCAAATTATGAAATGACATTTTAGTTGGGACATAGATTAACAAACAAGTAAATTTTGTCTTTGATTGAGGTCCCAAAGTAAGGTGAACGTTTCTCTGTACCCAATTTAGTGAGAAAACGAATGCAAAACATTAAGTGGTTATAAAACACGTGTTTTGAAGAATGTTAAATGTTACCGTAAGATATTTTCTGTAGTTTAACGAACCAAAAATAAAATTAGCAAACTGAGAAGCTACAGCACTAGCCCATACCGTCCCTGGCCCCGAATTCCTGCAAAGGGCGGACCCAGGTGAATTGTCTTGGTTTTGCTCCACTGACGCCGTCTCTGTCTCCTGTCTGTCATATGTCTGTCTTTATGTCAACCCGACGTAACCGTAGAGGTCGGTGTAAAGGTTAAAGCTCGGACATTCTGTTCTGAAGATTCTGGTTCAAATCCCGTCAATCACCAAGAACCGTTTTGAAACGTTTAATGACTAAGACACTGACTTTAGTCAAAACTATAGGATCAAGAAAAAACTGGACCTCATTTCGAACCATAAAAAATCCACACACGTTTCTTAAGATTTGACGAGCTCTTAATTTAGCTCAGCTAGACGAGCAAATCTGTTACCGTATTGAAGAACTACCTTCAGCAACAGCCATACAAAACACGCCCAAAAATAAGGTAACATATATATTTCCTCAAACATTTTACAACAAAGTGTAAAACGGCCAAACTGGAATTCAAGTGTTTGAAACCCATAAAATTTCAATCTTCAATCCGCTGAACTGCCTGGAGGGGAGGCCGCGAGCGAGAATCAATAGCCGGAACCAAATTGGCCGATAAAATAACTTAAACCACTAATGGCCGCGGACTCGTGAGAGCGGGGTATTTAAATAGATAGTTTCATTGCGATAATGCGTGCAATCACTTAAAATACAGAAACCGGTCCACTAAGGAAACTGGGTGGTTAGTGGGCACTTTACCACCAAGACTGCACTGCAGTGCCGATACGTGGATCTTGTAACGGTGCGATTGCGATTTGTGGAAAGAAAGTATTGTAAAGTAAAGAAAGTAAGTAAGACTTAGGTAGCAAAAAATGTTGCTCTTGAACATTAATTATCATCATTATGCATCAAAAACTGCTCTTTACAATACACGAG